>NC_051435.1:20040594-20122414 GCF_001649575.2 Kryptolebias marmoratus | reverse complement strand
TCAGAGTTAAGAAGTAAAGAGTTATTGATTCCATTTTAACACCTCTAGATTTGATACGTAAACACTTTGTTTTAACACTGGATTTTAACTACTAATAATATACATCCCAGAGTTACATAAACAGAATGTGACTCTATGAGTGTAAAATTAACTCTGCTTTTGCACAAAGTCTGCTAACACCAAAACATTTAACACTTTTGAATTTGCTGTGTACGTTTATTACACACCTCAGACTAACCAATGGAACACTGTTTAGGTCACTGAATGATGGAAACACTTGTCCTGCTGAAGGCCATACTATATGTGTTTGTTTGTACTGTTGACAAATTATGTCATACACCACAGTACAGATTTTACTAAACCTGTCAAGCAACTTCAGCAAACACTAACAAAACTGCACATATTAAGCTACAATTCTGTGTGATAGTAGATGAAAGTGACTGAGGGCTGCTTGGCCCACTGGTACGAAGGTCATCCTCCAGTTCCATACATGCACGAGTATGAGTGAGACATATAAGTGCTCTATATAGTGTGTAAAATATATAATAGGAAGCACTGAATGTGTGTGAAACATTGTAAAATTCTTTGCGGAACCTAAAAACAAGCGTGGATCATTTACCATTTTATGTTCATCATTTACCATATCTCCCAAACACATACTCCGAGCACTAACTGATCATGCAAGATCTCATTTGAAAACACTGCCAGCTTTCTGAATCTACTTTGTCTGTCTGTTCGTAAAATATCTCATGAACCTCTGGACACATTTTAATAAAACTCTCAGGAAGTAGTCGTTGGATTGTATACGTCTACAGCAGATTCACTTTGGAAGCTAACCCAATTCAACATGGTCGCCACAGCCAACTGACTTTAGAAAACACAAAAATGATAATCTCCGTCAATTTCACAGCTACTGAGCTCAAATCTGGAGTGGTAGCTGAGAGTGATTCCTACAACCTACTCTGAGTTTCATACATTGTGCAACATATTTGCATTAACTGTTGGAGTCAACCCAAATTGTCTGTTAGCAAAATGTCTCATAAATCACTTTCAGTGAAACAATCCGAAGGTAATTTTGTAGTTAACTCAATTCAAGATGGCTTCCCCAGCTAATCAAACTTAGCTTGCACAAAAATGTCATTAAATTTGACAGATATAGCAAAAAATTAGTGTGGTAGTAGCTGATAGTCATCCTTCAAGGTTTGACCAAAATGGTTACAACTCATTTGACATCAGATGATCTGAGTTTCAAATTCTGGCATGAAAGGAGGCGGGCAACGTTCATTTCTTCAAGACTTAACTTTTTGATAAAATTATCCTTAGTGAGTTTTCTTCCTCAGGGACACAATTTAGTGCAGGTTTTTGGAGAAACACTGGTTTCATTTCCAGCGTTCTCCTGTCTGACCGAGCGGTGAGCCGCTGTCCTGTTGGGAGGACAGCCCTGATGGTGAGATGTGTTCATGTTTTTCCTGCGACCACGCCCAGCAGGGATGTCACAGAGGGGGAGGGTTGCCACAAACAAGATTTCCAGGGGCTGTTTAAGTAGCAGCATGTCATATGGATATTTAATGGGCTGATATGGAGAAGTGACTGAAACGATGATGCAAAGACAGTCTGAACACTGATGTGAAGCCCTGACACACTGACAGCACCATGCAGGCCTCAAGTAAAACCAATTTCCCTCCTAACAATCTTATATTTCAAAGGAAAGGGAACCATACACCACTTAAAGTAAAGTGTTTTGCTGTCACTGTCAGTGTAATATATGCTTGTTGTGTGTTATCAGTAACACTTGTCTCTCTTTCTAAGGCTGCCATCAAATATTTACCTGTGCTTTTATATCCTCCTCACATTTCTGCTTGTTTAGAGTCATGGTTCAAATTACAGACAGGAAGAGGAGGGTCTGAACCCACCTGATACAGACCTGGCTTCCCATGAAAGAAGCAAAAAGAATGAGTTGAGGTTGATTTCTACACTTAATAATCAGAATCAGAATAACTTTATTCATCCCAAAGGAAAATTATTAAAGTTACAACTAAACATGTTTAAATTACAAAGAAACAAAGAGTAATTTATAGAAAATGGTTAAAAAAAAATATGTGGAATAAATTAATAACAATCGCACATTGTAAACTGTATTTCTTATATTGAAACGTGAACAAATCTGATATTATGATGTTAGACCCCCTAAAGTGGACTGTACCAACTCATAACACTGTTGTTATATGAACCATCCCCCATTGTCACTTTTATCTGAACTTCATGTCTTGAGTTCCTGTTTAAAGACTGATTATTATTTAATATTAATAATTAATATTAGATTCAAGTCAATCAGACACAAAGTCAGCAGGCAGAAAATATTCGAATTAATACTTTTCAGTTTTTCGCTTAAAGTTTTTGAATCACATTGAGTGAGAATGCAAACCTTTGTAACTTTTCCTTTAAGTTGAAGTTTAACTAATGTTAGCAAGCTGCTGTTTTCCTTCTGAACATCAATAAACTGATGTCAGGGTTTTCTTTCTGGAGGGTGGAGATGTTGAAAAGTGAATCCCGTACGCCAAACCTGTGTCACCGCAAATGGAGTTAAACATTGTTTTCAAAACACACAAGTAGATGGATCCCATGTGGGAGATGCTGTAGCGTGGTTCTGCGTGTAAAGCTTTGTTCTGTTTCGTCAATCAGTCCTGGAGCACCAACAACACCGTAATTACGTGGTCATGCTCCGAAGACGTGGCGTATATTACCCTGAAGTGAAGAACATTTTATTTACACAGAGAACTTTAACCCATCATTCTCAGAACAGTGTAGGGACACTTAAGTTGAGTATTTTTTTTTTTTTTTTTTCATTAGGCATTATTTTCAAGAGAATACCTGGAAAAAATTGTTCAGTTTGTTGAAATGATCTTTTGGTCTTTGCCTTTAATGACATTGAGACATAGAACTGCTAGTAATGTTGTTTGTTACCAAGATCTTCCTGTTTGTCCTGTTTGCTGATGTTTGGAGTTCTGATCTTGGAAGCTGAAGGTCTGTTTTGTCGTCAGTTTTGCTCCAGAATAGTATTTGTAACATTTGATTGCAGAAATGGCTGTTTTATGTCCTATAAATTGGTGAAAAAAATAAAAGTTATCAAATCCAAATCATAGAAGTAGAGATGACAGAGATAACATTAAAATAGTGAAAGCGTCACACCATGTTTAAAGTCACACAACCTCCTCTACCACCCTCTAGCTTCTCTAACTCCCTCTGCATGTGTAATTAGTTCAGCTCTGAGATTATGAGAGTAGAAATGAACTGTAGCTTCAGGTTGAATCCACATCAGAAGTGGAAATTGAAGTTTTAGGCCAGCTCTGGCCCATGTCCTTCCACTGGGACACAACCGACAGAGCAGAGCTGTGATAACTTTACAAGAACCTTGTTTGTCACCTCTGCATAAACATCCCTGAGGCCCCATTAAAGCATCTCTATCCAGACAATAAAAAGGTTGCTGTGCGACTGTCACCTGGCAGCAGGCGTCTTTCCTCCAATCAGCAGACAGATCTGACCCAGAGGAGCAAAAACTCACAGGTGATCTGATTAATTCTCCGTGTGCACATTCATAACCTCATCTTCTTCACCAAGTTGTTATTGAAGCAACACTTGTGTCACACTACTTCCCATCCAATCTGAAAATAGTTTAATAGAGGAGGGGGTCTTAAACCTTATATTCAAAGATCCAAATCTGATTTCTAAATAAGCCTAAAGCAGACCAGAGCAACGAGAAATGAGGAAATCATTTTAGTTAAATTTGATTACAACTAAGCAAAAACATGGTTCTGTTTGGGTGGCACAGTGGAGCAGTGGTTAGACCTGTAGCTTCTCAGCAAGAAGGTTGTAGGATCACTTCCTGAGTGGAGCTGTAATGGGTGGAGTTTGCATGTTTACTCCAGGTGCTCTGGTTTTCTCCCACAGACATGCATGTTAGGTTAATTGGTAACTGTAAAATTGTCCCTAGGTGTGAATGATTGCTTGTATCTGTCTTCCTGTGATGGACTTGTGACCTGTCCAGGGTGTCCCCTGCCTTTTGCACAATGACTGCTGGAGATAAACACCAGCACCCCGAGAAGCTGGAAAAGAAAATGGATGGATGGTTCTGCTTGCCTCTATCTAAATCTAAGCAGCTCTAACTTCTGACTGTAAAGTTTATTGTGCACTGTTGTTTTTCTGTTGGCTGCTCCCTTCTTCAGGGGTCACCAAAGCGAGCGAACTTGCACAAAAGATTTGGCAAATATTTTACTCCAGATGCCCTTCCTGACGCAACCTGGGCTCAAACCTGCAGCCTCAGGATTACGAGACCACGGCACTGACCACCAAACTACAGCAGCCCATATTAATATGCACTGTAATTTTATATATTTTTACAATTTAAACTTAATTAACCTAATTTCTTTTTATGGCTCAACAAAATAAAATGCCCCTGTTTTCACACAAGAATAAACATATTAAATAGACTGAATTTCAAGGCAACAAAACGCTGTAACATCAAAATGATTCAGGTAAAAGTTACAGATGCCCTGAGGGTTAAACTACAGACTGACCTGGTGGGAAAAAAAGCTCCATCTGCCTTCAACGAGCTGCTTCAACCTCGGTACAAACAATGTTGTGACTAAATGTTCCTTTGTCAGGCGACTGTGGTAAAATAATTTTACTACACTTCTTGCAGAAAGTGTACACACAGATATGTGGAAAAAAAACATGGTGAGGACATAAAACAAATGCATTTTCTTCATCCACTCATCTTTCCAAGTCTACCTTTTATTTCTTTGCACATTTAGATAACTCCACGGTGATGTGACATAACTTCTTCTCTGCTGCCTTAGTTTCTGATGATGACACCGACCGAGGACAAAGCTGCAACTGCTTCTGCTGCCAAGGTGCCGAACAATGTGGGTGGAGGTGGGAACAATGGAATGTGCACAGCCTAGAATACAGTTCTGCATGCCGTGCGCATAAAAATAGGTCATGATTTTCAAAAACTGGCTTCGCAAAACAGAGCCGAATGGCTTGCTGGTCACAGTCAGAATTCAGTGAGACTGTAGCTGAAAAGTCACCTTTTCTCCCCCAATTTTGAGTTACTAACTAGTCTCCAACAATTTCAGCCCAGTGTACAGGCACAGGCTCACTCACTCACCCTCATTCTCTTTCTTTCTGGACTCTTATCGGAGCCATAGCACTTTTCATTAGATTGCACCAATTCTTTTCAATGCAATGCAATATAACATGTGGGCTGGTTCTGGATTAATGTTTTGTTCAGTCCAGACTTCGACATTCTCTGCACTAGAGTTTCAAATGTCACATCATCTGAATGTTTAACAGGTAGAGTGTTGATCTGCGGACTCTTTATATGTCTGCAGAAACTTTCTTATGAACTACAAATTCTTGAAGAGTCTTTTTTTTGGCACTTTTAAGGTGTGGCTTCATGTTCCCAACTGATTGGTCATGTTTTATTCTTCTTTTTGTTTTACATGTTCAGTTTTGTTCCATAGGCTCCAAAAGAAGCTCTGTGAAACGAAGAGGCTCTTATTTACCAAACATCAAGTCAGAAAAATCAGACCCCCACTGCCAGTATTTGGAAAGAGAAATAGCAACACTTTAAAAGATGGCATCCAACTGCTGGCTAACACATTCCATCTGCATTAGTGCAAATGGACCTAACTTTCTGGTCCAGAAGGGACCAACATAGATGTTTCTGTTTGCAAACAGCACATTCAATCTTACATTTTTACAAAGTAGAGGAAAGACCCATAAAATGAATGAGAAGGTATGTTCACAAAACTTTTCAAGCCAGGACTGAGACTCCGTCTGGCACCTTGGGTGTGATTCCCGAATGGAACAAAGTAGCATGAATGGGTTGAAGCCAACCCACTCCTGATGCGCCTTTGTGCCTTGAAGCGAGGTAATAACAAAGCTGCAACAGTCAACATGTGAAAAGGTAAGCAGGCTTTGCAGCTTAATGGTGTCATGTAGTGATGGCATACGGTCTGTGTGGCCACCCGGTTGTAGGAATCGAAAACCTAAGCAACAAACCAAGATTCATTACTGAGGAGAAGATTGATGATGATGCACAACTTTGCCTTTAGTTAATTTTTTTTGTTTAACAACAAATACGACTACTAAAATAATGATTTGGTTTAAAAATTAACTGTGCTATAAAGCTTTTAATAACAATTTTAAAAGTTGGGCTTTTCCCAATCAGAACAGCAGTTTGGTTTGAATGGTGCTCCGTATGGACCATCCATTGAATCCAGTCTATTGGACCCACTTCCAAAGTGGAGTTTGCTGTCTTAAAACAACTTTGATTTTCAAGATGTCACAGCGGTTCACGTGAATGCTAGTTTTTAAACCTTTACAACACTGTCAGCTTTTCCATTACACAGTTATTTTGGTAGAAATATTTTTCAAAATTCCTGGATTCCCAAGAATTGCTACTTGTTGCATCCTCTGATACTGTTACCACAAAAGTCTTGTATGTTTACACTGAGGGGACAGGATTTAAACCATGTTCTGGAGCCAGCCGACAGGAAGGCTCGTCCCATTCCAGCTTCAACTTCCAGGTCCACATCAGAGGTCTATTTATGTCGTTTTTGTGATAGACGAGCCATGACTGACTGTGTTATCCACTGGATAAAATGTACAATTGACTGATGATGTCTTTCTTTTTTAATGAACATAAAAAATTTGACAAGTTATGCACCTTCATATTTTTACCAGTGATAAAACAATTTGGAGAACAGCAAAATGATTGGAGTTAAAAAGGGGGTCTTTGAATAAATTATTGCCTTCAGAGGAGGTTTAATCTTGCAGTAAGCTTCTTGTCATTATAGCATTTCTTAAATCGGAGGTTAGAACAGGAGTACCTACACAATCCAGGATACAGCCCTCAGTGCCATCACCTCCACAGGCAAGCACCCGGAAATCAGGGACATCATGGAAAAGTTCAGTCTGGAAGGAGTGAAAATCTAGGAGATTTAACCAACTGCAGGGAACAGGGGGTCTACAAAGGCATTGTCAGGAGGTTTCCTAATTCTAATGATGAGATGTATTAAGAAAGCTATTTACAGGTGAATAATCCGTTGATTGGGTTTCATTGGGATTTTCTAAGCTTTGAATGATCTAATGAGGAGTGAGCTGAAAGGCAGCTGGGCAGAAGCAGTCCGAGCGGTACTCCATTCTTTTCCCCTGAAACCATCAGCACAGACCGGGCACTGAGTGTGTGTCCTTTAATAAGTGTTGGGACCGAAGCTTTCATCCGTCTTCATCATTACACAGTGCGATCTGCAACTAATCTGCAAATTAAAATGCAAGCAGCATCAGCAGCTTTGCACTTTTACTAACAGACATTACATTTTTTACTGCTGCTGGAGAAAAAGTTAACTCAACAGCTGTGTGATATTTGGTTTTCACTTGTCAGAAACCTAGTGAAAAGAGAGACGCCAACATCTGCGTTTCTATTCAAGTGATGTGCTTATTGTATGAATCACATATTTATGATAAACAATTATTAACAACAATTAGTGCTTACATGCTGTGACAATAATCACTTGCCCCATATGTGCACATAATGGCCCAGCTGTGGAGCATAAAATCCACGTGCCAGGCAAAGGATGAATAAATAAAGCTCTGGTGATGTGTATCATTTGCAATAATACATTTTGTTTATTGCTGCCAGTTTGATGAAGATCCCTTTTCCTGCTGCAACAAAAGGAGAAACTTCTCCACCTCCTGCAGTCCCTCAGTTGCCACCTGTAGCAAGAGCAGAGAAGGGTGTACTTACTCTACTACTGAGCTACGGTCAAGAATTTGGACAGTTTAAACTATTTTGATAAGGATTTCTCTTTGAAATTTTGTGTCAGAAGAATGTTGATGATTCTGCCAGATCATCAGATTAGTTTGAGGAAGTATCAGATTAGACATGAACATTTGTTTATCAGATTGTATCATCTTAAATTGTCATAACCGGACCATTATTGATTTTCTCATCATCAGGAAGGAAACTCCAAGGTCTATTACTGCGGTACGGTTGGATTGAGGTAGGCCTTCCCCAGAAACAATGCCGTGCAGGTCGAGAGTTCCTGACCAGGCCCGTGGAAGGATTGCCTGTCATGTCTGACATTTTATGGAAACTCGTTCATAACTTTTTGAGTAATCTTGTACACAGACAAACAGATGCTACCAAAAATGCAACCTCCTTGGCGGAGGCAACATCTACCACTGTTTAAACCTGGGATGTCCAATCCTGGTCCTGGAGGGCCACCATCCTGCATGTTTTAGGTGTTTCCCTAATTTGACACACCTGATTTGAGTGACTGAGTGATTAACAGGCTTCTGTAGAGCTTAAAGACCTGCTGAAGAGCAGGGAAACATCTAAAATATGCAGGATAATGGCCCTCCAGGACCAGGATTGGACATCCCTGGTTTAAATGGTTTAAAAAACCTTACAATCCTGCTGGATTGCGTCATGTTCTTATACTAATGAACTACTTCAACTGCTTCATCTCATTCACATATATCTTACTGAAAAAAAAGGATAAAGTCTATATTTATTGACATAAATGTAAAACACGCTCAGTCTGTTTTTGCAGTTCCTGTACGACTCACGAGGCAAACAGCTCCCCCTAAAGGCAAGGCCATGCAGGGAAACTACAGCAACATGTAGCTGATTACAGCAGAGGGCTGCATGCTGTCCGCTCCCTTCTGTTCCAGCAGCAGATTTGAATTAGCCTCCAGATCCTGGCTGTTTGTTACCACAGCATGAGCGCCAACAAAGAGTCAAATGAAGCTTCGTGAAGTAATATGACTGAGAGGACAGACAGCTAATTGCATTTTCTAAACAACGAGCTTCATCTCGCCTCAGTGGGGCTGTTGCCATGGAGACCATGGTAACAGTCATGGAGGCTTTAGCTGTAAACAGACCTTCATTCAGCTCAGGAATTTTCTTCATATCAACAAGTTCAGTGTGTATAAGAAGGTCTGAAACTAAGGACTGTATTTCTACCTTCTACCGCCTTAACATTTAACCTTTAAGTAAACAGGAGATGTATCGTTGAAACCAGATGTTTACATGCACTGTATAAAAAGACAGAACCATTTTCTCTGTGTCTGAGTGGCTATAACATGGAAATGAATATTATTTAAATTTGTAACAACAATACAAAAGGACCAACTTCCATCCAATTTTATGCAAATATTTAAATAAAACATCTGTAATAAAATAATACAAGTAGAGAAACAAATCATTCAGTTCGCCCTAGTAGTTTGTTAGGCTTCTTTACTCCCAAATTCCAGCCACACGAGGCGACTTTTCTCCAAATACATTTTGAAGCGCAGTTGATCATAAACATTATCTTATGAGCCACTGACATTAGGCTTTTTACAGAAACATGGCAAGTCATTGTGGTGATAAGTAAAAAGAAAAGGCTTGCCTCTAATAAAAACTTTATAAAAGTTAAAGTAAATTAAAGTTTTTGCATTTAACACATGAAAATCACAATTAGCTGCCCAACAAAAAAAGCTTAAATACTGTAACAGCTATTATTTATTCTTAATTTTCCACAATTGTACAGACAGGACTCCCGTGAGCTGACAGTTCAGTGTTGAAATTTCCTGAACAGGAGTTTGGTCTTTCTTTGTCCTAACACGTGAAACTATAAATATGGATTTTTATGAAACTTTGGCTTGTATTTGTTGTTTTCAGCTAATAAATTTAGGTCTTGTTTTTGAGCTGGCATTCTGCCTGCATCTGGTCAGTATTCTGTCAGCCATGCACAATCAGCTCAGACTTATATTAAAGCAAAGCTAATTGAGATGCGTCTTGTGCGAGTTAGACTCAAAAGCTCATCAAAGACTGAACAATAATGTTAATGCACATATAATGTGCTTTTAATCCTCGCCGGCTCGCTCGTCATTTTCATTTCACAGGAACAGATTTTTATCAACTTCTTGCCATATTCATTTGTATGATCTGCTTAATTTATTACTATAAAGAGCAGAAGCTGATTTCAGTGTCCTGAAATTAAAAGATTCACAAACAAAAACAGCAGTTTCTTTTGCTCTTATTCTTATTTGGCTATTATTAGAGAATGATTTGCTGTGTCATGGTCAAGTAAGGAGAGCGTTGCTATAGTAATGCATCAGTCAGAAGGAAAGCAGCAGGATGTGATTTCTCTTGATTGCTGAGAGGTAAGTGAGAAGTCATGCCACTATGAAGGCCTTTATTTTCAGCTCTTTCCTTTTTTAAATGACAGCATTCAGAGGCTCAGCAGGAACGGGCAGAAACCAGAGCCTAAAACTAGGCCCAAATTTATCAATTACCACCACACCCACAGATGTGATCCCAAAGCTTTAGTGGAGGCCATTAATCAGAGAAACATCCAGGAGGTCCAAAGATAACCCCGGAGGAGATGGACGGCTCTCCTACAGAGATGGGAGGATCACTGGAGGCTGTGCAGAGCTGAGCTTCATAGGAGAGTGGCAGGAAAAAGACACAGATTAAAGACCTTATTACTTTATTTACTCTGTTTTCAATATGTGTCCATGACATGAGTTGGTGGTTAAATGCGTGTGTTTGGTTTAATCAACCTGCTTAACGTAACCTGTTCCTTCCATCCATCATCTGAGTGTAGAAAATTAAATATTAATGAACTCTGAGACATGTGTGTTGTTTTGCTGCTAAAGCCACACTACACTTCTACAAGAGTTTAAACAATACTGAGTCATTATTGTGGTATTAAGGTATTTTATTAGCATGTAGATGAGAGAGATTAAAAAAAGATCATTTTAAAGTTAGATCATTTGATTGCTTATGGGTTAAAATCCAAATTTTTCCCGATCAGACAAAAAGTGACTTGAGAAATGTCTTAGACTAGTTAGGTAATCTAAAAGCGCTTTATGGGCCGAACCAGCAATAGTAATAATACAGTTTATTATTTTTATTATTATTTATAAAGACTACCGTACATAAAATCAGACTATATACTACAGCTAAACAGATAGAGTTATAACAAGGGAATACTTCTGTTAAAACAGGCAAATAAATAAACAGATTAAAACATGTCTAAGACACATCAATGACTCTGACGAAAGAAAGAGTTATGAGATCTGAGTGAGGTTCTAAATGTAGAACAAGATGGATGGATCCTGGAAGAGAGTTTAAGAGACGGGCGCTCTCAGGCCCACTGTGGAGAGGTTAGCAGATGGAATGGAGAAGAAGAAGAACATCGAAGAGTTTGGGATGGAGCATTTCAGAGAGATATGGAGGAGCAACATATTGGAGAGCCTTGAAAGTGAAGAGGAGGATCTTAAATTGTACACAATCCTGGACAAGAAGCCAGAGAAGCTGTTTGCGAGTTAGAGCAACGTGTTCAGCTGATAAAGTTTTTGGAACCACGCAGGCGGCAGAATCCTGAAAAGAGAGAAGAGAACTGCAGTAATCCTTGTGAGAAATAACGAGGACGTGGATGCGTCTCACAAAGACGATTAATAGTGCAGAGATGAAAATAAGCAGAAAGAGTGAGGATGTTTCAACAGATGTGTTTTTCAGAAGAAAGTGTACCATCAAGGACTGCCTATAAAGCTGTCTGCATTCGTCATCATGACTCTCTTCCTGGCAATCCTCTGACAAACACTCTCCCTGTTGTACTCGGCTGATCATGTAACGCTGAGTGCACGTCTCCTTCCTATCCAAACCTTGACAGGCAGTGTCTGCAGCTTCCAGAACTGTTTAGTGATAACTTCTTTCTGAGAAATAACCCAGTGCAGTGGTTAGAGCTGTCGCCTCACAGCTAGAAGGTCTCAGATTTGGTCTGGGTGGAGTTTACATGCATGTTAGGTTAATTGGTAACTCTAAGTTGCTCCTAGGTGTGAGTGAGAGTGTGAAGGGTTGTTTGTCTCTACGTGTCCCTGTGATGGACTTGTGACCTGTCCAGGGTGTCTTGTCTTGTCTTGTCGTACAGTGACTACTGGAGATGGACACCAGCTTCTCATGACCCCTAAAGGAGAAGCGAATAAAGACCAATGACCACCCATGTGTCATGGTTTTGGTTAGGCTTCTGACCCACACACAGAGAGAACTCTCAGGAGACACAGGACTCGGTTTAGAATTGTTTATTGTAACAATGATGGTGATGGTAAGTCCAGGGAATGAACGGGAGCGACTCAGGAACTCTGGTCATTCCAGTGAAAGGTGAATCCGCCAGGGAAAGGTGGACAGGTCCAGGGCAGACAGATTAGGTCCTTTCCAGGTGGCAGGTAACAGAAAATGGCTGATGCGGGGCTGGCAGGTCGTGCACGGAGGAACGATTCCAGTCTCACAGGAAATCCAGAAAGGAACGTCCGGTAAGCTCAAAGTTTCAGGTTCCACGGGCAAGAATACACAGAGAAGTCACCTGAGGAAAACACAGCAGGTTAACTGTAAAAACAGGAGGAGATTCTTGGTTCAGGAGGTCTGAGGGTTACCATGTAAGGTCAACACTCTGGCAGTGAGAAACTGGAGTCCTGCTCCTTATATACACGCCTGGTAACGAGGCTGATAATCCGCAGGTGTAGCATCAGTGCACCTGCGTCTGATCACCTGCCTCCACAGCCCGTCCAGCACGCCCTCTGGAGGAGAAAACCTGCAACAACCTCAGAACAGAACCTATCTTCTGACACCATGTTAGTGGGAAGAACCTCCTGATGGTCAGATCTCCAGATCCTTTCTTGCTCAGTATGGTTTGGTGTCAAAATTATTCAACATTTATTCTAAGCTATTAACAGTTCAATTCATTATATTAAAAAAGACTCTTATTTTTCTTTTTCTACTCCAAGTCCCTCCTGGATAACCGAACATCTCACCCTATCCCTAAGGAAGAGCCCAGATACCCTGTGGAAAAAACTCACTTTGACCTCCTGTATCCAAGATCTTTCTTCTTTTGGTCACTATCCAAAGTTCAATTATCAATTAATTAGCAAATTATCCAGCTAATTAATAACTAACATCAGCTTGTCAGACTGACAGTGTTACTTCAGACAAAGCAGAACAGCAGAGATATAATAATCTGCACAAAAAGCACAATTACTTAAAAATTATAAATAAGCAGATCTGGTGCTTGTGTGTGTCTTGTGAAGCTGTGGGTTAATTGATAAATAAAAGCTGCTCCTGCTGCCTTGTAATAGCAAAGAGAAGCCTTCTCCCCAGGATGACTGGGCAGACGTTTGAGGGCACCAAAGTGTGGTCCCTCAGGGCTCCTCCAGCACACTCAAGCTTCACATGGGACTCACACTTGTTCTGAAGCAAAACAGCACAGCAGAAGAAGAAGAAACATAAGAACTGTGGGCGTCCTCCATCTGGGAGGCTCTGAGCAGCAGGAACCCTTCTGAGTTCACTCAGGCCGCCGGTGTGTGTGTGTGTGTGTGTGTGAGTGTGTGTGTGTGTTGGTCATTTATGGATCAATCGACAAGCTCAGCCTCAGCATCAAGTCAAAGACAGTGGCGACATCTAGTGGAGCTGGAGCTGAAAACTGCAATCAGAGTTTGGGGAGACTGATCTTAGTAAAGCCAACAAAGTGCTATAATCATTCTTCCTTCATTTATGCTTCTTTGACTCAAAGCGACAGCACATATGAGTGCACTGCCTCTTGAAGGTCTTAAAACACTAAAGGCCTAGCATTCCTGGAAGGACTGCATATCCCCCGCCACCTTTAAGGCCAAGAAGTTTAGACTGATATCATCTTATGATGAGAAATGGCAGCTGTAGCTATTTTGGTCAAACCTTGAAAATGATGTTATGCAGGATCTCATGTGATATCGCGAGATCTTGAATTTGTTGTGAATGACTGTCAGTGACCCCCACACCAAATTTAAGCTCAATATTTGTAAAATTAGAAGCCTTGGATCAAAACGCTTTTTCATTCGTCCTCAATGCTTCTTTGAATCAAAGAAACAGCACTGCCTCTCACCCGATCAATGTCCTTGAAAATTTGTTAATGTCAGTTGGCAGTGGCAGCCATTTTGAACGGGGTTGACCTTAATAGTTCACAAGTTGTAGATGTACATTCAGTCCTTGCTTGCTGAGAGTTTCATTAAATGTTCAGTGATTCAGGTTATATTTTGCTAACACTACTGACAAATGAACTTGTACACACCGACAGGCACAGGCAAAAACATTATCTCCCATTTGCCTTTGGCAGTGGCCAATAATGACAAAATAAAAAGTCACCAGTGCGTAACAATGGGAGTCTCCGCTCTTCTGTTTCTCCTCAAGTCACACCAATATAGCTGACTTCCACTGGGAATCGTCTTTATGGGATATTCAGTGCTTACGCAGTCTAAAACAGAAGCGAATCATTCTAAATTTGAGCTCTTTTTTTTTTTTTTTTTGCATTACAGAAGTAATGATATTCATTTTGAAAGTGTATTGGGTTTGAAAGTGTCCCACGCTTCATATAAGGGCGCCAAGTGTTCAGTGATGGTGAAAAACATAACTGCGGAGAACAGAACCAGCTGGATGTCTGTCTTTTCGACAGACTCAAACTCTGTAAGTCCTACAGTTGCAGATTTATTTTCGTGACATATGTTGTTTAAGATTTAATTCAAAGCTATGAAACACACTGCGGGGGGCTGTGGTAGCTAGTTAGGTAGTTAGTGCTGCATTCTTATATTCTGAGGCTGCAGGTTTGAGGCCAAGTTATGTCAGGAAGGACATCCGGCAGTGAAATAACTGCACAATCATTAACTGTGGCAACCCCTGCAGATGTGAGCAGCCATGAAAGAAAAATAATAATAATAATTAAACACTGTGCTGTACTAAACTAAGTCTTTGTCTTTACAGAAGAGGTGGAATCAGTACTTAAATAATCTACGCGATAACATTAAGTCATAAAACTCCTTACTGCTGATTAAAAACTTGGGGAACATCTCCTTTAGATGTTTTATCAAAGAAGTTAAAATCAGCATAATTTTATACCATTCACAACAAATGAGGATGTTTTGTGTTAAATGTCAAACTTTCATTTTGCAGAGAAGAGTTCTGTAATTTAGTTTTCCATTTTTGCTTCTGGGTCCTAAAATAACTGTAATCAAAGCATGAATTTGCTACAATAATTTAAAGATGTCCTTGGAATCAATGTTCTTTAGTTTTTGTTTTACTCAGCCTTGTTTCGACTGAAGGAAAAGTCAAAAGCATCCGTCTTGTTTAAACGATTAAACACATCCTGCCTGCTGCCTTAATAGTCAACCACAAGGGGATGCTCGTTCAGGGAGCGCCTTCCTCTGAGAGCACCGGGGCCTGCAGTTAAACAAAGAGCCTTTAGAGGTGAATGAGCCCATCTGTGCACCCTTTGTTTCTCTGGGCTCGCTGTGTTGTTCCAGCACCCTGAGCGTCAGCATTACCAGCACTTGTTACGTTGGTACGTTCCAGACTCTGGCCGGCAAATCCCACTGAATCATCAGCTGCCAGCTCCGCTTTGTTCACAGATTTACTGTAGGTGAGCTCTGATCCCTACCAATCATGTACCTCACACCACTTACACACACACACACAACTTTACATTTCTCTTATTTAGGACAATCTATTGACTTCCATTCATTTCTGATGCCTAAACTCAGTTCACTCTTCAGCTTTAAACCTAACCCCAAACACAACAAGCTCTAAATCTAGGTTTATTTGGACCCACTATCCCCGCACACCTAGCTCTAAACCTAACCTTTAATTTTAACAAAGCAACCGCTTTTTTTCCTCTTCCACACTACTTTCTCGTCTGTCTGTCAGGCTTTCTTTTTTTCCATACCAAGCACAGAACATAACCTCCAGAAACAGAATAAAAACAAGTAGAGAAAATCTCACAACAACCGAACACAAAACTAACACTCCACCATATCAGGAACGGGTTCAGGTCCCCGTAAGAACTATAGCTGGTGGGTTACTGGCTCACTTGGATTAATGATACGAATCCTTGCACTGAATCAGGACTCAAGAGTCCAAGGTCTCAAATAACCTGAATCCTTTGGCAGACTGCCGCTAAACTGAACCCCTGGAGATAAGAGATGAGTCGGGTCACTGTTTTGGGTTAAAAACTCACCGGAAAGAATGCATGTTTATATACATAAACATACAATTAACATAAGTTAACATTTTGGTTAACTTGTGGTGGAGTTGCACATTTTTGTTGTTTATTTTGTTCCACCATTTGTAATTTGTACTAAATGATCCCATCAACGAGAGAGAGAGAGAGAGAGAGAGAGAGAGAGAGAGAGAGAGAGAGCTCTCGTTAATTGGTTCTGTTAGTTAATTGGTTCAGCGGGGGTGTGGGGAATGCTCTAACACAGGGGTGTCAAACTCCAGGTCTCGAGTGCCGCTAACCTGGAGGTTTTAGGTTTTTCTGCTCCAACACACCTGATTCACATGGTTTGATTACCTCCTCCCCAAATCATCAAGTTCTACAGGAGCATGGCAAAAAGTCATCCATTTAAACCAGGTGTTTTAAATCAAGAACACATCTAAAACATGCAGGACAGCGGCCCCCGAGGAATGGAGTTTGACACCTGTGCAACAAGAACAACCAGTTCAGACAAGGTGAATGATTATACCAGCAAAGCTCCTGAACAAGCAACAGAAACCAGAACACACAGGAAAACATGAATACACACAAATTTATTTTCTTGCCTCATTAGGACTTTGTATTGACCTTTACGCATTTCTAATGTCTAATCCAAACTTAAATCACACATTAGCCTTCAGGAGCTAGATCCCAAAATGTCTCAAAACAAACACAAGGATTCTCAGTTTCTTCGTGCGAGTCCCAGGGCCTCACTCTGTTGTAGGAGTTTGGAGCAGGTTTGATGTTTTTTACAACATATTCTCCCTTTAAATAGTCACAGAGTCCACATGTGTCAGGTTGCGAAGGAGAGAGCGGCGTACCCAATATGCAGACTTATCTTCCAGAAAATAAAATAATTTATTTTAAAATAAAAGAACAAAAACAAAACGCTGACGAGGCAGCAAAACCAAACAACAACAAAAATCAAAAATGCAGCACAATTGACCAGACAAGGCAAGCCATGGAAGGAACCTAGACAGCGCGTCAAAGAGACAATGGACCAGCGAGTAAATTGAAGAAATGCCCAGATTTTAAAGTAGAGGGTAATTAGGGGAAGTGGGCACAGATGAGTGATTGCAAACTAGGAGCAGGTGGAGATGGGTGTGGCAGGTAAACAAGTGACTGACAGAAGAGAAGTGAATAATGACAGGAACACAAGAGGCAGAAACTATACAAAGACAAAACATGAAAACAATAACCAAATTGTGTCTGATTGGAAATAAAAACTGAGAATACATTGAGTAGCATTTTAGATGATGAAGAAGGAAGAATGAGGCTGTTTGGTTACTTTACTACATGTAGTCGCTTTAGTTAAAATATTACCAGATCAGCTTTTCAAACAATAACAGATTGTTTGTACTTTGCAGTGATTTAGCCCTTAGATTACTTGATTTAGTCACCCTTAACGTTTAACAGATTTCAACACTCAGGGGTGGAAAACAATTAACTAAAGGGAATTTTCAATTATAATAAGTTATCAATAAAGAGATCAAATTTGCCTTTTTAGATTTCCATACAAAACCCCCCCAACAATTAACATAACAATAATAAAAATATAAATTAATTACATTTAAAAAATGGAACTAATGTTCTGAATTGGCACCAGGTAATTAATCTAAATGATCTGAACCTGATTTAAACAGTTATAAATATTTAAACAATGATTAAACAAGATAATACTCTAAAGCAAAAATGAACCCTTTAATGACTTGAAATAAGACTTTGATGATGATGATGATGATGATGATGATGATGATGAGCTACTTGAAAGCAGAAAGGCCTTAAAACAGTGTGTTTGGATTAAAGTGTGTTTGGAATAATGCACACAAAAGATTTAGACAGAGTAGATTATTGTGATAAACAGTTCACTTTAAAATTTAAGTTAGAAGAATATTCAAATTTCTGCCTGATTGTCAGACTAATCAGGAAGCATCAGGTTGAAATGAAGATTGTTTAACCAACTTTGCATCAGCCTAAAGGTTCATAGAAGAAAGGTTCACAGAAACACATCATAAAAGCTCTCCAAACATGTGGATAGCATGTGGGTAAGCCCAGTCCAGATGGATAAGCATGTGGACTGGGCTTTTGTCAAGTCAGTGAGGAAATCTAGAAAACATGCTACAGAACAAGGAGAAGAACAGACGGAAAAACATTGTGATCCCTTATGTTGCTAGAGTATCTCAGAAACTCGGAATGATTTTCTCCAAACACGACATCCCCGTATATTTAGAACCTAACAGGACTCTCAGACAGAAGCTGGTTCATCCTATGGACAAAACATCCAAACCCAAACTGAGCGATGTTGTGTCTGCAGTTCAGTGCAGCGAGGAATGTTCAGACCTCTATGGCTCAACACAAGAGAGCACCTTTTCAGGACAAGACTCCGCTGTTCACCTACACATTAAAAGGATAAGAGACACTGTTTGACGACCAAAATGTTCATACTTTGAACAGAAATGACAGATGGTTTGAGAGGGGAGTGAAGGAAGCCATTTATCTCAAACGAGAAAAAAATAACTTAGCTAGATTTATTCTTCACAAGAAGTGAAGACCTCTGCGCTCGCTGACGTAGTTGCTGGAACCCCAGCCCCCTGCTGTTTTCTCTGGTCCCCTTCCCAACCTGACGAGCGATGACATGTTTAGCATGTCGTTGTTCGACCGCTGGCTGTCCAGGCGGTGTCCTTAAAGCAATGTGGGCTACACAGATTGGAGTGCATTTTGGGGAAAACCTGGTCTGATGGGGATAGATGGGATTCAATCCACTTTCGATGGAGCCACTCTTCTTTCTAGGAATTTAGCTGATTTTGTTAGGCATCCAAATTACTGACAACCCAGGGTTGATCCCATCCCAACCAGACTGTTCAAAGAGGTGTTTCCCTTAATTAATATCCCCATTTTGGATCTGCCTAATCTGTCTTTAATGAATGGTTACGTACCATAGGCCTTTAATGCAGCTCTAATTAAACCTTTACTAAAGAACCTGATCTTCATTCAGGAGCTCTGGTCAACATCCAATCTCCCATTCATCTCAAAATTTCTTGAGAAAAGCTACTAAATATATTTTCTCTCCCTAAACGTTATTTTATTAGAAACCTTGAAGCTTAATATTATGTCTGCAACATGCCCAGAATTTCCACCCCTTTCTAGCCCCTCTGATTTTGAAGTGTTTCTGCAACCACTTCCATCACTGAGATGGGTGATTTCTTTTACATATTTATATACTTTTAACATTTCAAATCCTTCCATTGTGTTTAAAACTGGGCTTCCTTGCTTAAGCTATTGCCCCCATCACCCGACTCCGGAACAAGCGACAGATGATATATGGGTGGATGGGATTCCAGTAACTATTAAAAGGTAAGTTCTTTCAGCTGCTCCCTTCTTCAGGGGTTGCCACAGCGAGCATACTTGCATGAAAGATTTGGCAATTGTAGTACGCCGGATGCCCTTCCTGCCACAACCTGCAACTTCAGGATTACAAGATCACGCCACTGACCATCGAGCCACTGCAGCCTCATTCCAGTAACTATTAAAACTGTAAAAAAGAAAAATGATCAGGTGTTAACAGGTTTTTTCAAGTGAACTCTGTAGTTTCTTCCATGTCATCATCTTTATTGTGCTCTAACCATTTTTTGGGAGAAATATGTTTCTTGCATACATTAAAGATTTAATAAAAAGTTTATATCAAACGTCTTACATATGTAAGAAAAATATTTCAATCTTTATATTAAAAAGATTGTTTTGTCACTGATTGTTTTTTTGACCTATATATATATATATATATCCTGAAAACTATCCAAACTATAATGGTATCATTAAAGTATATCAGAATTGTTTCTGCGTTGGAATACAAGCTTCCTGAAACAACACCTCATGTAAACCAAAATGCAGCCCCGTGTCTACTGTTTGTGTTTATTCAAAAAGTGCCCATAGACAGTGTTTTATTTTTTTCAGCAGGTGCTTTCTTTTTGTAGCCATGCACTTGTATCCCTGCTCTTTAAATATTACAGAGTGTACATTTAAACCTGACAGATAACCCACTGTCTGAAAACACAGTCAAACTTAATTTTCAGATTAGCTTCTGACTCTAAAAGTTTAGATTGTTAGACATGGATTCTTTTGATTTAAATGACACAGAATAAAGTCTTTTAGTGTAGTCGAGCTCAAAACTGCATAAAAGACTAAAAGACAACATCAGCTTCCTTAGCCAAGGTAAAAACATCACAAAAGATTATTCGCATCCTAGACACTTCCACTTTAAATTGCTCCCTTCAGGAATCCACTGCAGGTCTGTAAAAACAAGCACTAACAGACTCTTAAACAGTTTTTTCCCAAAGCCATCAAGTCTCTAAACAAACACCAACATTGACTGGGCAAAACTTCATTTCTTTTAGTATTTCAGTACCACTGTGACAGGCATGTTGCAATTTCATTGTATTATTTACAGTGACAATAAATACATTTTATTTTTATATTTTGAAGGATTTTATTCAATTCTATCACTAAGGTCACCTGGGTTTATCTTCTATCCAACACAGTACATTCTAGATAGATAGATAGATAGATAGATAGATAGATAGATAGATAGATAGATAGATAGATAGATAGATAGATAGATAGATAGATAGATAGCAGTGGTTAAAGGGAAATTCAGCAATAAATGACATGTTTTCTGGGCTAACATTGGTACTTGTAACATTTTTCTATAGTTTGATTGCAGTAATCTAAAGTATATTTAATTCTATATTCTGTATTTTTAAACAAAAAATATGTTTTGAAAGGAAAATTCTATCCAGAGGTTATGACCTAGTTGGTATATGGGTAAACAGCTCTAAACTCTATAGGCTTCTACTGTAGTTTGCAAGGTCAGGACTTTACACAAAAGAGGGGCAAACAGTCTTTGTCTATGGCCAGGTATAAATGTAAGGAGTTCAGACAGACTGGGCATCATTTCAACAGCAATTCTCTGAGTGGAGTGATCTGATAAACCACCACAAGCAACATGGGCAAGGTAAGCACCAGGATGGAGCACTACATCAACATTAGCTTAAGTCAGTTCTATTACAAGCAGAGTTAGCTTTTGACTTTGGTCTTTAAAACCCTTCAATATGTCTTTCAGATCACCTTCTACGAGGACAGGAACTTCCAGGGTCGCTCCTATGAGTGCATGAGCGACTGCGCCGACATGTCCTCCTACCTGAGCAGGTGTCACTCCTGCAGGGTGGAGAGCGGCTGCTTTATGGTTTATGACCGTCCCAACTATATGGGAAACCAGTATTTCATGAGGAGAGGCGAGTATGCTGACTACATGAGCATGATGGGATGGAGTGGTGCAATCAGGTCTTGCCGTATGATCCCAATGGTAGGTATAAAGCAATATGCTATGCCTTCATGTTCTAATACAAGTCCAAACAGAAAACTGGACATTTAATATGTTTTCTTTATTTAAACAGCACAGAGGCCAGTTTAGGATGAGAATCTACGAGAGGGAGAACTTTGGTGGTCAGATGTATGAGCTGATGGACGACTGTGACTCCATCATGGACCGCTACCGTATGTCCGACTGCATGTCCTGCAACGTGATGGACGGCCACTGGCTGATGTACGAGCAGCCCCACTACAGAGGCAGGATGATGTACCTGAGGCCCGGAGAGTACAGGAGCTTCAGGGAGATGGGATATGGAGGCACGAGGTTCATGAGCATGAGGCGTATCATGGATATGTGCTAGTTGTGCATTTTATCATCAACAAATAAATACAGTAACTTTTTAGATGATGTTGTCTGTAATGTTATTTCATTACATTTGGGAAAAATCAAGACAAACATATAAAAACAAACTTTGAACATTATTTAAAAATGCAGTTATAATGTCCACCACTGTAATTATGTCTGTTTACTTGTTTCATTACAACTTTTATAGGACTTAAAGTTTTGAGGCCTACTCAGATTTTGGTAGAATATAGCCTATTAAGTCCTTCACATATATCAGGCTGTATTCTGTAATACTCAATTTACATTTAGGGGAAAACTCTTGATGCACTCACACTGCAATTTATTTTGCTCATATGTGACCCATATCTGATTTTTTTTATCCAACCCATGCCAGTTTTATATGTGACACTAAATCAGATATATATTCAATGTTTTTTCAAAGCAACCTCAGTCTGAACGGTCCCATTTCATCTGATTTTTATGTCATTGAAGTAAGGGTATGTGGATCAATCCAAATATTGATATTATTGATACCGATGTCATGCAGTTTAAAGTTTGGAACTCAGCACATCTTCAGAAAAAAAGTCCCATTGCTATGTCTTTTTAAAACTTTTTAGATTTGCTATGTCCTGGATGATTGAGAATCTACACCAACATATGAAGCTAATGTTGGTGTAGGGTTGTATCGATACTACTGTGGTGCTTGATGCTTGAGTTTGTCTTTACTTTTAGTACCTAGCTCCTCTTCCAAAAGTGCACTTTTGCATCGGAATGGGGGGAAAGTGACAAGATCAAATGTAAACACTGGACAAAATAATCATGTTAGATAATAATTTTGTCAGATGCACAATTTCTGAATCGATACACACATGCTGACATAAAAAGCATCCATATTTACTTCTGTGAACACAGCACTTCTTCTTCTATGCATGTGGGTCACTTCATGGCCATAGACTGTTCACCTTGGAGTCTGATGGGGTTCACATTTAAACTATAATCTGAATGACCAGGCCAAAAACTCAGATCTGAGCATCAAGACCTACAGTGTCAATGTAGCGTATGACTTCATGCTTAGAGCTGAGTACATCCCAGAACACAACCTTGTTTCATTGAGGTACTGATTTCACTTGATCTCTCTACCTTATCTATAGTAACTTGCAACATATCATTAGTATCAGATCCTCTAGATTGTGGTTTCTTGCTCCATTTGTAACAAACCGATGCACTGTGTTCTGGCGGCTTTCTACTAAAACCAATATTGACTTTTTCTGATTTTTTTTTACTGAATGCATATGTGATAGTCAGTCTTTACTTCCCAAATATATCACTAAATTTTTACCATTCATAACTCTATTCTTGATGATGGTGGGTGGCTGAGACTTGGCCTGAAGCTGGTCTCTTGTGTTGGTTCATGTGTCTTTGGAGAGGTTGTTTAGTTGCCTCTATGTAGAGGTACAAACATTTCTTGGTGCCCTGAACTGTGTACTGAACTGTGTACTCCACACTACAAAGGTTGGATTTGGGTGTTTTATCTGTAGGGTGTATCAGCATCTGTCTGACAGTTCTGCTTTGTTTGAAATGCACCAAGATGTTGTGTTCGGAGAAAATCCTTTTGATAACAGAAGCGAGTGCAAAAATATTGTCATCCCATATGTTGCTGAGATATCTGAAAAAGTCAGAATTTTTCGGCAGAAGCAAAAGTCCAAATATGACTAATTGGGTCAACATAGAAATTTCAACTCTGGACCAAGATGTGCTCCCTAGCATTAACAAAATCTGGTGCCTAAGAGGCAAGTAGCTTTTTCTAAAGAAAATGGGACTCACCACTTACCCAGGCATCTACTCCAGGGCAGCCTTCCTGGTGCCAAAGAAAGACGGCAGCATAAGACTACAAAGACTTCAGGTGCCTGAATACCTACCACAGTATGATTCACACCCCACATCCTGGAATTAATGATTTGCTTTAACAGCTGGGGAAAGCAAAGTACTTGACCAAGCTTGATCTGTGCAAGGATCCCACAGGTCCCACTTACAAAGCAATTCAGGAACCTGAAAGCATTCAGAACACATTAGGGCCTCTTCCACTTTCCAGTGACATCATCTGGGCTGCATGGGACTCCTGCAACCTCTCAGAGGCTAATGGACTAGGTACTGTTCCCTAGAGAGGTTTAATATTAGATTGGAGAAAAGATGTGTTGGTGTGACCCATGTAAAGCTTTTTGTAAGACCAGCTTAATCACAATATTAAAACACAATTGGTGTGACCCATATTTTGGTAATTCATGACCTTTTCCCAAAAAGTTATTGATTTTTGTTATTTAAAATTGGCTTTTGAGCACAGTTGATAATAACTTGCATATTTGTTTTAATAATTTATGTAATTTTTGCCCAACAGGAGTACTTCAAGCTGTACTTCTAAACCTGTGTACTGTGTGTAAGTTCTGAATGATCAACTTTAACACTTTGATAGTCTGGTGTTATTGTTACAATAACTTCAACCCCCTGCCTTTGCTAGTTCTGCTTGCTATGCTAAATTTGTCACATGAATCAAGTACTATTCTATGGATACCACATGTTTCAGCTTGAGTAGGCCTAAAGACTAATCCTCTCACTGACAATGCCCTGCATTGCACTTAGTCAAATTTAACATTTTGGTAATTAAACTTAGCAATTGTGATTTCTCCATAACTTAGTAAATATGGCAGTAGCTCTTTCTGTAACACAGAAGCAATTCACATACTGTTTCCAGTTTCACCACAAGGTGCCTGGCAAAGTAAGTCCACAACCAACCCCATTGCTTGATTGCACTTGGAAAACTAGCCAACTTGAAGGAGTCCCTGACAATTATTTTTACAAACAGCTTGCCTGAAGCTCATTCTCTTTTCAAAACTCTGAAATGAAAAAAAAAACAAGTCTAGAAGTCTAGTTTAATTCTTTAGTTGCACAGAACCTGAAGCCTGGATACTCTTAATTCATCAGTGGTCTGAATTTCATTGGGCTGCAGACAAATGAAACTCATTGTTCAGTAAAGGGTGCACAAACCACATGCTCTTAACCATCCACAAACAGAACAACCTCACTACTTAGGAGTAAGGCAGCTTTATAAAAGGAAATGGAACTACTTATAGCACAAAATGCTAGTCTCCTCCATAAGGTCCAGACTACAAACAAGAAGCCTTGTTCAACCTATCAGACTTGCAAACAGTCAGAGTCAGAGTCAGATCTTGTTTCACAAACAGAGGAATTGTATATCTTTAGGACAGAATGTTTTGCTCCTCCACTGTCCCTGAATCACTGTTGTGATTCTCATTTCTTTTGCTCACTCTCTTCCATAGTTTTCTCCTCCTCCAATCTAAAAATGTGAACAGTTCCCTGCCAACTCTAACTCCCTGGGAAGAGTGAGCATCTCAACATTCACAGGGACACAGAGCTGTGTCTACCTGACTCAATATCTTTCTCAACCAGACATTGAGGAAAGTTAGGAATTTATTCTTGAGAACAGAAGTTTTTAAACTTTATATTCAAAAGTGACAAACTCATTTATAGATAAGGTCCAAAGTCTGCCAATTCATCGTTTGATAGTAAAGCTTAATTTTACCTTTTAATTTTACCTTTAACCTTTAACTTAGATGTAATAAACTTAATTATGTTTCATGTCTCAACAAAATAAAATGCCTCTTACCAATGCAATCCAGTTCAAAGCAACACAACATTTGGACTGGGTCGGGATTGACTTGATGTTCTGAGTCTGGATTTGAAAAAAATGACTGCTCTACAGTGCACTCTGCAGTACACTCTCCTCAGTTGTTGATGTGCAACATTTTCATTTGTACACCTCCCTCTGAAGCAGGGAGAAGGACACTACAGGACTTTTCAGTTTCATTGTCACACAACCATGAGGACAACTTCTTAGTCTCACCTTCACAAGAACAGACCTGACAGCGACTCTACCTCTAAGAGACATTGATGGTAAAGAAAAGGAACATTTTGATCCAAATAACTGTGATCATGACTTTGACATTTGTTTTGGGGAGGTAAATTACCATCTTACCAACTTCTGTGGAAGACCAGGATGATAGCAGCCGACCAGTTTATCCAGTCTTTACCTCCTGGTGTCAGAAATGAGCACAGCAGTGAGCTCCATCAAGCTTTGACTCCATTTGCCCATTATAAAATCCTAAACATTACATTTCAATAATGAAAACACTTTATCTGAGATAAAGTAGACAAGCTTTAGAAACAATTTTATGTCCCTTTTTATCACAATGACATCAACAACAACAGTTACTAAATAACCTTTACACACAGTCAGAAAATGTTCAACTTTGCAATACCTTCTAACTGTAATACAATGTTTATGTTCAATATGTTAACTGGAACAATTACTGCTAATTTGCAGCACATTGCACCAAGCTTTTTGACACAATTAAACCAAAGCAGGTTAATAACCACAGAACTAACAGACAGATCATACTGTAAAACTACTGACATCTGAGACTCAAAGAAAGTTATTTCAGAGAAGTCAGGTGATTTCTGGATGAGGCCCTGCTCAGTAAACTACTCAGACAGAGTTTAAAACATCTAACAAAAGTAAATTTAAAAAGTCTTTCGGTTCTTCTCTGCAGATCACAGTTTGTCCTTTTGGTGAAACCAAGTAAAACAGAAGCACTCAGAGAGCACAAACCTCTACAAAAACCTCTGACAAGGCCATAGCATCAGTAATCCGATGGTCAGGGTCGGATAAATTTCGGTGACGTCCTAAATTTAATCGTTTGCTGCGACAACCCCAACATTTCCTGAAAATGTCATCAAAATCTGTTTCTTAGTTTTTAAGTAAACTTGCGAACAGACAAACAAACCAACCAACGGACACTGTATGTCACGAGCCTGGGTGCTACCAAGCACCTACGGCTCCAAGGCAAAGATGAGGACCAGTAGGCAGCAGGTGAAGATAAAATCTCTTTAATCAAAAAGATTCCTTTGATCAGCAAAAACGTAGCAAATCCAGAATTCCCAAAAACCTCTCAAATAACAAAGGATCTCCAAAAGACATACAAGGACCCCACAACTAAACTGAAACCCAATTGCCCTTAAATACTTACAAACATAATCACAGAATCAAAAACAGGTGAACCAAAAAACCAAGACATAAACAACCCACAAAAGAAAGAACAAAAACCCGAACCGGATCCAAAGAACCGGAACCCTAACACAAGACATGAAAACCCACAAAAGAAACAAAACCCGAACCGGATCCAAAGAACCGGAACCCTCACAGGATTCTTCTGAATACTGAGAGGAGACGCTTCTCTGACCCACATGTCCTCTCCCCGCTGCCATCCACTCCACTGGGTCAGGTTCTTCCAGTGGAGATCTCTAGCACTCCGAACCTACCAGTGAGGGACCACAGCGGGCCGGACTCCGAGAACCGGAATCCTCACACTGTACCAAAAACATAACCTGTTGGTGGACGTAACAAAAGCTACAATTGTTCACTTGTCCATTTGAATATTATTTGGTCTGTGTCCTCAGCCTCTTCACCTCCAGGTTTCCTCAAAAAAGCATTATCAAAAATAGGTTGAGAAAGTAATCTGCCATAATTATGCTAATGCTTGTTATTTCCCAATCTGCCGTCTGCACTGTAGTCTTTGGTCAGGAAACACAAACACGGAGGACATCATGTTATGTCCACAATCATTGCCTAAAGGCTTTGGCCTTTGGGCTGGACAGAATTAGTCCAAATGATGCAAGTCAAGGAGGTGTGGCCAAACAGCTGTCAGTTACTGAACCCCTTAGACACGAATGACATCTTATTCTGCTGTTTGAGCATTTACAATAAATGTTTTTCTCAGGATTTTTTGGTGCTGATGTCTCTAAAATGAGAAACAATCGGTTTAAATGTCATTTGACAGTAATTTTTTTTTTTCAAATCTTTATTATAAATGTTAGGTAAGGCTTAGGCCTTCTCACCCATTTATTCCAGCCATCCCTGTCTGGATGACTAAAAAAATTACACAAGGTAATGAAAAAATGTTCTTGGGAAGGATTTTATGAAAACTTTGAATCCCAGGGTATTCCAGGCTTAAGAACAGATTAAATTAATAACTGAAGATGTGTTTTTGAGTAAACTTTTTTTTTACATTCATTAAACATCTAAATGCAGAACTGAATGACTCAAGAAGATTGCAGACTTTTGAATTTCATGTTTTTTGACAATCTGACGTGGCAAAACTAAGACATACTGTGACAGTGGGACTTTCCTGTCTGGGACATTATTCAAAACAGAATCTGTAAAACAAGTAGCTCATAACCTGTTTGTGAGCAGATGGGAGCCAGCTCCCATCGTTCACAAAAATCACATTGAGCTGGCTCAGTTGTTAATAGCACATAAATATAAAACCTTTTACTCTGCACACTGAGGGTTGTTATTGTAGAGTTGGACAGATGGGTTCATTTATAGTCAGGGCCCCTGTTTTAAAAATACAAAACAAAAAAGAAATGACAAAGTATAAACATGCTTATCTGAAAAATTACTTGTTTTTTAATATGAAACAAGTCAGCAATCAGCTTTTTCTTTCAATACATTACAAACTTCTACTTGCAGTTTAACCAGTTTTGTTCATACAGATGTACAGTAGGTGCTGCCAGTATTCTGACCACAAAGGGATACACGTCTATGAACTGTATGACCAGTCATGGGGTCATACAGTGTGTTTTTACCATGTGGAAGGAAAGACTATTGTTACTGTCTATTGTAGTTTCAAAAAGTGCTCATTGTACCCACTCTCCTATAGAAAAATCCATTCTAAAGTTTTCTGAGAGATTCAGTCACATAGAAATGTGACTGACGCTCCTCTGCACACTATAGGCCTCTATACCATGGTGCTGGTTCAGGGCTTTACACAATGGGATCTACAGATTCTTTAGGTTGGGTCAGGTATAAAAGTAAGAGTATAAACAGTACCAGCACCAGTGTAGGACAACTCAGTTCTCCGACGGACAAACACTACTATCATGACGATGGGCAAGGTAAACAAATTCAAATTATCACTGATTTACAATCACCCATGGTATTTTGGGTTCTGTTTTTATGTTTAATTTTACTTTGCACTGTTTCAGGTCATCTTCTACGAGGACAGGAACTTCCAGGGTCGCTCCTATGAGTGCATGAGCGACTGCGCCGACATGTCCTCCTACCTGAGCAGGTGCCACTCCTGTAGGGTGGAGAGCGGCTGCTTTGTCGGCTACGACCGTCCCAACTTCATGGGAAACCAGTACTTTTTCAGGAGGGGCGAGTATGCTGACTACATGAGCACGATGGGCATGAGGGACTGCATCAGATCTTGCCGTATGATTCCTACGGTATGTTGCAAACTTTTCTGGTTTTGTGTACCTTAATAACATTAAAATAATGTATGATTATTGAGTGTCTCTATTTCTGCTTTACAGTACAGAGGATCCTACAGGATGAGGATCTATGAGAGGGAGAACTTTGGTGGTCAGATGTATGAGCTGATGGACGACTGTGACTCCATCATGGACCGCTACCGTATGTCCGACTGCATGTCCTGCAACGTGATGGACGGCCACTGGCTGATGTACGAGCAGCCCCACTACAGAGGCAGGATGATGTACCTGAGGCCTGGAGAGTACAGGAGCTTCAGGGAGATGGGATTTGGAGGCACAAGGTTCATGAGCATGAGGCGTATCACGGACTTTTAAAAATAAGTTTATATGAAATCTAAATAAACCATGTATGAATAAAACATTTGATCAAAAAACAGTTAAGTTGTCTTATGTGTCTTTTGACTAAAGATGCCAAGAAATACTAACTACATACTTTGTTTTATGCACATATGTTTATTAAGAAATTTTGAATTGTTGTGAAAATATTTTTGCAACAGCTACACTAATATGCCTTTTACGTCCTTTATTAAAGTTTAACATGAAACTTCTAAAATCCATTGAGAAAAGAAATACTTCTAAATGTAAATTTCAGGTACACTTAACAAAAATGGTATTGTGTTTTATACAATAAAACTTGATCTCACCCTGCAGTCACACCTCCCTGTGCACATAGGTCCTCATTTTCTCAGTCAGTTGTCAGATCCTAATGTTACCTGGATGGTTACTTCCTGAAATATTCCAGAGAGGAGGTTAGACAAACTCTAAATTTCCAGTTTCCAGGTAAAGAACAATTCATTACACAGAGTTCAGTTAAGTCTGAGTATCTTAACCTTGAGTTAAGAGAGTATGGGTGTGAAATAGCAAGCCATGATATGATGGCTTGCCATGGCAATTGCAGGAAAAATAAATCTAGGCTGTTTCTCAATACGAAGTCTCTCCTATCTGACCTGCTGAAGCTTGGACCTCCTTCAGAGTGCTCACAGATGTCTTGGTGGTCTCTTTCACGATCCTCCTTCTTCACGGTCACTCAGTTCATGAGGGACAAATCACTTTGTCATTGAAGAGGGGGTTTTGTCTCAAAGGTCAATTTATATTGACCATGACTAATTTATATTAGCAATAAAAAGGTAAAATGTCCAAAGGGGTGAATATTTTTATAGGCACTGTAACAGAACCTCTTTAAACAGAACAATCCACCCAAACTCTCAGCTTCTGACCTTTTCAGAACATGGCAGACAGGTGATAGTTTAATGTCCACTACTTTGATAAAATCAAAAAGGAAGAGGAACCTTCTTGTCTATGGATCTTCATTTTCCCTCCCTCCCCTGGTCCTTGGTCCCTGCTTTTCTTTCGTTCCCCCTCTTTAGTTTGGTCTTACCTCAAAGTTTAAAGCATGTTTTTTTTTCTGGATTTGTGTATTGTCTTATAAAGTCCAGCAGTAGAAAAGCTAACATTAATAAGATCAAGAATTTGAATTTACAAAGCTGTTAAAGATATGTCCTGCTAAAAAATTTGCTCATAAACGCCACATTTTGCCTAATTTCCCAACTCAATTGGCTAAATATTTTAGACCCCTCAAAAGTCATCATCTTAGCCCTCCTGGGTGATCTTCTGAACACGCTGTTACTTTCAACTGAACCTCAGAAAGGTATCTTTGCTCCTGGTTATAGCATTTAAGCTGACGCAAGTTGATAAACAAAATTTTCACATCTAATCTGATTATTGGCAATTTGACAAAATCACTATCATCCTTTAGACCCAAATTCCAAAGTGAAAATACTTATCAAGTAGTCTATTTTGTCCAATTTCTTGCATGTGTAAATCTAAAACTTGGATTCTAATTTCAAACATCTTGTTTAAAAAATTCTCATACTTTAGATAGTTTTTAATCAAAGCCTTCCCTAAGATCATAAAGGTTTTTTTTGCATTCCATAATTTTTTCCTCAGATTTGACTGATTCCATAATTTATTCCCTGTGCTGGTTCTAAAACTCTAACTGTTACTGGCTACCACAATTATTTTTCTTGATTTCTTTTAGTGTTTCCTAAAGCCAGAAAGTTGCCATTTGAAATGCCTTTAGTTTTTTGTCACATCTGTGATCTGCTTTTTATTCTACAAAATTAAACAACTGAAGGAACATCCTCAGAGACTGGTGATTCCATCATTTTTACCAGGGGTTGTAGTATATATCATTGACCTGTGAGAGAAAACCAATGTCCATCCATCCATTTTTTACCCACTTTTCCATTAAGGGTTGCAGATATTTGTACCTGTCTCCAGGTGCCATTAGGTGAGAGGCAGGCTACACCCTGGTCAGGTCACTAGTGCATCACAGGACCACACATAAAGATAAACAAGACAATTGTTAACACTCTCATCCTCACTGCGTGACAGTTTAAATGACCAGTTAAACTAACATGTATGTTTTTGGACTGTGGAAGGAAACTGGAAGAACTCATAGAAATTCCTTGCATGTACAGGAAAAACATGCAAACGTCAAACAGAAAGGCCACAGCTGATTTTTGATCCTGCAACTTGGTGTAAACCAACATCTCTAACCACTGCCCTGCCCAATTGAAAGACATGGGAAAAAACTGCATGCAAGGGGAGACTGTGCAAACCATTTCATAATACACTGCAAGTCTGTTTTTAACAAAATAGATTGAAAATATAGTTTGATAATTAATCTTTCGTTAAGCATGCAGAACAAGCTGCATATCTTATAGCTGATTTCTGATTACACGTAGAGACATTACCTGAGACAAATCCCACAAGAAGATATCTATCAGCAGTCAATGAAGGACAGAACACAAAGGTCTTGTCGAAACACCTATAATGTGTAATATTTATCAATGGAAAGCATTGATTCATTTGGAGGATGTAGCTCACATGTGCAATATTTATACTCCAAAGGCAGGAAATCTGTCTCCTAATATACCAGTACAATAAAGTTGGTGAGGGGTGCTGTATTTTCTTTGTATTCCATTGCATGTTATAGTGCATCATTCATATTTATTCTATGTTACTTATTTTTCTGTTTTTATTGACTCATAGAGCTCTAAAAACTCCAGCCCAGCCGTACTGTGTTGTGTGCAGACAAATGTCAGATTAAAATTTTAAACCTTTGTGAATTATTACAAGTACAATGGAAGTGCAGACTTATCTCACCCAGAATGCTTATGCATGTTACGCAAGAGAAAATAAAAACAAGCAGGATGATCAGAGCTGCCGTGTTTAAGGTGGTTGATAGAGTCCCATCATCATGTGGACAGATCAGAAATAAGAAAATATTTGACCCTAAAAATGATCAGAAGCTGACAACCAGTTTATGAGCTGTTCGGAGAATTTCTTTTCTTTCTCCTGTAGTTTACATATTAATTTTGTTTTATATGTCAACATGCAAGTGCTGATTTTACACAGTGTAATTTATGATCAGAAAGTTGAGACTTATTTGGTTGCTATTACGTTTTTACTTCAAATAATAAAAGAAAGACAATCTTTATATCTAAACTTTATATCTAAAAATTTTATTATTTAAAGAGTTTGCACTTAAACTAAACACTAGTGCCTACAGAAATGCAACAAAAAACAAAACAAAAGATGAACATAAACAAACAATAATAATATTGGAAGTTACATTAGTTCAGATATTAGCCTTAGGTTAGTTTATGTTTAATATTTTTAGGGTTCTGAAGCTAATTGAGGGCCCTTCATTGTACAAGACAGAAACTTGAAGGATGACTTTACTTCAGGTTTAAGGGTATTTATTTACATATTTGCGATATAAAATAAGCTAATGATAAACAAATGAGTTATTGATGAATAATTCCAGTAACTTTAAGGCAAAAGACGATTGATTGATGAATCATGGAAATTACGTTAAGATACCAGAAAATGAAATAAATAATTGATTTAAACCATTAAAAATGGATGAGAGAAGCTGGACGTGAACAATTTAGTTAAAAAAACAACATAAAGAAGTATTGTCATACTGAGTCTGATTGTTATCATCCTCAGAATACCCATAAAATGATGTTATTAAGGACACAAAGCAAATAAAAGGAGCTGATCTGATCGAGTGAAGAAAACTTTTCCACTGTTTAATGCAGTCCAAGTGGTGTCTGTTACCGAACATTGAACACTGACCAGACTGGAACTCCTGAAGACGGGAGAGGAACCTTGATTGTAGTTCGACCAGCTGAATGTTTGTAGCTGGCTCAGATTTTTGGTTAAGTACTATTAGTAAATAACTCTGGTCCTCGGTGCTTAAAGTTCAGTTCAGCAAAGTTGATATGATTGTTTGTTGTAACTCAGATTTAAGGCTGATTGATTGTTGTTCTTGTTGCTACTTACAGGAGATAAGCAAAGAATCCAGTCAGTTCAGTTGCAACCAAGGTTTGTCATTTAAGTAAAAAAATGAACAAAATGAAGGGTTACTTTACTGGATTGTAGTAAAGGCATCAAACACTAGAGAGCATTGGTTTTAATAATTTTAATGTACTTATCATCAGTAAAATGCAAGCCTGTGAAGAATCTTGCTGAAGCCACACAGCTGATTTGAAACAAACAGGCAGGATATTTAATGCCATCCAAACTAACTCTTTTTGCTTTACTATAAAGTTACTTTGAAAAGTAACTTTCTCTACGTCTTTTCTGTCATAGCAGTTAGCAAAAAATAAATAAATCATCAACCTTACAGTGCTGACTGACTGTGACCAATAGGGACAAATACTTGTACCATTAGGTCACCTGTACTGGAAATACCACAGCTGTCTTTAGGGCACAGGAGATATACTCTTCATTAGTGATTTATTTCAAATAAATGCGATTGCTGTTTTTAAAAAGAGTTCTATCAAGTCATCAGCTGTCCTTAGCTTTTGACTTGTATAGCAAAAAAATAACCATACTTATCCTCAATTGATCAATTTTTTCCAAAAATTAGGATTGCATCATAGCTTAAATTTACAGGTAAATATATCTGATTTTGATGACCATGAAGCACTTTTCCAAACCCAATAAAATAATTATTAAACCTACTTTTTCTATTCCTTTATCTATATATTATCTATTTAGGCATTTCCACAGTGAAAATAAATGATCTAATCTGTTTATTATTAATATCCTAAAATTACCTTATATTTTGTGTTTCTCAGGAGTGCATCACTATGAATCTAGAAACGTGGTTTGTTTTTATCTGAAAACCTTTTGGAGGAATACTTTAACTATTTTGCCATGCTAAATCTCACCCCATGTAGAATTCAAATTCATTATATAATACCTTTAATATGCTGAAACTTCAATGTGTGGAGGTATCTACTTAACTTATTTGAAATATCCTGTCATGTGTCACAGCAGTAGTTGTACAACATAAAAACTAGCTTTTAGTGGAGTAAAATTGCAACAAAAAAAACCATTTGGGTTTAAATAACTACTGTGGAAACAATGAGCAGCAAACAGGTTGTAAAAACAGTTCTTAACACTTTCATGTGCAAGCCCATTCACATATTGTCTGAAAATGTTTGTATTGGGAAAAAAGGGGCCTTTTCTAAAGACTAAAAATGAACATACCCTCAGCATTTTGTGGAGCTCTATAGTAAGTTGCTGAGCGAGGAGTTTTGTGAAGGGGGTGGTGTCAGTGGTTCTTTACATTTGTACAGGTATAAAAGGAAAGGGTTAAACCAGGTATGAAAGCAGCACAGGAGCAAGAGTAACAACTCATCCGCAGCTAACATGAGCAACACCGGCATGAGCATGAGAGGCAAGGTAAAAAATCTTTATCTGACAGACAAAACCTTTATTTTCCTTTCATAAATGTTTTGTAACTGCTGTTTAATTAGTACAATTCAATCTATTTCAGATCATCTTCTACGAGGACAGGAACTTCCAGGGTCGCTCCTATGAGTGCATGAGCGACTGCGCCGACATGTCCTCCTACCTGAGCAGGTGTCACTCCTGCAGGGTGGAGAGCGGCTGCTTCATGGCCTATGACCGCCCCAACTTCATGGGAAACCAGTACTTTTTCAGGAGGGGCGAGTATGCTGACCACATGAGCATGATGGGCATGAGGGACTGCATCAGATCTTGCCGTATGATCCCAATGGTAGGTTTTAGACTCTTCTGCTTTATAAATTTGGGGTTTATTACAATGAGAATGTAAATTAAAACAGTCTATGAAAATAATGTGTCTAATGGTCTTTACAGCACAGAGGATCCTACAGGATGAGGATCTATGAGAGGGAGAACTTCGGCGGTCAGATGTATGAAATGATGGACGACTGTGACTCCATCATGGACCGCTACCGTATGTCCGACTGCATGTCCTGCAATGTGATGGACGGCCACTGGCTGATGTACGAGCAGCCCCACTACAGAGGCAGGATGATGTACCTGAGGCCTGGAGAGTACAGAAACTTCAGGGAGATGGGATATGGAGGCACGAGGTTCATGAGCATGAGAAGAATTATGGATTCCTTCTATTAAACTTTTCCTGTTTATTGCCAGTGAATAAAATAATCCTAGACTACCCAGACTGTTGTCAACCTTCTTGTTCTTCTGAAAGGTTATGATATAGTACCATACATAGAATGTTAAACATCACATATGAAACAGCTTTTCATCCATCCATTTTACCCGCTTTTCCGTGCAGGGTCATGGGGCGCTGGTGTCAATCTCCAGCGGTCATTGTGTGAGAGGCCAGTTAAGCCTGGACAGGTCCATCACAGGGACACATAAAGACAAACAAGACAAAAAAACTATTCATGCGCTCACTCACACATAGTTACCAATGAACCTAATATGCATGTTTTTGGTCTGTGGGAGAAAACTGGAGTACCTGGAAAAAACCCACGCACAATTGGGAGAACATGTCAACTACAAATAAAAAGGCTGGGAGGGGAACCACTGCCCCATCGTGCCGCTCAAAATGAAAGGTATTTTCTCAATCATGAAATGTATTGAATCTGAAGAGGAAAAGAAAATCTATCTATGAAAATGAAAAGCTTGAAGTGGGCACATTTCTTGCAATGTGTCTTGAGGTGTTTCGATGAAAAACCCTAAATCTTCTGAGAAAAATTGCTTCCGCTGCTGTGATCAGGCAACAGAAATCTGAAGTTAAGAATTATTTTATGAAACACAAATGCATGGAATAAAAAAATTGTACATGTGTGGGTGAATGTATGTGTGACGGAGAGATAACTGACTAAAACAAAGGCAGATATAGAGAGTGGAGAGAAAGTAGAGCAACTAATGCGCGGAATGAAGTCTCTGAGAAGAAGAAAAAAATACAGCTTGAGGAGAAAAAGAGAGAGAGGAATGGAGAAGATTAACATTATTATGATTATTTCACCAATGCATCCAACTTCTGCCACTGTTCCCAGGCCAGAAAGGACAGAAGATCCCTCCAACAAGTTCTGGGTCTGCCCTGAGATCTCCTCCTAGTGGGACATGACTGGAAAACCTCCAGAGAGAAGCATCATAATCAGATACCTGAACCACCTCAGCTGATTCCTTTGGATAAGGAGGAGCAAAGGCTCCTCTCTGAGTTCTCCCGGATGATAGAGCACTTCACCCTATCTCTATGGCTGAGACTCAGGAAGAGTTGAGAACTTTGGATGGCTCAGGTGTGGCTCAGATGAGTTTGTTTTGCAAGTGGTGATATACCAGAGAGATAAAAGATGACATGTAAGCCAGAGGGGAGTTTTTGGGTAGATGAGAAAAGCGAGGACCAGGTTGAGAGATGTGGATTTCCTGAGGAAGTTAAGATAAGTAATGGGACAAAACTGAGGCGAAGTGGGAGAAACTGATTAGTGGCAGACAGATAATAAATCTGAAATTTGAGAGAAACTTCAAAACCAAAACCCAGTGATCCAAACCACAGGTTCACACCATTCAGCACATTAACTCTTGGCCTGTTGGTTCATCAAATATCAGCTTTAGAGGCCTGAAACATGATAAGACATAAATCAATGAAGGGTGAAGACTTTAAATTCTTAAAATAGACCAACACCTACCAGTTCTACAGCCAACATTCACAAAGATTTGGATACACAAAAAGGCTTCAAGCTACTTTACCTACCCTAAGTCTCATCACACACAAAGGCAACATAGGAAAGGAAACTTTAGCAAATTAGGCATCAGCAGATGCCTAACACGTAGAAGCAGAAGCAGATAAACACTTAGAAGAGGCCTGGAACACAGCAAAGTTTAACTCAACATTTGATTAGTGTTTTAAATAAATAAAATGAACCAACACACACTGGTATTACAGCCAACATGTACAAAAGAATCACATGAGAAGACAAAAGGCTAAAGACAAATTAGTTGGTCTTATATATTATGGCAGGTGAGTTAGGCAGGACAAAGCCCTGTCTGGGCATACATGAGCCTAGAAGGAAAACTCCACTTCTTGCTACAGACAGCTGATGGCAGAGGCATAAGAAGAGTTTATAACAAGCGGTAAAGTAAAAAAAAAAAAAAACAGACACATGGAAATTTAAAGGCTGCAACAATGAGACACTTGAGGCACAGTTGATATGGCAACAGTTAAGGTGAACAGGTTCGTGTTAAAGGCAGCAGGACAGATTGAGCAATGTGCTCTCTCAAAATCAAAATCCATTTCTGGTGGTAGTTTTATGGAGTGGCTTTTTCACAAAGCCCACTGTATCTGTCTCCTCCCTCTCTTCTACGTTTTGAAAGTTCTGTATGTTGGTCTGTCTCATGTTTTCTGAAGATCATCCTATTTGTCAGAACAGTCAATATCCCATTGAATCAGTCATTTTAATGTCCTCTCATGTTGCATCTCTCAACTTGTTCAAGATATTATTACTACTTATTAATGCAATGCAAGTCAAAATGATCTTTTATTTTTACCAAAATATATTAGGTCTCAGGAACATTTCAACATGTAGATAATCTACTAAGTAGACGAAGAAATTATACCTTTTATATTGTGTTTTTTTTTATACCAACATAAGGATGGTTAAAAGTGTGAGTTTTATAAGTAAAGTCATACTGTTGACAATGTTCTCATGGACCAGCAAGGACAGAATCAAGAAAATGTGGTGCCACGACAGGGGTAATATCTGATCTCACCAGCATGTTGTGTAAATTAAGGTGGTCTTCTGTGAACAAAACAAGGGGGATTTGGAGACTTTCAGTGTATCAGAGTCAATAATATGCCAATGTTCCCAAATTATTTTACAGTATCAATAGGAACAGGTGAATATTGAATAGCACAAGTAGTTCTTCAATGTTCTGAGTTTTACCAGTAGACAGGCATGCAGTTTGGGAAATGTTAGAGAATTTGGAAGAAGCCCTAAATCCAGTTCTCCATGTGTCCTCTGAATCTAAAAACTTTTCTCCAGGTGTTCAGTTTGTAAAACAAAGTCTTCATTGGAGCTGCAAATACATCTAATCCAAATTAACTGAGATGAAGGAAAGTTCTTCCTGTTGGAGGTTGAATGATACAACTCACCATAAAAGTTAGAATATTTGTCAGGTGGTTTTCTATATATATATATATAAAAATTAGTGAGAGTGGGATAACATGATAAATCATAAATGTTAATTTTGAGTGTTCATAAAGCTAAAGAAGTCTTGGAATGCAGACTCTGATACTGTCCAAAAAAAAAACTATCTGTCAAAATGATGTTGTTTTATTGTTTTGATTGCCCAGTCATGTGATTATATGGCACGAAATCACAGGTCACTAAAGGGCTCTATACCGTGATGCTTAGTCAGTAATTTAAACAATGGGGCCCACTGACTCTGCAGGGTTTTGTCCGATATAAAAGCAAGGGTTAAACCATACAGGACTGCAGTGCAGTTGTAGCAGAAGCAACAGCAGCAGCTCACTTACAAATATGTCCACCACTGACATGAGCATGGGCAAGGCAAGTTTCAAAATACTGTTAAAGACAAAATCTATAGTCTTTTAAGCTATAAATAATGTGGGATGAAAGTATGCTTGTCAGTTCACAACTAAAATACCCCTTGTTTCCCAGATCATCTTCTACGAGGACAGGAACTTCCAGGGTCGCTCCTATGAGTGCATGAGCGACTGCGCCGACATGTCCTCCTACCTGAGCAGGTGTCACTCCTGCAGGGTGGAGAGCGGCTGCTTTATGGTTTATGACCGTCCCAACTATATGGGAAACCAGTATTTCATGAGGAGAGGCGAGTATGCTGACTATATGAGCATGATGGGATGGAGTGGTGCAATCAGGTCTTGCCGTATGATCCCAATGGTAGGTTTAACATCTCTTCATGTTGTAATATGAGCCAAAACAGAAAACTGACATTTATTGTTGTGTTTATTTATGTATTTAAACAGTACAGAGGCCAGTTTAGGATGAAGATCTACGAGAGAGAGAACTTTGGTGGTCAGATGTATGAGCTGATGGACGACTGTGACTCCATCATGGACCGCTACCGTATGTCCGACTGCATGTCCTGCAACGTGATGGACGGCCACTGGCTGATGTACGAGCAGCCCCACTACAGAGGCAGGATGATGTACCTGAGGCCTGGAGAGTACAGGAGCTTCAGGGAGATGGGCATGAGTGGCACAAGGTTCATGAGCATGAGGCGTATCATAGACATGTGCTAAACATGTTTATTTTGAAATAAAAAATATTAAAAGATCTAACAAAATGTTTAATTGTTTTTGTTCTGCAATACATTAACTAAATCAAAGATCACAAGGGTGGAAAAAAACATACAAATTTCACATTCTAATTAAGAGAAATACAATTATTGTCCCAGATTTTATTGTCCACAAAACAAAGTTTCTTTTGTTGCTTATAATACATAGACTACAGAGATTTTGTTCTTTTGTAGGTTTGATATCTGATATGATAATTTTTTTTGTCTGCACATACTAAACAAAAACATCACAAACTTTTATCATTACTCATGTAAGAGGTATTTTAGCTGGTAACAATCCATGCCCACCTGAAATAAAACTAAATCAATGTTTTCTCAAGAAAACAGCTGTGATTTTCATTTAAATAACAATAAATTATAGAGACCAGTTGGGCATTGCAATCAAAGTAATTTTAAACATATCAAATCACACACAGCAACTTTTAATGTAATACAGTATAAACATATCTGGCCAAAATGGCCAATATACAGGTGCATGCAAAAAAACAAACAAACAAACAACAACAACAACAACAACAACAAAAATTGTGAAGCGGTTTTACTAAGTGTAAGCTTCTGAAAATTTCTCACATATGATTATATCTTCTTGCTTATGCCTAAAAGCATGGTGTCAAATAAAAGCTGGTACAGTGAACACAGAAAATTAAACAAGGGAATGAGTAGTGCAGTAGTGACCTTTTGTGTTGAGTTCAAATTGGAAGTTGTAAAGTCAAAGAGGGATTTACCACTTAGGTTTATGGAAACTGAAAGGTTTAACATTCTGTGGGACTTCCAGATCCAGGTGGGGCAACTGGTGATGGCTAACCAAAGGGGCATTGATGTGGTTTATAAACTACAGAAGAAAGCAGCAGTGGTAAATGTATAAATCTCAAGCCATCGCAATATCAAGAAGAAAGATTATGGAAAGTGTTTCTTATCCTGGAAGTGTAGGTACACAGCTGATTCTTGTCCTGAAGAGCTGGCTCTCCGGTGTTAAGCTATTCATCTGTGGAGAGGCTGTTTTCTTTTTCCTGTATAGAGGTCTGAATATTCCTCTCTGCACTAAACTGCATACATCACACCACTCAATTTGTGTTTGGGTGTTTTGTCCTTTTGACCTATGTTTTTGGATTTGGGATCTTGGCTTAGATGTGGCTTCTCTGTGTCCAGGAGGAGTCACAGGTCCTTCAACCAAACCCATCCACCAACCTCTTCCACCAGTACAATTAAAAGAGGAGCCGATGAAGTTGGAACACTTGTGTCTACCCCCTGGTGAGCAAGAATGACAATTCAGGAACACACTCAATTTCTACTGTGGAGATAACAATCACACTGTTTCTAAATGTCCGTTTAAACCAAAGACTCAGTTGAAGGGAAGGACTCTATCTATGTCTTCTAAATACTATCATCAACCAGGTTTTCAAATCCAGGTGCCATTGTCCGAACAGACCCATGAACTAAGGGATTTTGTTGAGTCAGGGGCAGATACAGAATTCATAGATGAAAAGTTCATTACCCAGCTACAGTTAGGCCCCTCCATTTGGACTCAGCCCAAGAGGTATTTGCTTTGGATGGTAAAATAAAATAAAATAAAATCCAAGACAGAGTAAGTTCCAGCCATTATGGCTGGTAACCATAATAAAACAACTGAATTTCTAATCATTACATCCCCCAATTTACGTCTCATTACAGGGTTGACCTGGTTACAAAAACACATTCCAAACATCGATTCAGAGACATGCAAGATTTGCTCATGTTTAACTGCTGCCTCTATGTGCCAGACACTGCCCTACAGTTTGCGGTAGAGGTTGATGCCTCCAATACAGTAGTGGGTGCTGTATTGTCATTGTGTAGCCACACTGACACCTGGCTACACCCCTGTGCCTTCTTCTCAAGAACCTTGACCAATGCTGAATAGAACTATGAAGTTGTTGCTGGCTACCAAGTTAGCCTTGGGAAAGTGGCATCACTGACTAGAGGGAGCTGAACATCCTTTCCTCCTCCAAACTGACCATAAGAACCCGGAGTACTTGCACAATGCCAAATGTCTAAGCCATTGAAAAGTCAGGTGTGCCCTATGTTTTGGACATTTTAACATCTCTCTCGCCTCCCAACTAGGGAGCAAGAACATCAAGCCACATGCGTAATCTCAGATCCACCCTCCAAGGGGCCCTTCTGAATTTCCTACAGTGTTTGTCTGTGTCCCTTTCCCATCCTTTCAAGCCCTAGCCGGTCGGAGTAGATGGCTGCCCATCCTGGTCCTGCTGGAGGTTTCTCCTCCTGGAGGTTTCTTCCTGTTAAAGGAAGTTTAACAGGAAGTTGAGATGAAGGCCAGATTAGATGCAATCTGCTGGCTTCTGTAGATAGATACCTTTTACTAATTGCCATTTAATGCATGTGAATGGTTTTGTACAATGCCCTGAGATGACTTTTGTTGTAAATTTGGGCTATATAGATATACTATATTAAATAAACTAAATTCCCCTTGCTGGGTCTCCCCTTCTTTGGCTATTCACCAGTCAGTCATTGGAACCAATCAGATTGGCAACTTGCCATCCCAAACTCTATGTCACAGACTACCCAATCTCTGGTGGTTTCCACTCTTTTCTGCAACTCAAACTCCTTGTGACTGGAAGCCATCGCTCCTTCCAGTGTCCCAGCCTGGGTCTTTAAAGAGGAACAGACCACGGTAAATACCACTGAGCTCACGTGATTCACCATTGTTCCAGTATTCATCACTAACTCCTGTGCATTTCCTAAAGACGCCTGAAGCAAAGAAGAGGGCCTGAGCCTGTCCCACCTCCATCTTAATTCATTTTGATGAATACATTTTAAACCTATCTTGTCAATCTGAAATCCAGACATTGTCTCTATGTCTCTCACAATTTATTTCATCAGGAGTAAGGCAATATATTTTATAAAAATGCTGTGATCATAAAACATGAGCTTTAGCTCTAACTGCATGACTAAATGCAAAGAAACAAATGCTTTCCAATTCATAACTGAATGAAAAACAATTGTCAACTGTTTGTAGATTTTGTCATTTACTACTTCTTTCATCATGATAAACAGTTGATCTTTATTATTTTATAAACATTGTTTTTAAGAGCAGTATATGCCCCTTCATTTTCCTAAATCATAATGTTAAAGTAATAATGGTAAAGCTTTTACAGTTAGTGTTAACATTTCTTAACCCATTAAACAGCTGACCACAAAGTTACAGTATTTTTTAATAATAATTTAGTTGTTCTTTTACTTTTGATGTATCTAAGAATTTAGTTTCAAAACAGATGTTTTTAGTTGAAAACACACTTTCATTCAGCAGCCAAAACAATACCAAATGGGGCCTCTTCTAACAAATGCAACCACCGCAAATCACAATCTATTAAATGGTCCCTTTGAACTGAATGGAACATGGCGCATAGAGGTGGGGGGCCCTCTACACTATGTTGCTCTGTCAGGAATTTGAACAAAGGGGTCATGTATCCTTTTGATGTGAGGTCAGGTATAAAAGCAACAAGAGGACATGGAGAAAACTGTACAGTCCTTTTGAGCAACTGTTGTAACTGTAGGCATGACCATGGGCAAGGTATGTTACAGTCACACACAGTTACAGATTCTGAATGGAAATGAGATGGATGTGTTTCTGTGTGGTGTCATAAAGATTTTTTTTTTTTTTTTCCTCAGATCATCTTCTATGAGGACCGAAACTTTCAGGGTCGCTCCTATGAAACCAGCAGCGACTGCCCTGACATGTCCTCCTACCTGAGCAGGTGTCACTCCTGCAGGGTGGAGAGCGGCTGCTTCATGGTCTATGATCGTACAAACTTCATGGGAAACCAGTTCTTTGCCAGAAGGGGAGAGTACTCTGACTACCAGCGTATGGGCATGAGCGATTGCATAAGGTCTTGCCGCATGATCCCTATGGTATGGGACCGTACAGAATATAGGAGAACCTTGTGAAACAAACCAATGTGTTTAAATAATATTCTGTGATTAACCTGTCTACATTTTAATTTACAGCACAGAGGCCAGTTTAGGATGAGGATCTATGAGAGGGAGGACTTCGGTGGTCAGATGTATGAAATGATGGACGACTGTGACAACATCATGGACCGCTACCGTATGTCCGACTGCATGTCCTGCAACGTGATGGACGGCCACTGGCTGATGTACGAGCAGCCCCACTACAGAGGCAGGATGATGTACCTGAGGCCCGGAGAGTACAGGAGCTTCAGGGAGATGGGATATGGAGGCACGAGGTTCATGAGCATGAGACGTATCATGGACTCCTGTTATTAAACATTGGCATTAAAGCCCAATTTTTAATTAAAATAAAGTGATCTTTAAAAGAATTCCCTCATGACTTAAATGTAAACCTTTTGTAAACAAGTATTAAAGAAACTTAGACTTATAGGAAGTAAATAACTGAATATATTGATATATAGAACCGTATAAAACACACAAGCTTTTTGAGTAACTCCACTCCACACCATTAGGTGGCAACACTCAAATTTTAAATATAGTTCAGAAAAAAAAACCATTTAGCATCTTTTTGATCACTTGTACTGGTACTAATATGAAGTTTGAAGCACTAGCTGATATTTGCCAACAAATTCAGAATCATTGATTAAAAGTATTCAAACATTTAACTATTATAGCCTACAGCAGGAGTCTGTACTTCTGGCTCTGGGGTGAGCAGCTCTTTGGTTCCACTGCAATGGCCCGTTTTGATTTTGACCCAAAAAATATAGAAATGAACATTTACATTCATAACCTCAAAAAAGGATAGTTTCAGAAGGCCTAAATGAACCATTCAAACAGCAGTAAAGTACACCATCTTGAGGCTAATATTATTTACTTACAAGAGACCTATTTGAAGAATGTAGACCACATCAGACTGAATAGAGAGCTGGGTTGGACAGATGTGTCTTTCATTCTTTCCCAGAAGATCAAGAGGTGTTGTCATTCTAATACATGGAGATATTTCCACTGTTCATGTTTAAACATTTTCTGATTCTGCTGGCAGGTTTATTTTTGGTCCATATTTTCTCCCTTTAGCTTGTTTCTGTAAGGTTAAACATCTAATTCTGGATCAAACCACCCAGACTGCACCATCATCAAGTCTTACAGAGGCCCAAAACTCTGAGTGGAATGGTTCTACCTAATCTCTTGTACTACTAATGGGCAACGAATATAAGAAATCTGAATTATTGGACCCCATGGCCCAGAAAGGAGAAGCGGGGAAAGAAAATGGATGGATGGACAGCTGGATGGATGAATTATTGGCTTCAGTTTGAGGAGAATGAATTCTCTCCATCATGGGTGGCTATACAAGTGAATTCTGCAGATCTAGTAGCATTAAAAGCCTTAATATCTTCACCTCTTCACTCTTTTATTGTATGTGAACGATGCCCTCTGTGTGAATGATGCCAACATGCCACAGCAAATTACTCACACCTTTTGGACCTATCCCAGAGTGTCCCCCACCTCTCGCACAGTGACTGCTAGGGATAGGCACCAGCTCCCCGCAACCTGAAATGGAGAAGCGGGTAAAGAAAATGGATGGATGGATGGACATATCCCTCTATGGAGAGATTATGGTCTGTTTTTTTTTCTCATGTTGTCTAATGTAACTGGGGAGGATATCACTCCTAATGCCTAACTGCCTAGTTCTCTTTCCTGCTAAAAATAACTTAATAGCATTCACAACTCTGCTGGCCAGGAGGCTAATACTGTCAAGTTGTAAATCTGCAGCTTGATTAGAGGCCTTTTATTTTCCTAAACTGACTTTGGCTGGTAAGACTGGCTCATTTGAAATAACCTGGAATCTCTTCCTGTACTGTTAAAAATACAGATTATCAGATCATTCTGAACTGTGTACCCCAGTAATGTGTCTTCACACAAATGTACTGTTATGACCTGCGTTATATAAATAAACTGAATTGCGATGAATGTGTTAGATTGTTATTAATTGCTGGGATCAACCGCCACAGTGAGCAAACCACACAAAAATCAAAACAGGAAAAAAGTTGTTTTGAATTAAATATAATTTTATTTACTCAAGTTAAATACAGAAGTAAAGTTTGTTTTAGTCTAACACATATCAGTAATACGCCTCATGCTCATGAACCTCATGCCACTCATCCCCATGTTCATGAAGTTCCTGTACTCTCCGGGCCTCAGGTACATCATCCTGCCTCTGTAGTGGGGCTGCTCGTACATCAGCCAGTGGCCGTCCATCACGTTGCAGGACATGCAGTCGGACATACGGTAGCGGTCCATGATGGAGTCACAGTCGTCCATCAGCTCATACATCTGACCACCAAAGTTCTCTCTCTCGTAGATCCTCATCCTGAAAGAACCTCTGTGCTGTAAATTAAACACAAAGAAAATGTAAGAACAGTAGCCGTCAGACATCCAAAAATTCAAAATGAAGCACATTTTAAGTAAAGTGAAGTACAGGGTATATACATAAGGGATCATTCTGCAGGATCTGATAGAGTCGAACATCATCCCCATGCTCATCATGCGCTGCATGTCATGGTATTCCCCCCTCCTCAGGAAGAACTGCATGCCCATGTAGTTGGGACGCTCATAAACCATAAAGCAGCCGCTCTCCACCCTGCAGGACTGACACCTGCTCAGGTAGGAGGACATGTCAGAGCAGTCGCTCATGCACTCATAGGAGCGACCCTGGAAGTTCCTTTCCTCGTAGAAGGTGACCTGAGAAATAAAATTACAAACTTAACTTTGTGTTAGGGCTAAACCTTTGATTCATTTTGTTGTATAAGCTGTAATGAGATGTGTTGAATTTGTTGGTAGATTACACTTTACCTTGCCCATGATGGAGGCTTAGGTTGTTTCCAGTGGATGTTTCAACTTGTTCTGCCAACTCCATGATTCCAGCAGCTTTTTATACAAAATCCCAGGGGCCATGATGTGTTGTTATTCAAATCTGCAAAGCTGATGAATTAGCAGTATGACTTTTGCTGAACAGGGTCTATAAATGTTTAACAATAGTTCTCCATCCATACATTTCTGGCAGCAGTCATCTGCATTGTTCATTTTGAGCATAAGCTTTGTTTGTACGCCATTGGCGGTCAGAAGGTTCTGTACATATGGTCAGATCATCAGTGATGAGGGGGAAAAAAAACAGGCATCAGGCTACATCTCAGTCAAAACCATGACCAACCCAGAACCTGCACCATCATCCAGCTCGTGCAAAGAATCAGAAACACAACCTTTATAATAAGAGTCGCCCTACATATAACAAATCATGTTGTCCTAGATTAATATAGTTCCATCTAATCCAATATAAATCAGCTCTAATTGTCTGTTAATCTGCTGATTTACTGTGAAATTAAAAAGACATGAGGCTTAGAGTCAGACAACTTTATTATTCTTAATGGGCACTTTGAAAGCAAACACTATAAGACCATCTCCAAGTAGCTTGATATTCCTGTGACTACAGTAAAATACCCTTAGTTGATTGTAATTTAAAAAATATATTTTTACTTCCGGCACTTGAAAATTATAGGGGCCGTAAGCAGGGGCCCTATGTCAGCCAAAGAATGCCTGGTTCATCTGTGGAACATCAATCACCTCGGGGCAGAAGTTTACCCTACTGTTTAGGCTGCTTTTTCCACCACAGACAGACTGTTAAACCAACCGATAAACAAAAAAGTTCAAAGATTTTCAATACAAGACTAATAACAATGACAGAAAAAAAACCTCCATTGACATGAAAAGATTTTAACCTCAGTAAATTAATCTGTTGTTGAACTCATTTCATGATCAAATCCATGTTAACATCACACTTTCAGAGTTTCAACCTTTTCATTATGAATTGTGCTCGCTGTTACGTTGAGCTAAAGTCAGTAATTAACTCTTTTGTTTTTGTCACGTTAAGATCCAGGAAGGTATCAATGCACCTTTTTCTAAAATCAGGTAAGGTGTTCCTATGATCAGTTTGAGCTCTGAAGAAGCAACAGGAGTGCTTGAGTCATTTGAAATCTTAACAATATAGTTGCCTTCCTGAGCTGTCTTATAAAAAATTGGTCTAAAATTATGTTTGAGGACCCACCCAGTCCACATTCTGCAGACAGTCATGGTCCAAATTTGATCCAAGTTTGTTCTCCATCAAAGCCTATAGCAGCATAACTAAGGGATAGATCATGAAAAACCCAAACTGACCCTAACTATAGGATTTATCAAAGAGGAAAGATTTAAGCCTAGTCTTAGAAATACTTAGGGTGTCAGACTCAGAAACTGGAAAGAGGAGCCTGAGAACTGAAAGCTCTGCTTCCCATTTCACTTTTAGAAACTCTAGGAACCACAAGTAAACCTCCAGTATCAAACCATCACTGAAAAAATCAGCCTGTGGGACACCTCTGAATGTTTGAATATTAAACAATTTCTATTTTTTGTTGTAGGAAACTTGTTTGTCAAAAAACAAGCAAACAAACAAACAAACAAACAAAAAAAACGGAACTAAGATTGCATGGAAACCACAGTACAGTGCTAACTTTAGTAGCAACTATGTTGTAAATGTTTGATTACTTGTTTCTGTCTGTTTCATCTTGCTCCAACATACTGTTCCCGAATAAAAACAGCTGGAGACGGGCAGAAGTTTCACCACATGCTCTCACGAGTTAGAATAAAATAAAGGCAACTAACTTTTGGCTTTCTTCTAGATTTATTTTGAAGGTTCAGCTCATTTTAATCACTGAAACAAGAGTAATCTGGAACTGCACCATTAAAATAATGTTCTTTTTACAGATCACTACTTACCTCAAAAGGGTAATGGCTAAATGGGGTTACCTCTAATATGATTGACTTTTTGTGTCAGCAATCATGGAGGTATGGCTGCAGTGCCCATCTTGAACTGGGTTAAGTCATTATAACCTTTTTGCCTTTGGCGTTGGGAAATAATGACTGCAGGTTGTTGGTGCTATGGATAGAAAATGAGTTGCAATATTTTGATAGCACCACTGCCTTAGGGATCGTGAGAAAATGTTGGTGTTATGCAATGTTAATGTGCAAGTAAATGAATATAAATTATTATTCTACTTTAAAATAATCTTTAAAAGAGATAGTTTAAGTTTTTAAATGGTTCTGACCACCAAGTTATGATAAAATCAGCTAGTTAGGAAAATTGTAAAGGCTGTATGGGAGCATTCAAAGTTGTGCCGTCCAAACTGTGCAATATATATTTTTATTTGTTCTGTTTTACAAAGCACACCTCTAAAACAACTTCTGAAAACTAGTAGCGTTGCTGTGTTCCAGATACTTTATTTCCATTGGACTATACAGCGATGTCTGCAGCTTGTTCTGTACATTTTATTTCCCCTCCCCACTCCCCCCCCACAAAAGAACAGCATTTATGTCTTTTATTCGCATTATTTACAAAGTAAAAAATAAATAAATAAATAAAAACTGCAAATCTCAGTTACCAGCCTTCTGATTTTAAGGCAGTTTTTTAAAATCTATCTATAGCAACAAAAGTCAAACGTTTCTGCTTTTTATTGCAAAACTTATCAAAAAAATCTTTTCACAAAGTCGATTAAAAATTTTACATCTTTAATAAACAAAGTGCTTGATATTTACAACAAGGTTTCACTTGATGGCTAAAATTCGGTGACCCTCCTGAAGGATCCAACGATGGCACAAGTGGCACACCAGTCGCGGTACCTCCTGTACTCTCCAGATTTCAGAAAGTACTGTCTGCCTCGGTAGTTAGGGTACTCGTAGAAGACCCAGTAGCCATTCATAACATTACACGAGTAGACATGGCGATGATGGAAACGATCAGACACACAGGGACAGTCATCCATGAACTCCATCATGTGACCGCTGAAGTCTGGCTTCTCATAGATGCGCAATCTGTAAGCGCCTCGGTACTAGGGGACAAAGGCAGGCCAACACATAGCCAGTCACATACGTAAACAAACATAATAAAACTAGATATGAAGGATGTGTAGATCTGTCAGCATGTTGCCTAACTTACCGATGGAATCACTCGACATGAGCGGATGCTACTGCTGAAGCCCATCCATCTCTGGTAGTCGGGGTACTCCCCCCTCCTCATGAAGTACTGGTGACCCATGAAGTTGGGCCGCTCGTAGATCATGAAGCAGCCACTCTCCACCCGGATGGAGTTGCAGCGGCTGAAGTACAAGTGAAGGTCCGTGCAGTCATTGCTGCACTCATAACTCCGACCCTGGAAGTTCTTGTCCTCGTAAAAAATAATCTTGTAGAAGAGCAGGAGTCAAATTTAGCCTAATTAGCTTTTTTCTCACTAGAAACAGATCAAGCGTTGTGCTCTGTGTTAAACTCAAACACAGGCTTTTTGCTGTAATGTACATTTACTGTGTGCAGAGATGACAAACAGTACTTACCTTGCCCATGGTCTCTGGTGGAGAGATTCCCCATGTTTTCAGGGCTTTTTATACTACCTCCTGACAAGCAAAGCATTGTTATTCAAATTCGCTCACAGTTATAACCAAAGGCTACTGGCACATGTTTCCCTTTTTGTTGGACCACAACATTGGTCAAAAATATGGATTTGTATTTGAAAAAGGGATAAATATTTAACTGGTTTGGTGTTTTGACATGGATGGACAAAGGAAAAGACTAGTATGGTATCCACACATCCAGCCAACAATGGCTGCAGAACAATATGGAACAGCCCTTTTGCATTAAATATGTTGTGTAACAAAGCATGAAGCCATTTAGTCTTTGTGCTGCGCTGCCTGAGCAGCGTCACTGGATCCTCACAGTGCTGCTGGTAGGGACTGTAGATATAAGATTTTATTTGGATCTAGATAGTAGATAGTGTACATTTTTACCTTTGTGTAAAACTTGTCATTAACATTTCTTTTTTTTTCAAATATACTTCCATTTTAATGAAACAAAACAGGAATTTTGTCCTTACGGGTGACAAAGTCCTTGCCGTGTCAAAGCCATATTAAATGTTTTGAAGTCTCATCTTCTGACATTACACATAAAGCTGAACATATAGTGTGGACTTAAATTTGATTCTTTCTTTTATTTTGTGACCTCATTGTCCACAACATTACTGAAACTACCTCTCATTGGGTCATGGTAAAACTCAAAGTGATGAGGATCTTTGTTACCCATTTAGTGACACGTATTTTTATTTCAATTTCTTGTGATAACAGTGGGAGGCATCTTCCAATTGTCGATGTCATTTTTGTTAATATAGGTTGATCAAAGTGCTTTAAAGTCAAACCAGATAACAAGTCAACAAAATAAAACATAAAAATCAAATAAAAACAAGAATAAAAGAACAATAATATATATAAAATGAAAGCAAAAGTTGATAAATTCTATTAAAATTGTACGCTCTGTTAAAATCAAAAGCCAAATTTTGAAAAATGGGTCTTGAGCAAGCATTTAAAAGCTTCTATAGTCTGAGTTGTGTATATATTGAAGAGGAGATGAATCCATAGGTCTGGGGCACCCATTGCAAAAGCTTGATCACCTTTAGATTTTATTCTGGATCTTGGAGAAACTGCCTGGTTCACCAGAGTTTTTCTCCTGGTGTGTAAAGGTTAAGTAGCTCAATTAAATATAATGAGCAAGACCACAGAATATTGGTAATTTGATCTCCCAGGTCCACTATGTGCTGAAGTGTCCTTGGACTCGAAGTAGCTTAAATTACCCATGATAGTGGGTAATTTTTAATCGTCTATTTTATCTCATCTGATTCCTTTTTATGTTTGTTCTCATCAATCTGCGAGACACTATTTAGTCCCTATGGCTAAATCTGGCACATTTACAGAGTAAACCCATGTTCATTGTTGTGCATTGTCCCTTTTAAAGAAATGATCTAATCTGTGTCTGACTGTAGAGAATAAAACAGAGTATAAATGTCGAAATATATAATAAGAAACACTGTTTGTGGTAAAAGGACTTCGCACAAACCAGAAAAGGTAAAAATTTAAAAAGTGTAAAACATTTTCTATTTCACAAAATTTTACAAAATAGACTTTTGTAATCAGCTTCAAACACCTGGAAACTTATGTAAACACAAATTTAAATCCAATGTGTTAATTTTATTCATTTTAATGATGTCATTGATTTCATTGTTCTTGATTTCATTGGAGAAATAATTCTGTCTAAAAACTGTTATGGATAACTAAAAGTTGAATACTCAACAAGAGGCCCGTTTTTAACATTGACCTGGCTTCTGCAGTGCTGTCAGTATCCCAAATTACCAGTAACTTGTAAGATTGAGTCCAAAAACAGTTGTAGATGTACATCTAATACTTACTTTCTGAGAGTTTCTGTAAAATCCATCCAGTGGTTTGTGAGATATTGTGCTAACAGATAAACAGGGTTGACTCCAACATAAAGCTAAAGCATAAAGTTCTTAAGTTCTTGCACAATGTGCCGCACTCAGAGTATGTTTTGTGAATGACTGAGCTACAACTACAGTAAATTTTAGCACAATGTATTTTAAATTGGCTGAAATATAGCCTCTCTTTGTTTTCTAAAGTCAGTTGACTGTGGCGGCCATCTTAAACTTGACTGGCTTCAAATCTTATTCAGTTCTGGAGGTATGTCCAATGATTATTTCCTGGACGTTTCATTAAAATCCGTCCAATGGCTCATGAGATATGTTGTTAATTGACAGCAGATATTGTTGAGTCCTAGTAGTTAATTGCAAATTTTTAAAAGAGATCTTTCAGAATCTGTCAGCACTCAGATTATGTCCTGGGGATCAGTCTCAGGTACTACTACACAAAATTCTAGGTCAATAGCTGTAAAATTGTCTCAATCATGGCAATGTTTGTGTTTTTTAAAGTCAGTTAGCTGTGGTAGCCATCTTGAATCAGGTTGACTCTAAAGTTAATCAGTTTTAGATGTACATCCAACGATTATGTTCTGAAGGTTTTATTAAAATTTCCCCAGTGGTTCATGAGTTATTTTGCTAACAGACAGGGGCAAAACATAACCTGCCTTTGCCTTTCAATAATGGAGATTAATTATTACCTGTGGCCCCAAAACCCACAGTAATTTTTACAAATGGCTCCTTTGTAGCTGAAGTTGACTAGCCCTAATAACCACAATAAAGAAAGACTAGTTTTAGCAGTTTTCTTGCCAATTTAAAATGCAAAAATGTGAATAAAACCTCTGTGAGAAAAAGATACAAATAGCATAAAAAACAAGAACTACTGATCACTTTGTGCTAGTAGCTTGTTAGCCTGTTAGCCACTTCTGTAATCTAATTTCCAGCCAAACAGTGAGGTCTTTCTCTGAAATTAGACAGAAGATTAAACATTTTTAACATGTTTAAGGAAAATTACAGTGTAATATATATATATATATATATATATATATATATATATATATATATATATATATACAGATTTGCACACATATCACAGACTATTGTATTGCGAGTTATTAAAATAAGATACAAAAATTATGGCAAATCACTGATAACTAAAAGTTAGAAGTAAATTTCAGTGAATGATGTTCTCTGCTTTTAATATAAGGATTCAGTAAGTCACAATTAAACATCTAACAATCTGGCCTAATTATTATGTTCACTCTAATAATTTATTGGAATATTACCTTATGTTATATTATTTTAAAGTAAGATAGTTGTATATTTTTATTATATTACATATAAAGGAGTCACACAGGCTTGCATAGTTCAGTGTTTAAATTTGATCAAGGGGGTCTCTTTGTCCTAATGTGTAAAACCTATTATTTAAACAATTTCTTTCAAATTTTTTATGTCTCAAATTGTAGACTTTTTATATGCTGTCTTTAAATAACACCTAATGAGTTGTGTTGTTTTTATTTCACACTTCAAGCATGTGTTGACGCTCTGAACTAATTTTATTTAGTTAGTGGGCTCTTTTGATTGTAACAGTTGCAGACCCTGCACTAACGCTAATGTTACAGATGAAGCCTGCCACCACAGACACCAGCTAATCCCATCAGGGCTCTAAACTGGGAAGGGGGTAACACTGGTATTGTTTGGTGTGGTATGCCAACACATAAAAGAGATTAAACTACAACTAGATGCTTTTGTGTACAGTTTGTTCAGCCAGACAATTTACGTTTTCCTTCTTTAATCGCTTCTTATTCTACTTGATGGGTATTTTATTTTCTTAAAATGATCAAATGTGATGAGTAAACACCAAGCGTAAAGCTGCAGGCACACAAGAAAAAAAAAAAACAATGTTCATTTCATCAGTCAGAGTTTATTAAATTCAGTTCAAGTCTGTGATTCTCCGAATGGAGCCGACCCGTGGGCTGACACCTCCCCAGTCGCTGTATCTGCGGTACTCGCCAGGCCTCAGGTAGTACACCCTGCCCTTGTAGTTGGGCTGGTCGTACAGGAGCCAGTGGCCGTCCATCACGTTGCAGGAGTTGAAGTCAGCCGTGCTGAGCTGATCCTGGATGTTTGGGCAGTCGTCCACCAGCTCGTGCATCTGGCCGGACATGTCGAAACGCTCAAAAAGCCTCAACCTGTAGGAGCCTTGATGCTGGCAGCGCACAAAATACTGTCAATCTTCCATTCTTTTTGAAGGCCAGCACTTAAAATAGGATTGTGTCTAAAATAGAAAACAGATTCTAAAACCAAGGATTCATGACCTACCTGGGGGATCATGCGGCAGGATCTGACACAATCATTAATGCCAATCACACGCTGGTTATCAGAGTAGTCCCCTCTCCTCAGGTAGTACTGGTTGCCCATGTAATTGGGCCTCTCGTAGACCACGAAGCAGCCGCTCTCCACCCTGATGGAGTTGCATCTGTTGAAGAAGGTGTGAAGATCGGCACAGTCGCTGCTGCATTCGTGCGAGCGCCCTTGGAAGTTTCTGTCCTCGTAAAATATGATCTGCGAAAAACGGTTCACAAAGGCTTTTCACACAAACATTAAGCAAAATCAAGGCGTTCGGAAGGTGATGCCCGAACAGTAAGAAGAGCCCCTGTTCATTACCTTCCCCATTGTTGCGCTGGCATCAGATTGTACAACCAGTCACTGCTGTCCCCGAGCCAAGCTATGGTGCTTTATAAAAAAAAGAAAGAATGGGAAGCCGTTTGATTGCACAGCATAAACCTTTGTCATTCAAATCAATTCCCCCGAATAATGAAGGATCAGGGCTCGGTGTGTGTGGGCAGGAGAAATCTGTTTATGTGTACATGACTCCTGGTGTGTCATTGTTCTTTCCCCTGTATTCATCACAATTTCCTCATGAAAATATTACCGAACAACAGACTTTTAGAAAGTGTCCTGAACAGCATCAGCAAGATAAAAAACGCTGTTTTTATTGGAACAACATCAAAACCTGTACAATCTAACATTTTGTTTTGTTGTTGATTTGGGCTTGCACACAACACCAAGCAACATTCGTAGTCAGATCAGAGCCACTTTCTTGACTTTTGTTTCTAAACTTTCTTTCTTAATTATTTCCTTAGTGCTGCTTTTGACACTATAGCACATAAAATTCTCTTTTCTCAGCTTGTGTCTGTTAAGGTACTGTTCTACAGTGGTTTAAATCCTGTTTAAACCACTGCAATAACTATCTAAACAGGAGTTATTAGATAATTATTTCTAATGTGCAGCTCCAGTAAAATGTGAGGTTCCTCAAGGTTCAATTCTGGGCCCTGCTCTGTTTTCATCATACATGCTACTACTGGGATCTATTTTTAAAAAATGTTTATTACTCCTTTTCAGTGTTTTGCAGATGACATTGAGGCTTACGTGCCTATAACAATAAAAAACAATAACTCTCTGAAGTAAATTGGATTGTCTAAATGAAATCAAGACATGGATGAACTTCCTTCATCCTAATGAAAACAAAACAGAAGTCATCTTTCTGGGTGGAAAGAATTTGGAAACAACTAACTTTCTTGGGTCTCTAGCTTAATTTACTCGATCCTCTGTCAGAAGTCTTGATGTTTTCTTAAACAGCTCTTTCAAATGGAATAAACAAGTCAGTTCAGATGGCAAATCAGGCTTCTTTTTGTTCCATTTTTTAGCCTAGGCAAAGCCCTGCTTCTGTTTCAAAGGTTTTAAAATAGTAATTCATGCATTCAAAACTCATTGTACAAGGGCATACATCAGTCCTGTCCTGTCTGCAGATGGTCCAAAACTCTGCTGCTCCAGTTTTAATAGGAAGAAAAAAACACATGAGCAGATAACGCTAGTGTTGGCTTCACTTCATTGGCTTCCTGTCTGGTGCAGGATTGATTTTAAGATTTTATCGTCATTTTTAAACCCTTGAATTGTCTAACTTTATTGTACCTCTAGGATCCAACATTCCTCATCCTAAACACTGAGCTCAAACAACCAGATACCTTTAGATGTTCCAAGAGCTAAACTAAAGAGTAGAGATGGTCATGCTTTGGCAGTCTTTGCTCCTGTTTTAGGCAATAATTTACCTTTTCATGTAAGATTTGCTCTGTATTCAGGTCTTTTCTAAAGCTGGCTAGCCATGATAGGTGTGCTCGAAAAGTTATGGTTTGACTAATGAGAAGACGTGTTTAATGATGCCAAATAAAACTCATTTACTCTTGTTGAAAATTTATTTTGTAGTGGCCAACAAAGGAGAATCCAGGGCTATGCTAAAATGTAATTGCCTTATATTAGAGATGGGAGTTCTGGTTCTTTTCTGGGATTCACATCATTTGGCTCAGCTCAGCAAAGAGACAGCTCGTTTAGCTCTCAAGCAGCTCATAAATTAGTACTACTCAGGATCCCAGAATTCCCATCACTAGCTTGTATCAGTAGGTCATTAACAATGACCTTATTACCTCTACACAACCAGCAGGTTATTTTAGTGTTTGTTGAAAAAAATATATTCAAGAGAAAATATCTGTTTAAATTAAAAAATATATATCTGGACCAGACAAACTGAAGACTAAGAATCTATACTAATACACTTTAAAATTACCTTTTTTTTTCTTTAGAAAGTAGTAAGTATGCTTCCAATCTTCCTCACAGCTAAATTACACAGCTACTTAATTTGATTATTGCTTTCTGAAAATAGTGATTGTGTGGAATGGAGAGGAGGTCCAGAAATCTGTTGTGAGCTGTTTTGCAGGGACCCCATATCATGAATTCATGCAAACATCAGAGAAAAATCTGAGTAATACAAGTGTTTACAGGGCCTTTCAGGACACCAAGAACAAAATCAGCTCAAGTGTGAACAAGAGAAATCCCTATTGTCAATATTTTGTGCTCTTTACAGTCTTCGGTGTTGTAGTCTACTTTGAATCCTCCAAAGTATGTCAGTTCTCCGTGATGCGTCTGATGGAGCCAACCCTCGCGCTCCTGCCACCCCACTCGCTGAACCTCTTGTACTCTCCAGGCCTGACCAGGTACATCCTGCCATGGTAGTTTGGATGCTCATAGAAGAGCCAGCTGCCATTCATCACGTTGCAAGAGAAGATGTCCGTTCTATGGAAGAGGTCCACAACACTGGGACAGTCCTCCATCAGGTCCATCATTTGGCCCCCAAACTCTATCCGCTCATACAGGCGCATGTTGAATGAACCAGGGTCCTGGATGGGAATGGAAGAGAGCTGTTAGATAATTAGTTATTAGTCCTGTCTTTGGAAAAATTTATTTAATGTTGTATATTGTTGCTCATTATATTAAAATGGACTGTATGTCTTTAAGTTGAAACCAAAGGCGTTACTGAATCTGACTTTAGTTTTATCCGTGCTTCCAGCTTGACTGTAGGGATTGCGTTTACAGGCAAGGGCTGACTGACTTTTTTCAATCACATAGTCAAAATTAAAATTAGAGGCCTAGCATTCCTATCACCCACTGTCTTTCATCAGTGTTTTAGCAGATTTGGCAGCATGACGGCTTAGTGGTTCACACTGTTGCCTTGTAGCTAGAAGGTCCTTGGTTCAAGCCAGTGGTTGGACCTGGGGTCTTTCTGTGTGAAGTTTACATGTTCTCCTCCTTGTTTTCTTTGTGTGCTCCAGTTTCCTCCCACAGTCAAAAAACATGCATGTTAGGCTGCCTTCAGGCCCAGGCCTCCCTTGAGAAACAAATGTGATCTCAATGGGACTTGCCTGGTCAAATAAAAGATCATTTTATGATTATAAATGACAGTCTTAAAGCAATTTTGGTCAAGCCTTGAAAATAACATTATGTGCAATCTTGTGATAGCCAGCATGTTCTGTTAGCACTCAAAGAATGTGTTGTGAATGACTGTCAGCTACTACCACACCAGTTTTTAGCTTTATGTATAATTGACTTAGTTATAGCCATTATTATGTGTAGCCTAAGGTGATTTAGCTGTGGCAGCCATCTTGAATTGGGTTGATACCAAAAGCTAATCAGTTGTAGACGTATGTCTAAGGATTGCTTTTTTTGAAAGTTTTAATACAATCTGTTCAGTGGTTATTGAGATATTTTGTCAGTGGTACAAATAAATGAACACACACACACACACACACACACATGCACATGCACACACATAGACAAGGACAAAAACAATATTGCCCTGCCTTTGCTTTTTGTGGTGGGCAAAAATAAAGACGAATGACATATTTGTTCCTTCCATTGCATGTACATAAAGATGAAGAATTGTTGCATCTTTCACACCCAAATGAACAGGTTGTTTTGGTGTCAGCAGGTGCTTCTGTAAATGTACCTTTTACTTAAATAACCAGATGTTAGTATCTGATGGTACTCCTAGTATATCGATAATATTATACTTATCATACTGTAACACGTTTAGGGTTTTACCCGAAAACAGCAGCTCACCGTGCAGATGTGACGGCAGGAGCTGACCGAGTCTATCCATTGATGGAGGTCAGGATACTCTCCTGTCCTCAGATAGTACTGATTTCCGGTGTAGTTGGGTTTTTCATAAACCATGAAGCAGCCGCTGTCCACTCTGATGGAGCTGCAGCAGCTGAGGTTGCTCAGCAAGTCTGCACAGTCGTCGCAGCACTCAAAATGACGCCCGGAGAAGTTCTTGTCCTCGTAGAAGATAATCTGCACACGGAGGAAATACATTTCCTGTGCCATCAGTTTAACAAATAAAAAGTGGATGTTTTCTTATAAACAATGAGGCATTTTTGTTGTTTCCCATTGAGCGTACATTTACCTTCCCCATGTCGGCTGCTTCAGCTGCCCCATGCCCAGCTCTGTGGGACTACAGCTCTCTGAAGACTCTCATGTTACATATATAGTCCATGTGAAACGCAGACTCTGCGTTTATCATTCAGCTCGTAAGAGACAGGGATTTTTGTGTTTGTGTGGCTGTGTTGTGCTAAACACATGTTTAGGATTTGTGTGTGTCGTGTGGGAGCTGACTGGCTTCACACTGTATGCTAGTCATTTTACTCTTCACCCAAATACCCTTTGTTGCTGTCAAAAATCATTAAAATCATTTCTAGAGTTGATGGAGTTCATTGTTTATTATCACCTTGCTAGACAGAACTGCAATTATGTTTTTGTCCGAGCGTGTGTTTATTTATTTATCTTATCTGTATTTATCTTTTGCAAAATATCTCATAAACCACTGGATGAATTTTAATGAACTCTCTGAAACTAATTATAGAATCTACATGGACAAAGATTAACATTTGGAGCAAATCCAATTTAAGCTGGTCAGCACAGCTATGTGACCACCAAAAGACAAATAAGGCTACAATTCAAACAATTTTACAGATATTGCGCTAAAATTCGGTGTGACAGTAGCTGAGAGTCATTCACAACACATATTCCAAGTGCTACACATTGCACAATATTTTAAAAAATTTAGCATTAACTGTTGGAGTCAACACTCATCTTGTGAATCACTACTTTATCGTGGTGGAGTTTGTGTGCCTGAATGAGCTTCAGAGTTGTGCTGTTGGGGGCAATTACCCCCATTAGGGTCTCCCAAGGCAGATTGATCCTAGGCCAGACAAAGAGCGTTTTACAACACACGTATGGATGGGAAAAAAAGGAGCTGGATGTCCCTCGCCCAGATGTGGGTTACTGGGGCCCTACCCTGGAGCCAGGCCTGGGGGAGGGGCCTATCGACAAGCACCTGGTGACCAGCCCTCTACCCATGGGGCCCAGTTGGGCTAGTATGAATTATATGCGTTTTAACTTCTGTAAGCAAAATGTCTCATGGACCACTGGATGGATTTTATTGAAACTTTCTGGGGAAATATAACTCAGTCAGCCTTTCAGCTACTGTACTGAAATTTGGTTTGGTAAAAGCTAAGACTCATTTACAACACATACTCCAGGTGCTACTAATTGTGCAAGATCTTTGCTTCAAGCCTTCGAAATAACTGTTGGAGTTAATCCTGTTTGTCCCTTAGCAACATTTCTCATGAACCACTGGGCTGATTTTAAAGAAACTCCCAGTCTCAGAAAGTAATCACTGGATGGATCATTTACAACTAGTTAACCTTTGGATTCAATCCAATTCAAGATGGCCATCACAGCTAATCTAACTCAGCCAGGTTTACAGTAGTTTAGCTAAAATTAGCTGTGGCAGTCAACACATACTATGAGTGTGACGTCTCATAATAAAGCATGAGATTGGGCATAACATTCAAGTAATGCTAGGCCTTTAATTTCTGATGAAGGTCATACATTAGGATGGAATGTTTTAAAACAGGAAAAAATAAATGTTTCTTATGACATTACTTGAATAATCTGCCTCATTGAGAAGTGCATCAAATGAGAAACATTTATGTCAACAATAAATAACATCTGAGCCTGGGTGAGACAAGTGTTGGTGCTTGCAGGATTTTTTTCTGTCATCTGATGAGGGACAGGTTTTCAGATTATAGACAAATCACATCCTGCTGGGGGAACATGCCATCTAAATGCAGAGAGCAAAAACAAAACTGAATACACCTGAGCACTGCCTCCAATTTTATTCAGTGTGTGTAACAAGGCAAGGAGCAGAAATTTCAAAAGAACTGTTTCTCCGCCTTTAGAGATCCATTAGACGCCTAATGGAGCTGATCCTGGAGCTCATGCCACTCCACTCCACGAAGCTCCTGTACTGGCCGGGCCTCAAGTAATAATGGCGCCCCCTGTAGTTGGGCTGTTCATACAGCAGCCAGTGGCCCTCCATCACATTGCACGAGTTGAAGTTAGAGAGGTGGAAGCGACCCATGAGGTTCGAACAGTCGTCCGTCAGCTCCATCATCTCCCCGCCCATGTCAAAGTGTTCATACAGTTGCATCTTGAAGCTGCCGTCGTGCTAGCAGGGGACAGAGGAGAATAAAGATCATTTTATTATAATTGATGTGTTGAGCTGGAAGAGCTCTTTGGTCTGTAAACAGTTGACCTGACTCTGTCCAAGGGCAAGAGTACTTCAGTGTTTGTCTGACGAAAGACAGTCTTCACTGCTCAGTAAGCAGAGACTTACTGAACATCTTTATTATGTTCTTATTACTTTAGAAAGAACTATTTATATCCAGCAATGCTCCATGGTGATGCTCTTTATTTCACTCCCAATCAATGTTCATTGTAAATACACACTGGGCTTGTTTCTATCACCAGATTGGGAATAAATAAACCTAATCGCAATAACTGTCACCCTCTTACAATGCTGTTATTGTGAGTATCACTCAGCTTTTTGTGAATAGCAAATGAGCATCAGGGCACTATCTATCTATCATTAGGCAGATGGTCCTTGTTTTGGTCCTTGTTTTGCATATAAACAACTATTTTGGGTGCCACCAGCACCACTATGTGAAGGTGAGCTTATGAGACTGAGTTTGCTTGCAGCTCCTCCGTCCGAAGAAGTGTTTTGGATAAAAGACAAAATGTTTAAACAAAGAAGAACCCATCCAGAGGACTTGACTCAACCTTGTTAGATCCTGTCAGGCATCATAGCAGCTAAGATAAGCAGGCACATGGGTTAATACCTCAGTGAGACACAAAAGGGAATTAGCATCAACACCAAGGGAGCTAAGCACCAACTACTATACATACTAGTTTAAGATCGTAAGACCAGACAAACAAACCTGTGCACCACACCTAAATGCATTCTTTACTATCTCTCAGGACTTCAACCATGTTTCCATAGATAATACGCTTTCCACCTTCATTCCCACCCAAGAGAGAACATGCTAGCCTTGCTTTAAAAGGTAAATGAAATAAAATCTAAAACTAACGAGTTTTCATGTTTTTCCTTTCAGCTAAGCACTATCATAATTGACCCAGAGGTCAATTTCTCTGATTTAAAATGTTAATGGCTTGTTTTTAAAGCTTTTGTGTCAAAATCCTGAAGTGGGATGATTGTGTGGGTGGTGTTACCTCCTTGGTTGGTGACGTAGAAAAAGCCGCAGGCAGACCGCTGTAAGACACTGAGGAGGTAGTAATCTCCCTGTGTGGGTACTGTCTCAGTGTTTATCAGTGAAAATGGAAGCAGAAGAAGAATCAAGTTTTGTTAACAAGAATACCGGTTTGAAAACAAGTGTTTTGTGATGTTGACGGAAACTGGATCCCCACATTTCACAAGGGGAACCCCAAAGCTTTACAGTGATGTCATACAGTCTTCAATGAGTTTCCCATCTGGACAGTAGAGGGCAGTGTGGGAAGAAATAATGAGTTGAATCAGTTTTGTTAAATAGACTGAATTTTTCAACTGCAGCTCACCCCGACACTAGTTTATCTACCTCCAGTTTGCGATGAGCAGCCATCTCACTCTCCCCGTTCTGCCTCTTTACAGCCCCACAACACATCTGATTACTTTCATCATCCTGACACTTTTTTCTCTCCCTTCTTCACCTGTCACCTCTGCAGTGTCCTTCACTGCTGATCATGTACAGAGACATTTGAGGAGACTCTGTGTGGGCAAGTCAGCTGACCTGGATGGCATGAGCCCTAGAGTCCTTTAAGGTTGTCTTTCCAGCTCATCATATCTACAAAATAAGTCTGAATCTTGAAAGAGTCCCAGTGCTGTGCATTGTAGCTGTGCCAAAGATGCCACGACCAAGTGAGTCAAAAGACTATAGACCTATGGCTTTAACATCTCACATCATGAAGACCCTAAAGAGAATCATCCTGCTTCAGCTTTGGCTGATGGTCTGACCACATCTGGACTGGCTCCAGTTTGCTTATCAACCCCGAGTCGGGGAGGAGAACACCATCATCTTCTTGCTGAATCGCACCTACACCCAACTAAATCAGCCAGGTTGCACTGTGAGAGTTATGTTTTTTGACTTCTCCTGTATATTAAACATCATCAAGCCAGCTCTCCTGAGTGAGAAACTGGCAGCGGTGCGGGTTGAGCCCTCTTTTGTGTCCTGGATTATGGATTACCTGACTGGCAGACCACAGTATGTCTGCAGCACTGTGTGTCTGACAGAGTAGTCAGCAGTACAGGGGCACCCCAGGGGACTGTCCTCTCTCCCTTCCTGTTCACCCTCTACACCACAGACTTCAGCTACAGCACAGGCAGCTACCACCTTCAGAAGTTTTCTGATGAATCTCCTGAAGTTAGATGAACCGAAATGGGAGAGTACAGGGTGGTGTACTCTGTGTGGTGGTCAGCTTTGTCACATGGTGTGAGCAGAGTCACCAGGAGCTTCATGTGGTAAAGATTAAGGAACTGGTGGTGGGCTTAACCCTCCCGTGGAAAGGGCTTCTCTATCTCTCGTTGTCTCTCTCTCTTTTGAGGGCTTCATGAGGGTTAAAGAGGACCAGGGGCCTGATGTACACACAAAAAAGTGGCATACGTCCTTTTCCAAGCAATAGTTTAATCTTATGACCGTGGAAGCATGTGCAGAACAATGCCAACTTCATAGCTGGTGTGTGCACGTTTCTATAGGTTTTGGTCTGTTGGCGACCCTTAGATGTTGGACGATCTGTTTTAGTGGTTTGATCACCACGGCAGCAGTTTAATTAACTGTCAGAAGTGCAACCCATTCACTGATTCTGTTCTTAATAACATCCCAGGTAGAAATTCAGACTGTAACATTTATACATCATCACAGTTCTGCCTGGTGCTGGAACATTTCAAATAAATGTTGGCTTGTCGAAAAATAATAACTAAAAAATTCAGGTTTGTCTCAAGGCAGTCAGTGTCCTGCATTTAGGTGTTAATTAAACGATTAAATGTCAGCATTTTAATTGTCACATCAAACCACAAACAGTTTTATTTAGGGATATATCTTTTGTGAAAATACCAACATTTTCTGAAAATTACATCAAAATCTGTGCTGACAGACGGACGGACAGACAAACCAACCAACACTACCGAAAATATAACCTCCTTGCCGGAGGTTATAAACCATATTTCTGCTGTGCTCCACTAAAAGGCTGCAGTTAGATGCAATATGATTTATAAAAGTAAGGATTGTGCAACACAACTCCATTAGAACCAGATCAAGTTGATGATGTACAAATGAAAAGCATGTGTTTCTTATATTTTGTTGAATTTTCTGAGACATCCATTAAACAGATCATATCAGATTTAATTAGTAACTCTGTACATCAGAGAATGTTTTATAATCTGAAGCCTCTGAGTCCTACCAAGCCCCTGATGTCTCTGTGATTGCAGTAATTATGCGTAAAGTTGGAAATGCCTCAAAGTGGGCCCCCGATTTACTTCATTTATTTACAAAGGTACTGTGTATTCCATGTGTTTAACATTGTTGGATGAGAGGCGAGAGCCATCCTTCGCTCCACTCACACCTTTATGTTGGACCATTTACTTATTCATAACTTCTGAGGGTGTGTGCTGCTCTGACCACAGCAGCTTCACACACACTGTCACTCCATTTGGCGCTAATGTCAGAAGACGCAACATTTTTACTCTCCACTGTCTTATTTTGGAGCATCTCTAACTCGCATTCCATGAAATTCGTCCTTTTCCTGCCTGTAGACATGATTTTTGATTGTGCAGAGACAGGAGAATCACCCATGCAGGACATATTTGCATCTATTTAAATGGAGGAAGTATTTCATGTGCTCTCAGTTCCATGTTGACCTGGACGTACGAGGGAAATGTGCTTGAATTCATGTGTATGCACCGTTTCATGTTCATGTTATAAGCATACACCATATTTCAGTGGGAAATCCACACAAGAGTTTGTATGTGAGGTTCCTGGACACCTGTGACTCCAGTTTTTAACAGGGAGGTGAGTGTGGAGATGGTGGAAATGCATAAATATCTTGGAGTGCACATTGACATTAAATTAGACCAGGCTAAGAATACTCTACAAGAAGGGACAGACTCATCTCAATTTTCTGAGGCAGCTGCACTCTGTTAGCATTCGTCAAAAAATTCTCAAGAAATTTCATGAGTCTGTGGTGGTCAGTGATCTATGTTGTGACAAGCTGAGGCAGCAGACTGAGGGTGGCGGATGCCAGCAGGCTCAACAAACTGAGCCACAACGCCAGCAAGGTTATTGGGATGAAACTAGACCCACTGACAGAGGTGTCTGAGAGGAGGATGCTGCTCAAATTAAAAATCACTGTGGACAATAACTTAGACCCACTCTAGGGCATGCTGGTTGGGTGCAAGAGCAACATGAAACTATTTCTGCCTGCAGCCATCTGTACAACTCTGGACTGTGATAATTGAATGCCTAACACTTTATCTTTTTGATATGTTCCAAATAACATCCATACTAAACAGTTGTTGATGTCTTAACTGTTTCTATTTGCAATGTTTTGCATTAAAATAATCTTTGCACTAATTTCTGACTGTGTTTTTTATTTTTATTTTCACTTACTCTTATTTTTATTCTTCTAGTAACTAGTTACAGCACTTTATCTATCCAAGGGGATTAATGAAGTATATTTGAAGTCAACTGAATTGAATGGGTTTGACCCAAACAAATACATCATTTACGATCATAAGATGACTTTAGTCTAAACTTCTGACATGAAAGGCAGTGAGGGATATGCATTCCTTTAAGGAATGCGTGGCCTTGAAGTACTTACTGTGGGGATCATGCGGCAGGACCTGACACAGTAATTCATGCTCGTTGTACTCATGTAGTCTGAGTACTCTCCCCTCCTCATGAAGTACTGGTTTCCTGTGTAGCTGGGCCGGTCGTAGATCACAAACATACCGCTCTCCACTCGGATGGAGTGGCAGTGATCAAACATGGAGTGCAGGTCAGCGCAGTCGCTCGTGCACTCATAGTAACGACCTCCAAAGTTTCTGTCCTCGTAGAAAATGATCTGATGAAGAAAACGGCATCCTGTCAGCACGTTTTCATAACGAACACATGAGGTAAAACTGAGCACAGACCTTTCCCATCACGGTTGCTCCTGAAGATTCAATCTATTCCCGTTGTGTTTATATTAGCCCTTACAGGTGGTCCTATATCTCTACGCATAGAGCAGCTGTGGTAGTTGTTATTTAAATGAGGCCTGGTGTCATCCTCCCATTCTGGTTGGGAACAGACACAGAGCAGCTTCCAGCAGGAGCTCCAGCATGAGGACAGATGCTGGAACCGTCAGGGCCGAGCCCGTTCACACAACCTGTTCTGTGCGCTCAGGACACACTCAAAAGAAGATTAAAACTTTTTTTTACTAAATACACACCAATGAAACCTGAAATATATCGCTTGAAGTCTCAAATGAATTAATTCAAAACTTAGCGTTTCTTCAAGAAATGCATATTACTGGCTACCTTTCATACCAGAGTTTTAGACTTATACCTTATGCTGAGAAAAAATGGAGTTGTAGCCATTTGGTCAAAAATCTTGAAAATAATGTGCAAAATTTTATGCAGTATCTAAAGATGTCACACTCAGAGTATGTGTTGTTAATAACTTTCAGCTACCACCACAATAAACTTCAGCTCAATATCTGTAAGGTTTGCTAAGATTCAGCCATTTTTGTGTTGGCTAATGTTCATTGGCTGTTGTGGCCATCTTGATCTGAGCTGACTCTGAAAAGTTAATAAGTGGTAGAAGTGCATCAAGTTTTTCTGAGCGTTTCAATAAAATCCATGCAGTGGTTGGTGAGATATTTTACTAATAGACAAACAAGGTTGACACCAAAAGGTAAAACCAGTTTTACCTGGTAAAAAAAAAACATTGACCAGTCATTAGTACTAGGAGTATCTTTTGTGAATGATTCTCAACTACTACCACACCAAATTTGAGTTCAGTATATATTTTTTTAATTCAGTTGGCTGTGGCAGCCATCTTGAATTGGGTTGGCTCCAAAACTCAGCTAGAGATGTACATACAATACAATTTCATGAAAGTTTCAATAACATCTGTGCTTCAAAAGCCATTTTGCCAGACATCACCAAATGATGTCCTTTTGTTTCAACACTGGAGACAGAAATAAAAGATTAGCAGGAAATGTGGCAAAACAAAATAAAAATTCTGAAATAAATGATTTCAGTGTTACACATTAGCTATCTGCTGAAACGGGTAAATGTAGAATTACAGAATAATTTGCTAAAAACAAAAAATTTGCTATCAGAAATCTGTTGCAAATAGTTGGTATTGTTTTCTTTAAGTAAAACAGTTTATTTAATAAATTAAATAAAGTTAAAACTATAATTACATTATTTATTCATATATTTTAATACAGAAAGTCTGGGGGGTATCTGATGGTGGCAGTTCAAGGAATTACCTTTATTAGTTAAAGTACTGTAGTACTGTACTGCAGCACAGACAAACAAACAAACTTAATTTCCACTATAAGTCCAGAATTCCTCGGCTGTGGACAATAACTTTAGCTGTGTAAAGACTCTTGTGAACCTTCGTCGTGCTCAGCTGCTTCCTGGTGACACTTGCTGCTGTCCTGATGAGAGCAGACAGAGGGAAAGAAACAGTCAACATCACCACACGGCAGCAGAAGACTTCAAAACACCTTGTGAGGATTCCTCCCAGTCTCTCTGAGGAAACTGGGGATCATCAGGTCAGACTAATGTGTGGCGGGCACTCACAAAGATGAAGGACTGAGATGAGGACAGAGAGGGGGACTGCGGTAACACTTGTACAGGTGGTGCTGCTGTCTTTTCCCGCTCAGACAGCCACCTCTTCAGCTTCAGATCTGCAACAGATTAAAGAAGTCTTTAAAACAAGACAGACTGATGTGAAGGCTGGAACACAAGAAGAAAGGAGAATTAGACTGGACAGAAACAACTGGAGTGAAGAATCTGAGTAAATTTACTCAACTACTACTGACCTGAAGTGGAATTTTAAGTTTCTTAGTTTGATTTGACATTATACCTCTCCAATCTGGTTTGGGTTTTATTGAAACACTCAAAACCCAATCAGTGGATGTATATCTACAGATGGCTAACTTTTGGAGTCAATCGAATTCAAGATGGTCGCCACAGCTTCTCACTCTTAGCCAACACAAAAATAGCTATAACCCAGTCATTTTTACAGTTATTGAGCTAAAATTTGACAGGGCAGTAGCTGAAAGTCATCAACAAACCCACCCTTTGAGTGTGACATCTTGCAGTATTGCATGAGATTGTGCATAATGTTATTTTCAAGGTCTGCAATGCCGTCATTTCTCAACAAAAGACAATCTTAGTTTCAATCTCTGACACGACAGTTGGTGGGTGATAGTAGAAAAGGACTTGGACTTAGAAAGTGGGACTATTCAACATTACTTTTATTTTCATTATTTATTTATAGAAGGTATGATAATCCACAAACTTACTGTGCTTCTTCGAGTGATGCACAGCCTTGTAAGATCCAAGCATGGCGAGTGGATGGTAAGACAGAGTGAAGGGGTAAACAATCGAGCCCTTCAGTTCAGAGACAAAAAGAATTAGATTAACAGTTTTATTTAAAATAAAAAAAACTGACCACCTACATTAGTTTGCACAGTGTGAACTAAACAGCTGATTTAGTTTCCTACTATTATCAGTTATTATTTCTTACAAAAACACGTGCTGTACCTTGGAAAGATGGTTGGGGTACGAAGCAACAGGTTTACACCTGTACAGAGCCAAGATTTCTTCCAATGGAAGGCTGCTCTGAAACGCATGCAGAGATCTAAGTCATATACTTTCATTAGAGCTGATAATGTCTTTTCTGAATAAAAACATAAAAAACTTGTGCTAGGATGTTGTTCATTTTATGGAATATTATTGTATCTCTTATTTTATCAGGCTGCAGCATGCTCTAAAATTGGACAATGGATGTAACCTAACTGTTAAAAATCTTGGTTTATATCATTGTCAAATACAAACTTTCATGATAAAATTACAACGTTAAATGTTTACATTTAAACAACTTGGTAAGAATAGATGTGAACAGGCAGACACAAATAAAGGACAAATGTATTTCCAAGCAGACTATGATCTTATCACATCACAGCACACCACTGAACTTTTGCCCAATTAGAGAGCCACATATTATGAACAAGAGGATAAGACAAGTAAAATGCTGACTCATCAGCTGCAACAAATATCTGCATCCCAGCTGATACCTCAAGTTGAAACTGGTGCAGGAGTAACATCAGACCCATTGGAAATTATTAAACCTTTTGTTGGAATTTTAAAAGCAGCTCTACTCCTCTGATTGCTCTCATGTTTTAGCAGACCGGATGTCCTTCCTCAATGGCATTAACACTCCTGCTCTGGATCAGAATCTGGTCAGGAAACTATCAATGCAACAGAGCTCGAGACTGCAGTCGAATTTATAAAAAAGCAGTAAAAGCCCAGGTCCGGATGGCTTCTTAACCAAATTGTACAAAACCTTTTGGATACAGCTGGTCCCATTCCTATTAGAGATGTTAATTAAGTGTTTTATTACAGACATGTTTCCCAAACCTTGAACCAGGCTTTTATCTTATTTCTTTTGAAAAAGGGTAAAGAGGTTTGTAAGCCGTCAAAATGAATACCTTCCGACACATCTTATATTTATTTCAATGTATTCCAATTTTTCTCCCTTTTTTCCACTACGTCAGTAGTATGATTCTGGATTTTATTTAAATGAAGAAACCACCCAGGCTGCATCACCATCAAGTCTTACAGAGGCCCAAAGCTCTGGGTGGAACGGCTCTATGTACCCTCTTGTACTAATACTGGGCAACAAATATAAATAATCTGAATTATGATTTCAGTATGAGAAGAATGAATTCCCATACCATTGGTGGTTATGGAAGCAAATTCTGCTGATCCAAAATGATCACTCCTCTACTTCTCGTTACACTAAGAATGTGACAGTGGCCGCCTGATTTACAATCTGGGTTCAATTTACAAAAATCACTTTATTGCAGCGATTGCCTCAAAAAGTTGAGCAACAAAATATTAATTTAAGGGTACCACCCTGCTTATCAAGGCCAGTTTGATTAGTTTGTTTTTAAAAATAATTCTGTAGAATCAACGACTGATTTTCATTCAATGACATCAGTACCAGTAATTGTTTTCTTATTATTTTTGACAGTTTCAACCTAATTCAATGACCTTATTGGGTTTTTTTTCTTTAACAGAAGGGTGTCAACAAATTTAGGTTTTTTTTTTTTAAGTTTTATTTCTATGTAAATATAATTACCATAATAATTCCAGCAAAGCACGACAAGATCATCGCCTCCCGCTCTAAGCGAGTAGGATACTGGGGGTTTCCTAAGCTGCAGGAAGCTCTGCTGTGGTGGGGAGCAAGAAGAAAAGCTTCATTAAAACTCAGAGGCTTTATGAAAACAGCGCAAACGAAAAAGGATATCTATAAATATTTCACACACACATATGTTTATGCATGCACAGATTTATTTATAATAACACGTCTGTCATTGTACTTGAAGAACGTATAATAACAGACATGATGTCTGTGTCGAGCACATCCCGTCCTTTGTCTCTGTTTAACCGCCACACGGCAACGCTGATGGCGAGGTCATAGTGAGCCTGGAATAAAACATAAATCATTTATCATAAAAGTGTTCCTCAGAGCAAAACGTCGTGAATGTTGTTGATGTGTCCCCATTTCAAAGAAATTAATGATCTTAAAAGCTTCATCAAAATCTTGTTAACGAACCATTAATTCAAATCAGGTGTGTTGAAGCAGGGAAACATCAAAAACATGCAAGGCACTGGGGCCTGAAGACCAGGACAGGGAGGAACTGTAAAAAAAATAATAATTCTGCAAAGACAAAGCTCTGCTCTGCATGGTAAGTCCATACCAGCTCATCCAGCATGGTGGAGGTTCCCGTCCCAGTCGGATCGAAAGACTTTTCTCGGAGCTTCTGTCCGATGTAATCGCCGCTGTTCGAACAGGAAAAGAAACGATGACTGTTTTTCAAAGACTCCTCGCAGAATAATGGGCTTTCATGTGCACTCACATGAGGGCTCCAACCTCTTTCTTCAGCCTCTTTGCCTCCATTTTCTGACTGAAGCTTGCTCCTGAAGGTCTTAATCAAATAACAGGAAAACATCAACACTTCCTGTATGCTTTGCTGTGAAGTGAGACCTGTGGAGATGTCTGTATCATCGTATCAGCCAACTCTTTTTTTTTTACAGCATAATACATCAATAATATGTGTAGTTACAGCACTTGATTACACTCTTATAGCAGGGGCCAGAATCTTTCTAAGTAGACTCTGTAGAAGCCAACTTTTGACTCAAGTATTATATAAAATAAAATAATAATAATAAAGGCTTAGCTTTCTTTGAAGGAAAGTCTATGACAAGCTGCCTTTCATGTTGTAGACCATGGTCATCTTATGTCAAACCTTAAAAATAACATTATGTGTGATCTCATGTAAAAGCACAGATGTCACACTCAGAGTGCATGTTGGGAATGACTCTCAGCTACTAGCACATTCAATTATTAGCTCGATATCTGTAAAACTGACCGAGTTATAGCCATTTTTGTGTTTTCTGGTGGCAGCTAGCTGAAGTACCCATCTTGAATTGGACCCGTTCCAGAAGTTAATGAGCTGTAGATGTACAGCCAAAGATTTCTTGAAGTTTCACCGGATTCAAGACCAGTTGTTCATCGCATATTTTTTGCTAACAGACAGTGTTGACTTCAAATAGTTAATTGCAAGATGTTAGACAAAGCTCTTACACAATCTGTTAGCATTCAGATTTTGTGTTAGGGATCACTAGAAGTTACTACCATACCTAATTTTAGGTCAGCATCTGTAAAATGATTGAGTTGTAGCCATTTCTGTGGTTTTTAATGTCACTCAGTGGACAACTCATATTGTTGGATATTTATGGTATTTAATATAATTATAATTACCATTCATCTATTTAAGATTATTTAAAAACTAATAAACAGACTTGATGAAAAAAAATTGTGTTCCATGGCCAAAATGTTGCTTTTTGCCATGAAACACAAATTAATATAACTCCAAAATGTCTGATCTGTACCAAAGAGCAAATGTTTTATCATAGTCTGGTCCTCAACCCATCACTTCTCAGCCTGGGGCTTTTCTGGGTGGAGTTTACATGATCTCCCTGTGCACACGTGGGTTTACTCCAGGTACTCCGGTTTCCTCCCACAGACCAAAAACATGCATGTTAGGTTCACTGGTGACTCCTAAATTGTCCCTAGGTGTGAGTGAGAGTGTGAATGGTTGTTTGTCTCTGTGTGTCCCTGTGATGGACTTGCGACCTGTCCAGGTTGTCCCCCGCCTCTCGCACAGTGACTGCTGGAGACAGGCACCAGCTCCCCGCGACCCAGAATGGAGAAGCGGGTAAAAAAAATGGATGGATGGTCCTCAACACATTTACGTGTCAATATTCTGCAATTGCCTTAGCCCCGCCTTAGGAAGTTACATGTTTTTCTCATACATGTCATTTTCTGATCTGCTTTATCATATGAACTTTAAACTGTGTGACAGACATGTGGAGGTTACATAGTACTAAAAACTCTGGAGGGTGTGGTCATAGCAGCACAGCGAACATCCATCTCACAAAGAAACTAATTATTGATGTAATGTCTACATATTTCATCCAATCTGCACCAAAATGGGCAGGACTCATCTTTGTCCAACACTGAACATATGAACATACAAAAATAATTTGGGCATAACAAAAACACAGAAGCAGCACCCCCACCAAAAACAAACAAACAAAAAAAGCACCTTTTACTTTCATGTACAAATATGAAATTTGGTTATTATTCTTATCAAGGACTATAAAAAATCCTCCTGCTGTAATGTCCTAAACTAAACAGGGAGTCGGCCATTTTGATGCATCTTTTGCCGTTTCTAGCCCTTACATTTGAACAAACTCCTTGAAATTTTTCAAGTGTTGGCTTTAAACTTTTGTTCGTCACAGCATGCGGGCGTGGCTACACCTTGAACTTTGACTTCTTGCTAAAAACCAAAATTGTTGTAACTCCCATACAGAACATCTGATCTGTATCTAACCCCACGTTTGATCCAAGTCCATCACTCAACACTACTATAAGTGTCAATATTACGCCGTTTCCTTAGTATTTGTTACATCTTTCATTTGTAAAATGATTCTTTCCCCACACCCTTATAATATAGTTTCACCAATTTTGTTGTACATTCAGGACCCCCAAAATGCAACCTGTGGAGTGTATTATTAGACTTGTTTAACACTTGTAAGTCAAGTGTAAATAACCCAAAACAGAGCCAAAATCCAACGATTTACACCTAATTTAATAAATAAAAAAAAGGAGGAAAACATGTTTAAAACAAAGTCAACATGCATTCATTTGTACTCACAACAGTCTGATGTAGCACAAACAGAAGTTTAAAGTACTTCACTTGGCATGTCGAAGTCAAATCCAAAACACTGCTGACTGCAGCTGCAGTCCGCTGAATCTGAGGAACACAACCTGCAGCTGAAGTATCAGGTGAGCAGCTACAGCTGAATAATTCATAACCAGCCTCTCATCAGCCTCAGGTGGGGCAAAAGGCTGCTATATCACATCTGAAATACACAAACTGAACCTAGCAGCAAAGTAGTTCAAAGAATTAATTGTATGTAAAAACATGTTTATTAAAACAATATAAAAACACATGCTAAACCTATATATATATATATATATACAAATTTAAAATACTGTTTTAAACTGAATCTTCAGGTGCATTAGTGAAGAAGCAGACGTTTCCCCCACAGATCAGTCCACAGTCTTCCGTTGTTTCTTCCTCTTTTCTTCTTTAAACACTGGAGAACTTAGGAAGGTTGCTTATGTGAATTCATCTCCACGCCTTAGTTTCCTGTGAGAAAACAAAGTTTCGTCAGGAAAACGGCTATTGTGTTTGTTTACAGAGTCTACAGTGCAGTAAAAGGGACACAATTCAAACCACTGACAGGTAGGTGAAAGCTGTACGTAACGGCAGAAATCTCTGGGCCACTTCTTGCTTTTAAGATCCTTACCAGTGAGGAACCATCTTATTTTGCATCTTTTGGAGCCACAATAAAATATGATTATCTGCTGTGTTCCATCTTTGTGTTACTGGTATGTTACAAAATCTTTGAAAAAAAAAACAAAAAAACAATCCGCTGGCTCTCTGGCACACTTGAGCAGACACAAATTTACATATAATCCAAATACTTAACACATAAAAAATTTGGCCCTGTTCTTTAAAATATTAATAGCTGATGATGAAAGGAAGGTTTAAATTTAGTGTGATGGATCGATGAAATACCAGATAGTGACTGTCAACACATTTACATTTACTTAAATCCTCTTTTTATGCGCATCAAAACGAAGAAAACTTCAAATATAACACGTACAATATAATTATTATAACATGGTTTATTAGGATAAGTAATAATAGGTGCATTTCTGTTTTCAATAGACATAATTACATTGTGATTTATATCTATATCACCCACCTCAGTGTAAAACTCTGGCATGAAAGGCGGCAGGTGACATGCTTGGTCTTTAATTAATATATGTAAACTTTTTATTGCTACATTTTTCTATGCACTGAATACTAAGTGCTGAATGTGTGAAACAGTTTGGTTTTTATGTGATAAATAAAGTAAATGATGCTGACCTTGAATTTGTTTGTTTTTGAGCTATATCTGGACAGGAAGTCCTCACCTGTTCAGGGGGGGCTCCTTATAACTGACCACACAGTTTCTCCTCCTCCTCCCTCTCGTCTCACTGTCTGATGTCGTCATGGTGTTGGTCACCATCGTCAACACTCTTCCCGCTGCAACACACAATAAAAAGACATGTCTGAGTTGATTCCATGTAAACTGTGGAGAAAACACAGAAACTTTCTAATATAGCATTCTCAAATGTAAACATGGCAGGACAATAATTAAAACGCTTAGTTTAATATATATTAGTTGTCACTACAGCCTAATAATGAGACATAATCAGAAACATCACCTTTTCTGAGAATGTCAACAAAGACTGAAGGTAGAACATTACTATGGTTCAACGTTATAAACAATGACCTTAGAGAAAATGTATTTTCTGTTTAAATACAGTCTGAATGCAGAGTGCTAAATGACTGCTGAAGTTGTTAACGCTAAAAGCAGCTGAACGCTTGCTAAAATGAGTAAAAAGCTAGTTTAGAATATCAAAACTTTAGCTAGAAGGTAAAGGTAGCAAAAAAGTAGCTAAAAGCTAAAATTGGCAGTGTCACCAAAATCATATCAAAAGTCTAATTATAAGCTAAAAGCAGCAGAATGTTAGCTAAAATGAGTAAAAAGCTAGCTAAAAATAACAGCAGCTTAGTGGCAACTAAAAGCTAAAGGTAGTGGAAATGTAGCTTAAAACAAAAGGTAACATAAGAAAAAGAAAAGTATCCTGAAGTAGAGTTCAAAAAGAGCAATGCTTTTCAAGAAACTGGAGAGATCTCAATGCATTTCTATAGGAAAAATATTCCTTTATAAAATTAAATATTTTGAAAAGTACAAATGTTTTTAAAAAAAGTCAAAGCAGCCATCTGCTGAATAAGAGGAACTTTGAATTATGAATGTCTAAAATAGCACAAAGTATGCAAAAGTAGTTTGCTAAGGATGTATGAAAAAAAACAAAAAAAAAAACAAACAGGAAAACTATATTGTGAATGTTGATTCAGCTATGTACTTTTCTCACACCACTTAGATTTCTTAATTAGAAAAGACAGCTTGGATTTAAGAAATACAACATATTCATACAAAACCTGAATTAGAAAATGAACGCCCCACCTGGAGAGGCTTCTGTTGTGACAGCAACAGACTCCTCGGTCACCAGCGCCCTGCTGGGAGTGCTGGGTAAAGAGCTGGACTCAGTGTCTGCAGACTTCATGTCGAGTGTCCACGGCGGTAGCTCGTCCATCAGCAGGTCTCCCACATTCCGATGAACTGCCTTACCACTGGCATCAAACCCTTTCGGAAAAACATAGTCTTTCTTCTCGAACGTCTCTCTTGGGTTTCTAGTTTCTGTGGCTGTGAGCGGCTTTGATGTCTTTCTATGCAGTTTTGGATCAGCTTTAGACTTCATGTGTTTTGAATTATGTGGACGTTTGGAGATGTCCTGGTCCTTAATGCTGTGCAGCGCCTGTTCATTCCTGATTTCAGGGTCGTCAGTGATGCAGATTGGGGGTTCATTCACTTCCTGTTCAGACCTTAACCGGTTGTTGCTGTTGGTTTTCTTCTTCTTTTGTGTGTTATTTGAAGGGACAAAGTCCCCTTCCAACACCACCTCCTTCTTTTTGCTGGAATGCCCTGCTTCTTCTTGTTTGGCTTTTTTTGGTTTGTGAAACTCTGAACCCGAGACACTGTGTTGATCCGTGGGCAGAACTTCGTTGGAATATTCTGGAGTTTCCACATGGGAACGCTTCCGAGAACTACGGGTTTTCGTCTGCGGCTCTGACTCTGAATGCTGCCCCCCCACCGTGAGCGGCTCCTCTCTCTCGGAGCGGGACCCTGCAGGAGGCATGAGGTCCTGGTCCAGGTTTGGGGAGATACTGTCCCTGCAAACAGAGATGACAAATATTCTGCATTTTGTTTTGCGCCGCTTCTTCATCCCACCACCAGGAGACAGACGGTCCACTGGTCCTGACTCTGGCTGAGCCACCTTTTCTGCACAGAAGGGGAACTCCTGAAGTTGTTGTGGGTGACTGAAGTCTCCTTCATCTTCGTTGTGGACCAGCTCTTGTCCAGACTGACGGCTCTCGTCATCTTGACATGACAAAGACAGTAAAGGTTTCTGAAAGACCACAGACTGCCTCTTGACTTTAGTTCTGGACTTCCTTAAGGTGACTTTAGAACTTGCATCTACTGTTGCATCTTTCTCCGAAGCCCTTCCAATGACCTTTGACAGTTCAACTTCAGGATCAGCAAAGTAATCCTCCATGTTCACTAAGGCCGTGTCACAGAACTTGGATTTATTTCCAGACGCGTTTTGATTGTTGCCTAGTCTGGGAATACGAGAAGCCTTGATATTCCTACTGGGTTTTTGGAGTAAGCGAGAGTCTAGAACTTCCTCTAGTGACTCTTCTCTCTGGTGTGTTTGTAAAAAACTTTCAACATTTGCCTCATTCGGCCTCAAATCCAACGACTTCAGCCCCTCCGCACTTGAACCACATCCTTTCTTCTGAATCTGTTTGCCTTTCTTCTTTTTGGCTTTTGTTTCCACGGTGACAATCTCAGCAGCCTCACTTACGGTCATCTCCATGGTGCTGTTGAGAAGCACAGTTTTCTCAGGCTGAGTAAGCTGAGACTCAGTGCCTGAGCCAGAGACACTCACAGGGTTATTTTCCACAGGAAGGGGCGGCGTGGGGTTTTCACTCGTCTGACTCTTACGGGAACCGAGGACAGATTTTCTATTCAAGTCGGACTGAGAGAATACCATCGAGAGGCGCTCCACTTCATCACTCAGGCTGCTGCTGGACAGATGGGACGATCCAGTCAACGGCCTTGAGTCCACTTTCTCAACATCTGATTTATCTGTTGAATGAAGAAAGAAAAAAAAAAAAAAAGCAATAAGACTCCACACCCTTGGCCAAACGTTTTGAGAATGACACACAAATTAATTGTCACAGTTTGCTGTTTCGGTTTTTATGATGGTAATAAGCATATATGCCAAAAAGTTATGAAGAGTGATCAGATGAACTGTAATTAACTCCAAAGCCCATCTTTGTTATACAAATGAACATAATCCCCCAAGCACTCATTTCCAATTAATCTGAGCCACAAAATCATCATCATGTCATTAAAGAGGTGACAATTAAAATATATCATTGATGCCTTCGGGACACTCTCCAGACTATAATCCCATTAAGAACTTCTGGTCAATCCTCAAACAAATTTTGCGGACAAACAAAATCCCACACATGCCGACAAACTCCAATCATTGATCCTGCTAAACCGTACTGCTATCAATCAGGATTTGGTCCAGAAGTTGACTGACAGAATGCCAAGATGAATTGCTACAGCAAATATTGATTAATAATTACTTAATGTAATTGTCAGTAAAAAAAACTTAAAACTTATAAAATGTTTATAATTATACTTCAATATATCGAAAAACCTCTGATCAAAAAAAAAAAAAAGCTTAAAACACTGAAACAGCAAACTTGTGTCATTCTCAAAACCTTTGGCCTCGGATGAACATTTGTGTTATAGAGCAACAAACCAAATATTTCAGAGAGATCTCAAGAAATGTAAACCACCTACCATTACTGCATCTTTTCAGGACATGGACGACATCTTTATCAGCGTTTCTTTCAGGTGAGTTTGCTGTTGCTGTCATGTTTTTGTTAGCACTCAAAAGGTCCTCTGATATTTCAGGCTGCATTGGCAGCTGCTCTGTAGCCCTAAAGTGGGCAAACACAAGTCACTGGTTTGAACATCAAATGTTAAGTAAATTTGCAAAAGAATCAAGATTTGAGTGTGAATGCAGTGACCTCTGACCTCTCTGCAGCATCGTGTTTCCAGTTGTTTCCGGTTAATCTGCGGCAGTCCTCTATAGGTCTCTGAGATCCCTGAAGGGACCAGAATGTTGTTACTGGCAGATAATGTCCCCATCAGTCAGTCTGAAATCCTATTTATTTGTGGGTTAAAACTAAGAAAATAAACCTAATGGTAGAAATAAAATAAATACATGAAGAAAATCACATTTATTTTTAGTGTCTCTGACTCATTTTACCTTAAACTTCAAGCTAACACTGGTGATTCAAATTTGATTCCTGAGGATCCTGAACTTGCACAATGTCTTAAAATTTTTCAAATTATTAAATGTATTTCATCTTTGCTTGCATATCACTGATGATCTTGTTAGACTACCTGATTAAATGCAAGTTATATCCATATTTCAGCCACCACAGCTGGAAATAAAACCATCCGTCCATCATTTCTGGGTCGCGAGGGAGCCGGTGCCCATCTGCAGCAGTCACTTTTTTTGTTTGTTTTTCTTTACAGTTTTGCTTAGTGGGTAAAAGCTTTTCTTTTTGATTATTATTTTTTAAAGTTTGCTTTGGTTCACATTGGCAGCAGTAAGTCAAACCTCTTCAGGGTGAGAGTTGGACTCTGCCAGCGCTCTTTACCCGCTTCTCCTTTCTGGGTCACAGGGAGCTGGGAGCTGCTGGACACCCAAGGCAGATGGGATGACGATCAGCACCACCTAATCTGAGCCCGTGGTCCTCAGTTGGAAAATAGTGAACTGCTCTCTCTGGGTTGGGAGTGAGATGCTGCCCTAAGTGGAGGAGCTCACAAGTGAGAGAAGAATGGAGACTGAGACTGACAGATGACAGATGAATCTGTGCAGTTTCTACAGTATTGTGTACTCTGTACCGGTCTGTTGTGGTGAAGAGGAAGCTGAGCTACAAGGCAAACCTCTGTTTACTGGTCAGTCTACATTTCTACTCTCACTAATTGCCACAAACTCTGGATAGTGATCGAAAGAACGAGATACTGCATACCAGTGGTCAAAATGAGTTTTCTCTGCAGGATAGCTGGGCATCCCTGCTCAAGCTGCTGCCGCCACAACCCGACTCCAAAACAAGTGGCATATGATGGATGGATAGATATAAATATTTTTGTATTATATGAGTAAAAGGATCGAAAAGTGCGTTCCTGAGCAACAACACAGTATTCAGGTAAAATGAGCCAGTACTAACAAATAAATGAATAAATAAATAAATAAAGGCTTTCATTTAAAGTCAAGCAGTTATGGAAAACGTAATGTTCAGCATTTTCATCTCTTTATCAAAAAAGGTCAATCAATAAAGGCATCCATACACTGCCAGAGACGAGGCCTTCCATCATCTCCACATGCTGCAGTGTGTTACTCTGCAGACTTTTCAAGATGAGCAGCTGTAGGAGAAAGACAAGACAGCCTACAATCAATGACTTTCTTAAATCCAATGTTTCTGTGATCCATATATGCTCAGAAACTCTCTGCTCATTGCTCGAGCTCTTACTTACAAAAACAAGACTCACCAGCTTCTTTTCTGTGTATTTCTTGGTAGCCAGTTCGAAGCAGAGGCTTTCCACTTGTTTCTGGAGGTACACCACCTCCATCTCAAGCTGCCTGCTCCTCTCCTTCTGAGCCTGCAGAGCAAGAGCCAAGGCCTTGTTGTTGGTCTTCAGAGAGACCTTGAAGAAGGACGAGGTGTCTGCAGTGACAGAAAAAAAAAAGTGTTTGAATTACTCAATATGTTATCTTTCCTCAGCAAAGATCTGAGAGCCACAGCACAAAGAACTTACTGAGAATCTTGTTTTTGATTTTTGAAGCTACAGCTGAAGTCTGCTTGGATGGCGTGGTTCTCTTCAAAGGGATCATCGTTAGATTGCTACAGAAGTCCCAGCTGGAGATCTATGAGGACTAAAACCAAGACATAAATGTTGGTATTGCTCTAATGAAACAAAAACAACATGCAGAAAAGTCTTGTTTATACTATTAATACTGGAGGACTTTCTGCAGTCGTCTCCACCTCCACCTGTTGTTCACAACCTTAGACTGCATTTCCAGCCTATGTTCAAACTGCTTCTGTATACTTTGTGCTATTTAAGCCATTTATGTAGAAAAATATTCAGCTCATTCAAGAGACAGGTGCTAAGACTGTAACTTTTATACTTTTCAAAATAGTTAACATTGTTTACAAAAACTTTCCCAAAGAAATACATTGAGGACTCTTCAATTCCTTTAAAAAATATTCTCTTTGAATTCTGCTTCAGGATGCTAGCTTTCTTTTTGTCTTCTTACGTTACTTTTAGCTACCATTCTGCTACTTTCAGCTTCAACCTACTGTCTTGCTAATATTAGCTTTTAGGTACTAGCCTAGTAATAGTAGGCTTTAGCTGTTTTGGTAATTTTAGTTTGTAGCTACAGTTTTGTTCACCTTAGCTTGCATGCTGGTTAACCTCGCTCTCAAGCTGAGAAAGCTCCATTTTGCAGAGCGACCTTTTTTTTGGACAGATTGTGTTAATGAAATTATGACCATATTCCTGCACAACACTGAGCCTCACAAGTGTTTCGCTTTAAATTAAATTACCCGACATGTCGGTAAATGTGGGTCATCTTACACCAAATTAGCCCCATTTCCATTAGCCAACCCATTGAAGTAACAGCTAAGCTAACGTAACGGTTGATTTCTGACACAAATTTGTCCGAACTTACCGTCTTTAATGGCCTTACGGTGGGAACATTTGGTTCCTGCAAACAAAGCCCTCAGAGAAGGACCGTAAATTAATCAAAAAAGGTAATATAAAGTTGACTAAATAAACACATTTTGTTAGAAACAGTACTGACTGTTTTTAACAGAAACTTGAAAAATCCGCCAAGCTTCCGCGCATGCGCAATGAGAGGTGTAAAATCAATGACATATGGAGACATGACACGCCGCTTTAAAGGCTCGGGCCGAGATGCGGCGAAAGCGGCGCCATCTTGCTACAGTATACTTAAAGGCGCAGGGCTATATAAACAATGCTGAGGACTAACGAAATAATTTTTTTTAGTGGGTAAGATAAGCCCAATAGTGCATGTACTTTATCATACAATGTCACAAATACTCAGTTATTGTAATTTAAATAATAGCAACCATGAATTTAAAAGAAACGCAAATCCAGAGCTATTTATTTACAATCACAACAGTAGTCAAATCAGCAATGGTATAAGC
>NC_051435.1:20001468-20038889 GCF_001649575.2 Kryptolebias marmoratus | reverse complement strand
ATTGATGCTCGTCTTCTGCAGTAAAGTTAGACTCAGGCAATAATCTCCTTGTTAAGCAGCCTTGTTATTAAAAGAAAAACACTTACCGAATAAATGTAACGCCGTCCGGACATTTTCCGTGAAGATTTGTGCAGAAAAATGCAGCATAAAAAGAAGGCATTCCTGTATAGATAAGCGCAAAAGCGGAGCTGTATTACTATCTTAAGATGGCGGCGTTTTTAGCTCATCCAAAGTCACGTGATGTCATGTCTATCCACATAAGTCATTGTATAAAATGCTTTCAACCCCAAAGTTTGTCTTCTCAGGCACCAAAGAGAAAAATGTCATGAAATAGTTACATAATTTATACGTTAAATATATTCTATTCATAAGTTTAAGAGCATAAATAGAATATCATATGTGTTTTTCTTTTTAAAATTGTCTGTTTTTAAAAATGTGGGCAGACTAAAATGAGGCAGAGTCCGACTGCAGCGTTAGCACAACTTCTGGGTCTACGTCAGATGTCTATCTATAAACCATAGACATAAATACGTATATATGTCTGTGTTATAAACTGTACAGTCTTTGGTCAAAAACACAGATTCAATCGACTTTTCAGAGTACGGCTGGAGCTGCCTGTTCTCATGTTCTGACGGACGGGTTTGATTAGTCGGGGCTGGACCTGACTCCTTGTTATTCAATAAGTTGCCTTCTTCTAGCTCTTTGACAGCAGCTGTTTCTACAGCCTGTGCGCTCTCTCCCGTGATGCAGACCTCCTACAGCGGGCAGGTATTTTTATTTATTGTTTTTATCGTTTTAACCCCTTTTATTGGCCATGACAGTTCGGTCGCATTTCCGCGTCAAACCTTTCATAGAGACGTTCACCGGCTCGTTAGCACAGGAAGCTAACATTACTTATCACGGCTAAAAACAGTAGCAGCTACTACTGCTAGCAAACCATTAGCTTCGAGAAGCCTTTCTGCGTTATAAATTGTTGTTGCAAAATTTAAATTACAACAAATCCACAGAACATGATTTAGTTTGTTAGTCAGTGCTTCGTGACTTGAATCAAACTAGTGGTTTAAGCTAAATGAGGTTACTGTCGCTGCTTGGTTGCTTCAGAGAAACAAGGAAACTGAGTGGGGCGTCTTATCCTGAGGACAGTGAACCTGTGTTTTCTGGCTCTCACTGTAGTCATCCCTCGGCCTGTTATGATCACATGATAAGCCGAGGGTTGTGATTCCGCTACTTCTGCTTTCCTCTCTCACTCCTCTCCATCACGAACATGGCGTGCGTTTCCAACTCCAGCTCCGTTGCTTTTTTCAGAGGGTAAGTGAAGTGGGTCAAACCGGAAATAGCCCCTGCGGTTTTAACACAGCGAGTCTCCGATTAAAAAAAAGGAAAATAAAAGCAGAAATCTCGATTGGAGTTGTGGTGAGGGGGCGGCGAGCCGACTCCTCCTGAAGCAGTCACCTGTTCCTGTCACGAGTCAAGTTCTCCTGCTGAGAAACAAACTGGATTAAATGGTTTTATTTAAGCCCAGCAGCTGGATGGGGACACCAGAGATCTGGCAAAACTTAAATCTGCTCCCAGTTCACTTAATTAATTAATTAATTAATTAATTAATTAATTAATGAACGAAAGGCCTAGTATTAGTTGGAGGAATGTACATAGCCTGCCAGCTTTTATGATCTTCTTATGTTCAGAAAAAAAATGATGGAGATGTAGTTGTTTTGGTCAAACCTTGAAGATAACATTGTTTTGCAAAATGTCCCGCTCAGAGTATGTGTTGAGGATGACTTTTGGCTACTACCACATAAGATTTTGTCTCAGTAGCTGTAAAATTGACTGAGTTAGTGATTTTTGTCTTGTGTAATGTTGATTAGCTGTGACAGCCACCTTGAATTGGGTTGACTTCAAACTTTAATCGGTTGTAAATGTACATCCAGTGGTTCGGGAGTTATTTTGGTAAACAAATAGACAGGCATACTTTAGCCTTTATTTATTATTGTTGGCAGGTAATAATTAAATAGATAAATAGTCGTGCTGGTTTCCTTTCTGCTTTCAAGCTAGAATCTCTTATAAAGATGTGATAAGCTAATTACTGTAACCATAAAGTAACAAGAGTGAACAGGTTGTGGGGAGTTTTTCTGCTGAGTTTGGCTTTTTACTGACTCAGTTAAAGGTTGTTTTACTGTCATTTCCATGTTTTTTTATTTACATGAAAACTAAATTAGTGTCAGGACCAGTGACATCCAGCACCAATATTATATGTTCCCCTATTAAATAAAAAATAGCCAAAGTTATAAACAACACTCTTATGTGATCAGTCAGCACTCAGAGTATGTGATGGGGATGACTCTCAGCTACTAACACACACAACTGTAACACAATAGCTGTTTACGCATTGGCTAAGATTGATTAGCTGTGGTGTTAATCGGTTGTAGGTGGCTCGGCTGCAGGAAAGAGACACAGATAAACAGAAATGTTGAGCCAGGTGTAGTTTCTACGGGAAGTAAAATGTAGAGGACGAGGTTGGTCATTACTATTTAACATGACATTTAACATTATGCAATGTTAAAGTCACAAAAAAAACCCAGCTGTTTTATTAGTGATTGGTCATTTTACTGTTTGATTGGACCAAACTGGGTCATACAGCTGGACGACGAGTTCATAATCACGTTCATGAAAATGAAACATTCAGTGTTGCTGATTTCATTTCTGGCACAGTTCTGGGATCTGCCTGATGTGTTTCAAGCTCTCACAGTGCTACTCTTCCCTAAGCTGTTTCGACATTTTTGTCTCTTTAGTCGGATTAGCAGTGCCATGGCTGCTGATGACAAGTCCTCGTCCTCATCCTCAACGGAGTGGAGCACTGAACCGCCTACCATCTCGCCGTCCAGCCCCTCCCACCTGACCCACTTCAAACCCCTGACTCCGGAGGAGGATGAGCCGCCGCTCCGCTCCGCCTACAGCTCGTTTGTCAGCCTGTTTCGGTTCAGCAGCAAAGGTGAGGCTGTTTCATTTTACTATGGCTTCTGGAAATCTGTTTTATTTTATTTTTCTAAATTTTATGCTTTATGATGTGACCACATTTTTTCTCCTAAAATATCTTATTGTAAGGTGGATTAACAAAATAGCAATAGTTAAATGGTAAAATATAGAAAATCTGATGAATATTGACACATTTCAATGAAAAAATCAAACAGTTCCAGTTTGACAGAATCTTCAATGTTCGGTAAAGTCCCTAACAATCTGCCTGTAGAACCTACATCATTTATCAATAAACATCCAGTTCTTTTGTAAAATAAAACCGCTTCACATATAATTTACTTTAGATTTCATAATTAAAAGAATAAAGTTCAGCTGCAGCTTTTAGCTTCTTTAGCCCAGGGCTGACGCGCATCGTTCTCCTTCTCAGTCCACTTTCCTTTGTTTTTGTGAGCAGAGGAGGGCCGTCCTGTGTCCATGGTTTCAGAGAAGAAGGATGCCCCACACTCTAATCGTCAGTCAGAGAGACGGAGCCAGTCCTCCAGTCCTTCCCACTCCATCCACGGCTCGAGGACACACCGGAAGCAGCACCCTGAGCACCTCAAACGCACCTCCTCTATCTCTGGTAAGATAAAGTAGTAAATTTCAAGCACTGATGCGCAATGACTTTCCTGCTTTTTATCACCCACTGTCAAAGACGAAAGGGTGATAAAGTTTCATCCAGTGTCTGGCTGAGCATGCATGTGTGTTTATTTGTCTACCTATTAGCAAAATATCTCATGAATCCTAAAGAAAATTTGAGAAAGTAATCATTGGACGTACATCTCCAACTCTGTGTATGACTTTAGATGGCAACAGGAAATCAGACCCACCTCTGAGCAACCACGACCCTCGGACCGCTGTGCAACTTCGCACTGCACTGAAGAGGCTGAAGGAAATCATGGAGGGGAAGAGCCAGGTATTTTCTTTGCTCATCAACATGTGTTGAATGGATGTTTTTGAGGCTTGGGGAAAATTCTGGGACTTTACCAATCGCCTTTTATGAAATCCCAAAAGGAAACTTCACTTAATCTTTTTTCAAATTGATGTCAGACACTTAAACAGACTACTACACAACAAACTACACAACTCCTGTGTCGTTACTTTTTACTTTGAAGCCTTTAAACAATTGACAGTCGTCGTGTTCAGACTTAATGCAGTTTCCCTTGTAAAGACTTTAGGCCATTCATTCTTTGTTACATCTAAATAAATAAAAAAATAAATAAAACAGGACCCAGGTTGAAGACAATTCCTGAATTTTCCTCAATGTGATTCAGAAAAATAAAGAGAAACTCAAAAGTTTCTGTAAGTTTTACCAGCTGGCTCACCTGCACACAAGTAGATTTGATTAATTCTCTGGTTTCCTGGTCTGAGGCCTCCTATGGAAACCCTGACAGACTCTGGGCCAAAGTTAAAGTTAACAAAACAGAAACCGAAAGCTAAAGCTAGCAAAACAGTTGTTAAATGCTAAAAATGAAGTAAGTGTGCTAAAGTAGATTTTAAAAGGCACTACATTTTTCAAGGATTTTAAGAGCTCTCACTGTATTTTTATGCAGAAAATATTCAAAAAGTATAAAGTTACAAAAAGTAAAGGTCATAGTCATAATGTCCTGAATACGCTCAATGTTTTGATGCCTAAATGGCAGAAAAATCTGAAAATTTGTTAAAGTAGTTACAGATTAAAAAAAAAAAAAGTACCATAGAAACTATAAGCAGGGTAACAATAATGTGAGTTCTGACTCGCAGATAAGGTTGATCACCATCTGCATACATAAAGAGTCTGGACCCCACACAAACACGTCTTTGTTCATAGCACATGATCGGTTAGCTGCACCAAAACCTGCCATTTATAAGCACGTGTTTTTGATCCAGATCTATCATTTGCTGGGTATCAATTGACATTTTTGATTTGCATTTTTATGATACCAATATATAAATCTAAATGCTAAACATAAAAAAAAAACTTTCAACAATATCTAAAAACGGTTTATGGGATCTCTGTTCACTCGGTTGTAAATATATGGCTGCACACAGTTGATCCCCGGAGAACTAGAGTCCTTTCTCGGGTGGTACAGATAATATTGCTGTCACAGTTTTTATGGGGACAACTTGAATTATCTTCCCCCAACAATTCATCCATCATTTTCCTAACCTGTTGATCCTGGTCAGGGTTGGGGAGCTCTTGCTTGTCTTCAGCTGTTAACGGGCAGAGAGGCAGGGTATTCTCAGTCCATCACAGACAACAAAATCGTTCCTACTGTAAAGTGTTTGGAGCCGTAAAGTGTTGAAGCTCAAACCAGACGTCATTGTTCCCCTTCAGGACAGCGATCTGAAGCAATACTGGATGCCAGACAGCCAGTGTAAGGAGTGTTACGACTGCAACGAGAAGTTCACCACCTTCCGCCGCAGACACCACTGCAGGCTGTGTGGCCAGATCTTCTGCAGCCGCTGCTGCAACCAGGAGATCCCTGGGAAGTTCATGGGCTACACGGGTAAGTGATGTGCTTAGCACTGATGGTTGCGTCTCATGGAATGATTGCAGAGTTGGAACCGGTGTTCCACAGGGCTCTGTACGGAGTCCAGTTCTGTTTAGTATCGTTTAATATGATCAACCTTCGGTGTGTGAGCAATATGACATTTTAATGTAGCACTCGGATATATTTGTTTTAAAATCTTCCCTTTAGCCGCTAGCAAAAGAAGAAGTTAAACTCCAACTTGTAGTTTATGAGGGGGATGTGTGCCTGCTTATTTGAACTTTAAAAAAAAAATATTCCTGGTCTTCTACATTCAGGAGATCTGCGGGCATGCACTTACTGCCGGAAACTCGCGCTGAACTACACCCACTCGGCAGAATCGGGCTCCATCGGTGAGGACCTGAGCTCCTTGTCAGACTCTCCGTGCTCCGTGTGCATGTTGGAGCCCAGTGAGCCTCGGACACCCGTGGGAGGCCGAAAGGCTAGCAGGAACATCTTCCTCGAGGAAGACCTGACGTGGCAGAGGTGAGCACGCACTGAAAACACTTATTGAGCCAAATACAACTGTGGAACCTTAACTATAGTATCTCGATAAACTCAAGCGTAAGATTTGTATTTATTTATTTTTTTAGCCCTGATGTAGGACGCTGAATATCTCAAAAAAACATGGTTTAATTTAGCCCTAAAATGATCACATGAAAGATTTCCTGCATGGCTCCTGACTAGGCCCTTCACCTCTTTAAATCTCAGCTTTGTGGCTGACTATGCTCTCTGACAGACTTTATTTTGCCTGTTTGGTTTCCATCCTTCGCCTTCGGTGGATTCTCCTTTTCTTCTGTCTTGCTGCTCGACATCCTAATCTTCTTATGTGTACCACATGCACCTCCATTAGACTAGTTCTCCGTCAGAAACAGAAGTGTACAGTATAGAATTGGATTTTAGTGTTTTGCAGGTCTGCGGAAGTGTTGAGGGGGAAAAAAGAAAACTGAGCATAAACAACTTTTGTTTCCTCAGACTTTCTTACCCTCTGCATTTTCTTTTAAAAAAGAATTACCAGCCCAAAATCCTTGAAGGAATGCATATCGCCTGCTACCTTTCATGCCAGAGTTTCAGACTAAGATCATTTTATACTGTAGCAGCTTTGGTCAAACCTCGGGGGGGAAAAAAAAGCAGTAAACACGATTACATTAAATACTCCAAGATGTCACTCTCATAGTAGGTGTCGTGATAGACTCTTAGCTACTACCACACCCAGTTTTAGCTCATTATCTGTCAAACTGACTAAGTTAGCCATTTTTGTGTTGGCTAATTTTGATCAGCTGTGGTGGCCATCTTGAATCGATTGACTACAGATCAAATGATGACTCCCTGAAAGTTTGATTAAAATCCGTCCAGGGGCTCATGAGATATTTTGACTCCAACGGTTAATACTGAGGTTTTAAACAAAGGTCTTACACAATGTGTATCCCTCAAAGTATGACTCTCAGCTACAACCACACCAAATTTTAGCTCAATACATCCTAATAAACCAAAATATCATGGAAAAGAATTGGGTTAGTTCCGAAATTCAGCCAGTTGTAGATGTATGATTATTTCCTGAAAGTTTCATTAAAGCCTGTCTAGTGATTCATGAGATATTTTGACAACAGAATTCACCTCAAACAGTTATTGTCAAAATTGTAAACAAAGATCCTGTGCAGTGTGTTAACGCTCAGAATATGTGATGGGCATCAGTCCCAGCTTCTACCACACTACATTTTAGGTCAGTATCTGTGTATTTAAGAAAAAATGTAATGTAAAAATCAAAATGAGAAAACACGCCAAGCCCCATTTTATACGTTTTTATCAGAATACAGATAATTAAACTGCATCACTGTACACATGAATATTTAAAAGTTAATTCTTAGTCAAAATTTGGATTTAATTCAGATTTTAGTCATTCTGCACTGAAGAAATGAAGGTTTGTAGCTGCCACCATAATGCATGCACTCTCTAGATGCTGCCATTTTAAATTCTTATGATCTCTGCCTGTTTGTCTGTCAGCTTTCCTCAAAAACAATCTGTTTCCTCTCTTTCTCTCACTGGCCTAGAAAAACTACCATTGGGATGAGAAAGAAGTGAGTCTCGTTTCATTTCTATTCCATTTGTTTTTTTTTTTTGCACACGTCCCTCGGTTAATATTTTCTACATCAGTGAAAAGAGAAACTGCTCTCCTGTGTGCTCTGATTTAAAGATGCTAAATGTGACTTAAAGGGATAGTCTGGTGAATTTTGAAGTGACGTTCTGTCGAAAGGTTACCAATAGTTGGCACGTTTTCAGTCACAGAGCACGGAGGATGGAGAAAAAAGGGCAAAAATCTTCATCCGCGCTCTGTTGTTTTTCTTATAAAACAAGTCTTTCCTAAAAACAACATACCAGTGAGAAAGAACACTGCATCAACTAATATTAAACTTCTGCACTTGTTTAGTTTGATGCTGTCTTTACCATGAAAGTACCATGATTTAATTATGTAAATAAAACCTCAGTGACAAAATGATCCTTCTATTACAAGCAGAAAAACTGATTATGCTAATAGCTTGTTAGCCTGTTAGCTACTTTTTAATTATTAATTTAACTGGCCCACAGTGGGATCCTTCTCTGCTTCTTAGACTTAAGTTAGAAGTAAAGGCTTTCTTTGGATAAAAACGTCATAAAAACTGAATTAAATGAAGGGTCTGCCCTTATTACATGGCATTTAGTGAGTCACAATCAAACATTTAACCTCATTTTTAAGTCAGCTCTGATTATTTATCAGGATATAAAAGGCCACTTTTTTATTTGAAAGTGAGATGCTAAATTTCCACAGATGTAGACAGGACCTTTGTCCTAATATTAAACTACCAGACAGTTTATCAAAAAATATAAAAAACAGGTTTTCTCATATGTTGTATTTATTTAACTGCATTCATTGTGTTCCTTTTTTTAGAGTTTCAAGTATGTGTTGTGAATATTTAGTGGGAGAAGGAGGCAGAAACGGCTGCTTTGGTTTTAAACGTTGCAGACTCCTGGTGTAGCCATGGGCCAAGCCTGGATGAGGGTCTTTTTTTTTTTTCCTCAATACTTTGACTGATACGTATTTGACAGAACATGACCAGGCTATCCCTTTAAAGAGGAAGTATAAGCTCAGAGTGTGTGTGTGTGTGTCTGTTGTTAGCATGATCCACCAGGAGCCTCAGAACAGCGGCCTCGCCTCCAGACTCACCACGCTGCAGGAAGATGTGGGAAAGTCACCCGCGAGGAAGAGGTGAGCCTCTTTCTGCTTCGGAAGGGTTTCTACTGTTTCTGAATTGTAGTTTGTTGGAGTTCATCTGCAAAAACAAGCTGTAAAAATCTTCTTAGCTTCTGTCTATATCTGAGAAATTATTACCCAACTAAAACATTTTATTGTTGAGTTGGTGAGATTTAACAATCAGCAAGCACATGATGTACAATCAGAAGCTTCAAAACACTGGGTGAGAGGTGTAAAAGGAAAAATGTTTGTAATTTCACTAAAATAACACAGGATGTTTAGTGTCTGCTGGAATCAATCATGTCTCTGGGGAAACAAACTAAATGTATAAAGTACAGTATACAGTTTATCATCTTTTTAAAACCAACAAAAGTGCCAGAGGAGAATGATTGAAGCCATGTGCTCGACACCGTCCTATGCTCCTCCTGTGCTTGCCGTGTGGATTCATTTGTCTTTTTGGTCTGGTCCTCGTCCACAAGTAATCCAGGGTCCACAGAACGACACCTAAAAAAACAGTGCCGTGTTTATTACAGGCAGCAGATAACTACGAGACAGAAAAGTTCAACAGTAAACTGAAGGGAAGAATTGCAAAGATAAACCAAGGATTGTCTGGAACAGTGACAGTCACTTCCTGCTCAGGCCACGCCCCCTTCCAGGGAGCATCACCTGACCTGGGGCTTTGTCAAACAGGAAGCTGAGCAACATCACTGTTCTAAAAAGACAACAGGACGATGGGGGTGACAAGAAATCTATAAATAAGAAGATAGACTATGAAACGCAATAGAAATTTTTCATGTATTTTCTCCTTGTCGTCATATTTTTGCGCAAACTCTAGGTAATTGTTTTTTTTTTCCTACTTGTTTTTACAAATTGCTGTATTGCTTAATTTTTCTGTATATTAGCTTTGAAATGGTATTTGCTTATTTACAAGAATTTGGGGGTGTATTTCTTGATTTGTGTTTCTTAAACTTGTCTAGACTTTTCTAGACTACTCCCAGACTTTCACATGTTCAAACAATGCCTCATAAAAAAATTATTTATATGTATTAGTCCTTTCATTAATTGATTGTTGCTTATCCGTCATTGAGGAGGGAAACCTAGACATCTCTCTTCATCTTCCCCTTGGGTATCCCACGGTGTTCCCAAACCAGGGAGGATACATAATCCCAACCAGAGAGTTCTGGGTCTGCCCTGAGGTCTCCTCCTAGTGGGACATGCTTGGAAAACCTGCAGAGGGAGGTGTCCTTGATCCATCCTAATTAGATGCCCGAACCACCTCAGCTGACTCCTTTTTGGTGTGGAGGATGAGCGGCTGTACTCTGAGCTCCTCATCCTGTCGGAGGAAGCTCGTTTCAGCGGCTTTTATCCTAGATCTCATTCTTCTGGCCAAGAGGAGGAGTTGAGATATCTGAGAGAATTTTGTAATTCAAGCAGAAGCTACTTTTCAGTCTATTAATGGTCCTTTGGAAGTTTGAATTACCAGGAGCAGAAAGGAAAACAAAAATACACCTAATTTCCTAATTTTTCATACACATCCTCTGTTTTTCCTGCACTGCTTCTCATCTTTGCTTCACACAGTTTTGTGCAGTCAATTCAGTCTCATGGTTTTTAAAATGGGAAACCTTCTGTACACAAATGAAAGTGGCCTGCATCACATGAAAGTAATATAAATTAGTGTTATTTGCAACAGATTGACATCTTGCAGAAAATAGGTCTTTTGTTTTGAAAGAACATATTGATACTTCATTACTGATCACTGAAATTATCCAGTGCTTACTGATAATGGTTGGCTGTTAATAATAATAATAATGTCAGACTTTTATTGAGTCTCGTGACGTGTGAGTAAATCACTGATTCATTCAGTGATGGTCACATGTTTGCTTTAGTCGTTTTGCACATCAGTGGATCTTTGTGATACAGAAAAGCTTGTAGGTTTTTCCTGGTCAGGATTTTATTAAGAGCAAAAAAAAAAATGCTTTTCATTAAAATCCTGGCCCATTCTAGCTGCTCTCACAGTGGATTACTTGTTACATAAAAATGACTGGTGCTCTAATACCCCAGCAAGGGATGGGTATTTTTAGCAACTTCTGATTTTGTGAGACTTTTGCTGTAGTCAGAACTTTAAAAAAATTTTTTTTTAAGTTGATCAAAACCATTTTAATGAGATCAGTTGTGTTACCGGCTCCTTCTCTCTCAGGTCTGCCAGTGTGACCACCCTGTCCCTGGATCGCTCCGGAACCACCTTGGTTCCGTCCTACGACAGTTCAGTCAGCCCGCCTACCAACCGAGCCATGTCAGGGACCAAGAGCAGCACCAAGCTGGACCACAGTGAGGAGGAGAGGAAGATCCTGCTGGTATCTGCTGTGTTTAGTCTTTATTTTATATATTTTTGTTGTTGTTAAACTAAGCCAGTGGTGTTCAACCCTGGTCCTGGAGGGCCACTGTCCTGCACGTTTTAGGTGTTTCTCTGCTTTGACACACCTGATTTGAATGACTGAGTGATTAACGGGCTTCTGCAGAACTTGAAGGGAAGGGAAGGGAAACAACTAAAACCTGCAGGATTGTGGCCCCTTTAGGACCAGGATTGGACACATCTGAACTAACCACATTTACAGTGATATGCCAAGACTGAAAAGTTTCTCCACAATCACTCTGTAGGAGAATCCCCAGAATTTGGTGCCACTGTTTTCAGCCTAACAAATACCCCTGAGGCTTGCAGTGTTACTTCTTTATGGGTTTCATGGTAAAATGAAATAGTTTACCACACACACATTAGCCACATGGCTCTCTTGTCACAAACACTCAGTGTGACCGCAATGGAAAATTCACCTTTTTTAACACAAGTTTGAGTCTCCAACTGTCACAGCCAAGTGATACGCTACCTGATCTTTCACTGATCTGATCAGCTACTGTTTTTCTGATGTTTTTTTATTTTATTTTATTTTGTCATGCTTTGGTCCAAACTGTGTACTCTATCTTTCAGGATTCCTCCCACCTGAAGGACTTGTGGAAGAAAATCTGCCATAACAACACAGGGATGGAGTTCCAGGACCACAGATACTGGCTGAGGACCTACCCAAACTGCATTGTGGGAAAGGAACTTGTTAACTGGCTGCTGAGGAACGGTACCATCTCCAACAGGTATCGTCTGATTGGACGAAGGAAAAACACTTGTTTACTTCCTGTAAGAGTTGAGGCTCTTACACACAACATAGCGATAGTGTGAGATGTTACCACCAAAGTATGTGTTGAGAATGACTCTGAGCTACTACCACATCAACTTTTAGCTCAATATTTGTAAAACTGACTGAGTTCTAGTCATTTCTGTGTTGCTTGATGTGTAGTAAATGTAGCAGCCATCTTGAATTAGATTTATTTCAAAAGTTAATCAGTTGTAGATCTAATGACTACTTCATGAGAGTTTCTTTAAAGCCCATCCAGTTCACGAGCTATTTGGCTGACAGACAGACACGAGTGAGCACATGGTCACTTTTTCGTGTTTTGGCGGCAGTATCTTAGCTGTTCCTAGGACTGCGCTCTTTTGGACAGAGATCTCTGAGGTTGTTCCTGGGGTCTGTTCCAGTTTGGGGGTCACAGCGCCGAGTGCTCTGATGAACACTGGTACCACTGAGGCCTCGACTCTTCACAACTTCTCTATTTCTTCTTTCAGCCCTTGGTATTCTCCAGCATCTCGTGCTCCTTCTTCCTGATGTTACAGTCACTCTGGGATCGCTACATAAATGATTGCAGCACAGAATGTGTTTTTGTGTTTCAACCATTGTTTTTTTTGCTGCAGGGCCCAGGCTATAGCAATCGGCCAGGCGTTAGTGGATGGTCGCTGGCTCGACTGTCTCACCCACCATGACCAGCTGTTCAGGGACGAGTATGCTCTGTACCGCCCCCTTCAGGTGAGAGCCCTCTGCTGCAAACACAAACAGAGAATCCACAGCACATTGAGACATGTTGCAGGTTGATTTTGATTAATTTGGGGTTAACAGAGGGATTGTTCCACAAATTTGGAACAAACTTCCAGAAAACTGTAAAACAGCTGAAACACTGGGTGCCTTTAAATCTCAACTTAAAACCCACCTGTTTAGAGTTGCTTATGGCTAAATTAGGGTTAGAGTGCGGGTTTTTGATGTTTGTCTCTTTCTTACCGTTTATTCATTGTCACATGCTGTTTTTATTTTGTTTTTTAATTATGTAAAGCACCTTGAAATGCCTTGCTGCTGAAATGTGCTATACAAATAAAATTTGATTGATTGATTGTTTTATCAACAAGCTTCAGTGAAGTGATGTGCAGAAGGTGATGCCTCTCTGTCTTCTCTTTAGAGCACAGAATTCTCAGAGACGCCGTCTCCAGACAGCGACAGCATCAACTCCATTGAGGGACACTCTGAGCCGTCTTGGTTCAAGGACATTAAATTTGATGACAGCGATACAGAGCAGCTTGCAGAGGACTACACTATGCCCAGTATGCGTTTTGTATCCAGCTTTCACAAAAATGTTGTCTTCAGCAATGTCTGCGCTGGTTTCCTTGAGTGAAACTTTGTCTTTGTTCAGACTCTGCCAGCCCCAGTAAAAGGACATCAGTCAGCAGCTTCCAGTCTGCGATGGACAGCGACTCTGCTGCCTCCATCAACCTCAACATGGAGCAGAACAATGTGAACTTTCACATCAGGAAGCAGGCCAAATACCCACATGTACCACCTGCCACAGATCACAAAGGTACGTATGACCACCTGTCGTCTTAAAGGAATTACTATGTAAATTTGTGCGTTGAATACTTCTACATTCTACACAGGCTGAGTGACTGAGGAGTCTTGTACGCTTTCCAGGAGTTTGTAGTAGAAACAGGGTTCAAGTTTTTAAAGGAATCCCTAAAAGTTTATGATAATTAACCACTTATTTTTACTACGAGCAGTCTTTCTAATAAACAATGAACTCTTTCAGCAGATTTTCTTGTGTCGGAGGACGGAGGACAGAACATTGTCATCAGTGACGCGTTCATCAAAGGTATGAACTGAGTTCCTCCTTATTGATTTACTCACAATGACCTGCATGAATAGCTGCAACAAACCCTGCTCTTCCTTCCTCAGAGTCTTTGTTTAACCGCCGAGTGGAGGAGAAGGCTAAAGAGATGCTGTTCACGCCGCTGGGATGGCACCACAGCTCTCTGGAGCAGCTCAGAGAGGAGAACGGGGAAAAGAAGGCCATGGAGAGGCTGCTGTGAGTCCAGGATAATTTCACTACGAACACTCTATTATTACCCTAACCCTAACCCTCACGTGCTTCACTTCTCACTATCTGTCACGTATTGATAGGAAACGAACGCTGATTCTTCTCCTGCCACAATCCGCTTCTTTCAGCTCCGCCAACCACAGCCACATGATGGCGCTGCTACAGCAGCTTCTCTACAGCGAGTCTCTGTCCCTGTCCTGGAGAGACATCATCGTCCCCGTGGTCCGGCAGGTCGTCCAGACAGTTCGACCCGACGTCCGCAACTGCGATGACGACATGGACATCCGTCAGCTGGTGCACATCAAAAAGGTCAGCCAGCGCTGCTGTGCTGGTCTTCTGACCTCCGTTTTCAGGTAATCAGGCAGAGGAAGCAGAATCAGCCGCGTCTGTTTGTGTTTCAGATTCCTGGAGGCAGAAAGTTTGATTCAATGATGGTCAACGGCTTTGTCTGCACCAAGAACATCGCTCACAAGAAGGTAACGTTAGGTTCTGTTATGCCATTTATTCTCGACACTAGCTGTAATATTTTCTTTCTTTTATTAACTTGTTTTCCAATTTACATTCATATCAATAACAAAAATAAACAAAACAAAAGTAAAGAAAAAAATAACCCCCTGGGAAATAAGTTCACTCAGTCTCTATATTACTTTTAATCTTGGATTTTTTTAGTAATAATTGTTTTGAGGTCTGAGATAGTCTGCAATTTTATGCACTGATCTCCAACAAACTCTGATTTATCATATTTTCCGCTCTACAGGGCGCACAGGATTATAAAATGCGCTGTCAATGAATGGTTCATTTTCAAATTTTTGTCATATATAAGGCGCATCGTTGTGCAACTCCCAATTTTTGTAACTTGGCGCAGACCGCGCTCCATTCAACATGGAGGGTTTCAGTGCTCTAGCGGAGCTGGTTCGCCTGTATCAGCATTTATATGATCCCTCTATGAGAGATCACAAACATAATCAAACGGTTCAAAACTCACAGAAGGATACTGCACAGACGTAAGCGTCAAATATAAACACCTCCACTGCTCACTCATGTCCGTGCACGGAGCCCTGCATGGCTATAACTGAGCCTTAATGCTACAAGCGGTGCGGCTTTGTAGTTTACCAAAGTCGTCCTAAAACATTATGACTTCTTACATATATAAGGAGCTACGAATTATAAGGGGCTTTTAAGTGCTCCTTATAGTCCCGGAAAATACGGTATCTAAAATAGGGCGTTGTAATAGTTCAGGTTTTCACAGATATTTTATATAGAATAATCTGTAAATATGACCTGGACAGATGAACCCCTACATCAAGAACCCCAAGATACTGCTGCTGAAGTGCTCCATCGAGTACCTGTACAGGGAGGAGACCAAGTTCACCTGCATCGAGCCCATCGTGCTGCAGGTGAGGAGGGGCACTTCGGGAGTCTAACAGAGCAGGAAACCAGCTTCTCTTGAGACTGAGATGTTTTCTCTGTCCGTCCTCCAGGAGCGGGAGTTTCTGAAGAACTATGTGCAGCGCATCGTAGATGTGCGTCCAAACCTGGTGTTGGTGGAGAAGACGGTGTCGCGTATAGCTCAGGACCTGCTGCTGGAGCACGGCATCACGCTGGTCATCAACGTGAAACCGGTTTGTGGATCAGAATCTGAGAAAGCCTCAGAGGGTGAAACCATAAAAAGCTGCATCCTCCTGATGATTATCATCATGTTTGTTTTTAATTAGTGGAATCTATCAGATCTCGGCAACAGCTGGCAGCTAATTTCTTCTTTCAAGGACAAATGTAGTCGCAGGTTTTGACTCAAACAACTTGGAAATGTGGTCAGTTTGTCCCATGGGACTGCACTGGAAAGTTTGCATATTTTCTTACAACTTTGAGTCTCCAATCTGTTCTCACCAATAAAAAGATGTATCGAGAGAACTTAATCTCATATTTCTGTATGAATATCTTAACATAAAAGACCTGAAAAACACTAAATTATTGTTTTTTTTTTAAGTATTAAAAAGATGTTTGCCCTTGACCAAGATAATTTTGTCTCCTTGTGAAAATGACTTTTTTGACCTGAGTTCAAAGGTCACCCAGCTTTAATTGAAAAGTCGGCTCATGTTCTTCTTTGTGCTACAATGTTTCCTTTTAAGAGTTATTCATTTGATCTTTTTCCTCGTTATAGCAAGTGCTGGACAGAGTGAGTCGTATGACACAGGGGGACCTGGTTATGTCAATGGACCAGCTCCTCACCAAACCTCGCCTGGGAACCTGCCACAAGTTCTATTTGCAGCCCTTCACCCTGGCAAACAGTAAGAAGCACCCGTCAGCTCCTTCTCCTGATCATGCTCTTGTCACAACAGGTCATTTCGGTGATTTCTGTCTTTTGTTTCAAGACGAGGTGAAGACTCTCATGTTCTTCGACGGCTGCCCGCCCCATCTGGGATGCTCCATCAAGCTGCGCGGTCCGTCGGAGTACGAGCTGGCCAGGGTGAAGGACATCATAATGCTGATGATGTGCGTGGCCTACCACTCGCAGCTGGAGATTTCCTTCCTCATGGACGAGTTCGCCATGCCGCCCAGCTTGCCCCAGAGCAGCTCCTTCCCCTGCCTGCTGGACGTGTCCCCTGCCGATGAGGAGATGGACCGGGACAGCCTGGAGAAGACTGTCGGGAGCGAAGAAGAAGCCCCATCTTTAGAGTCTGCATCCAAGAACGGAGATGTGGATGTTCTCCAAGACAAAGCAAATCAACAGTCTGCCCACTTCTTTTGCCAAGAAGACGCCTCTAACACAGAGACCAGGACGTCTTCCCCGTTTTCCAGCCCTGCTGCAGCCCCTCTGTCCGTCTCTCCTCCGTTCCTCATGGAGGACGACCAGGAGATGGGATCGGACACGCTTATTGAGAATCCCGAGGGAGACACAGTGGGAGAGGGCTCGCTGGTTCTGGAGGATGAAGACCGTTCAGAGACACCCACCCCCAAGTTATTCCGAGACCCCCTGCAGGACGACACGGGGATGTTCGTGGCCGAGCAGGTGGACTCCTCCGATGACCGACTGAGGTCCATCTCTGCTGTGTTCAAAAACGAGCTGAAGGACGTCATTCTCTGCATTTCTCCTTTCATCACATTCAAGGAGCCATTCCTGCTGACGCCTGAGGGCATGCACTGCCCCAGCAGGGATTACTTTCCTGAACAGGTACCTCCACAAAGCTGAAATCATCATGTATGTGTTCTAATAGCTCCTAGAATTACAACTACTAACACATGGAAATATCTGCAAATACCATATCTATAAAACTGCTTTTTGTCTTCCATTTCAACCACAGCAGTATAAACCTACCAGTTCAGCCTCACACCCTCACATCACTGCAGATATAATACAAATATTTAGGAACATTCAGCAGCCTCCCTGGGTTTTACAGACTCTTATCAGTTGTTAATGATTGAGAGGATGATACATGAAAGCGATCTGAGATCAGCTTGCTTTCTCGGCAGTAAGAAATGCTGTAATGAAACATAATTATCACAACATGAAACCGTTTTCTATCAGTACAGTAAGAAGACCTGTCTGCTCCTCAGATCAGTGGTAGTGATCAGAAGGTTTTAGCTCATAGCCAGCAGAACAGGCTGCATCTTCTCCCAAAACGCAGTGTTTGTGACAATAAAAACTGGGGTTTTACTCCTCGGAATCCTGAAGTTTTCATGCAGTGAAACCTGAGCAGTGTTGAGGTCTGTAAAGTTCCTCATGATGAAGATAAAAGTCAGCACTGATAATTACTGGGTGCAAACGGTGGCTTGGAAACCATGCAGCTGTAATGACTGTTATTATGGCTTTAACTTAAGCAGTAATCGTATTGACAGTAACAACTTACAAAGCAACCAGGTCTTGGCATGTTATGCAGACATATGTAAATTTAAAAAGGACAAAAATACAGACTGACTTTTTTCTCTGCTTCTGAAAATAATTTACAGCTCCTTGACGTTAAACTCATCAGAAACAGTTGTCTCTTAGTTTCCCATCAACAAAGTGAAAACATTTGGCTGTTCTGATTTAAGTTCAGAGTTTGTACTCAAAGCCTGAACTCGTCTTCATCCTTTGCCTGGTGAAGGATGCTAATCAGCTGTAGCTTTGGATCAGAGGACAATAGTCAAAATCACACTGATTACTCATAAATAACCTTAAGGAAACTAAGTTTGAACTACATGTTTTGGCAAATTACAAATTGCAAAGCTAACAGCGTGAAACAACATGAGAGCACTTCTGCTCAAAACGGATTTCAAAATAAAGCTCTGCTTTTCAAGCAGTTGTATAACTTGAAATTTTTTAAAAATAACATTTGAATTTGAAATCTAAAACAGGTTTGTATTTGTTTTTTCATGACTTTTTTTAAACTGACGTGCATTTCCTCTGACATCCACCGGGGGGCACTGCAGCTCCATCCACTTCCCACAACCTTGTCTTCATACCTGCTTGTCTCTCTGTTTTTGTTTGATGTTCTGATTATTTGATGTATGAAAATCACTGTTTGGGTTTTGGTTTCAAAATAAATTAAAAGACATTCTAGAAATACAAAAAGTAAATTCTAGGAAATTTAAACCATTCTTTCCTCTAATTGCCATAATAATTCTAAATCCTACTGGAATCGAATAACAGATGTTTATTTTCACTTAAAAAAAAATAAATAAATACCCCATTGTGTATATATTGTTTATTAGTTCATAAACACAATAACATGACAGACCTGGTGTCTTATCCAGTCCTGTTAGGAAAAGCACAGATTGAATGCTTTCTCCTTTGTTTCTTTTCTGAACTTGAAGGATCTCTCCAGAAAGTCTGAAATGGACTATAGAGCTCAAATCGGGTAGAAATAAAACAACAGAGATGCTGGAATTAGTTTGCTATGAACTGCATGAAGAACATTTGTGAGAAAATCAGATCTTTAGGAGAATATTTGGTGCGTTTAGGCACAGCTGTCAGCTACTTTGAAATTACGTCAAAAAATCTGCGGGAATTAACTGAAGAAATGTGATTTTTGTTCTGTGTTTTGTGTTTCCTCCGTCCTGCAGGTTTATTTTTTCCCTCTGCTCAACAAGGACTTCAGAGAGCTGGACGGGCGCAGGAAACGGCAGCATCTCAAAGACTCGGCTCCGCCCTCCTTGGTCGGCGGCCAGACAAACGGCGCTCCGCAGCTCAGGCCCATCGACGTCCTGCCGTGTCACGGTCTCACCACGACCCGCATCGTGGAGCAGCTGGGCAGCAGCCACGACCTGGCCCGGATGCTGGCGGACTTCAGAGCCAACGGGGGCCGGATTCGGCAGAAAGGAGCCAGCGACCCCTTTGGCTCCGCTGGTCCCACAGCCGGCGGCGGCGGGCAGAACCGGGGAGCGGACGTTGCACCGAAACCGCGAGTGAAGGCTGACGGCGAAGAGGAAAAGACGAGCAAACAGAACGACCTGGGCTGGAGCCCAAAGGTGAGCAGACTGAAAGGAGAATTCAATGATAACATCTGTGGGTTCTGTAAGTTTTACAGGTTTCTGCTTTTATGGATGGAACAAGAGGCATAAAACGGTTTAACTCGAAGACATGCTGCAAAGTGCTCAAACATTGGAAAGATGGCTCCAGTTGATTTGGAGGATGTTCTGCTTTTGTTCCAATATGTTTATAATGTCTCCTACAGAATAAGACTCCAGCTTTAGACCAAACTGAGCTCATAGTGTCGTTACGTTCCCTGAGGGGTAGTCATGTCATCTGGGTGATAGTTGAGGCTTCATGGCTGTTTTGTTGATAGCCTCACATCTTCAGAGGTCTTTGTGTGCTCCCTTCCCCTTCCAGCCATGAAGCTGGACCTCGTGTAGCCTAGCTGGTGACTTTCCTCTTCTTCAAACCAAGAGTTGCTTTCCCCAGCAGCCTCTGATAGAGCCTTAACCACTGGCTGCAAAGACTTCTCCTAAATCCAGTATCTTGACATCTTGAAGCTCTGTTTTGTACATTCGAGCCTTTTTTAATTTATGACGATAATCTGGACTGTTGGACACTACTTCATGAGCGGCATTCATAAAGGAGTCTCCAAAATGTCTCAAAATGTTTGCATTTGAGTTCTCATTTTCCTCACATGAGACACAGAGGCTTGCAATCTTGTTGCTTAAATTTTAAACATGTTCAAAATATTTGTGATATATATTTTTTTTCCCCCTCAAAATTGAGTCGTTGTCGTGTGTCTCCAACTCATCTCTGTAGCACCAGAGCTGTACTTTGCCATCTGGACACGAGTTTTCCTCTGAGAGAAAACATGTCCAGCTCTTTAAAAAAAAAAACAAACCCAAAAAACACAGTAATAATAAAAAATAATTGGTGATAACTGGTCCAAATGTGCCTGTCTTCAATTTGAAAGTGTTCTCCAGCAGGATTAATCATAAACATGGGCAAACAATCAGAATTCAGTGAGACTGCAACAGAAAATTTGACATGTTTCTGATTTTTTGAGTCACTAACTCGTGTCCAGCAGTCCTGACCCAGTGAGATACTGGCTTTAGAGGTGAGGTGAGGAGCTCCATCATCCGAGGGAAGGGGAGCTCAGAGTAGATCCGCTGCTCCTCAGCATTGAAAGGAGTCAGCTGAGGCGGTTCATCTGATTAGGATGCCTCCTGCTTATTTACCTCTGGTCTTACTGGGCCTGAGAACACCTGGTAGAAGTGGTTCCAAATTCCAGGGGAATGATTTCATTCATCCTTGATTTAGTTAGGAATGAAGATAAAATCCTGAGATCTGTGTGCTCATCTGCTTTTCCTTTGTTCTTGTCAGCTGGACTGTTTGAACCCCAACAACCACCAGAGGCTGTGTGTGCTCTTCAGCAGCTCGTCGCTCCAGTCCAACAATGCACCCAACCCTTGCGTCAGCCCATGGTAACAAGTTCGCCTCTCCGCCAAATCTAAACTCAAACCGAACGGCTTTTGTACTCAGCGTTTGTGTTGTGAACAGGATCGTCATCATGGAGTTCTACGGTAAAAACGACCTGTCTCTGGGCGTGTTCCTGGAGCGCTACTGCTTCAGGTGAGACAGTTGAACCCAACGCCGCTGCCCGTCAGGGTCTCGGTTTGCGTCACAGTGTCTTCCCTCCTCCAGGCCCTCGTACCAGTGCCCCAGCATGTTCTGTGAGACCCCCATGGTGCACCACGTCCGCCGCTTCGTGCACGGCAGCGGCTGCGTGCAGATAGTGCTGAAGGAGCTGGACTCCCCCGTGCCGGGTTATCAGCACACCATTCTCAACTACTCCTGGTGCCGCGTCTGCAAACAGGTGAGCGACAACGAACGGCGCTTCGCATCAGAGCGACTGAAGATAGTTTTCACTTTATAACATAAAAATAAATACTTGGCCCCAGAATTGGAAAGGCATTTGAAAAGGATTCTGATGTTGGATGTTTACCAGATTAGTTGTGAATGTGAGTACACCAAGCCTGTTTGATTTTGAGTAAACATATTTATGTAGAGCAGGGGTTCTCAGGCTTTATACTCCAAATCCAAATCTTATTTTTCTTGATAATATATAGCAAATAAGTAAAACTCCAAGAACTGAATAATAGGTGACTGGTAATAATCCTTCTCCTCTTCCTTCTAAAGGTGACCCCAGTGGTGCCTCTGTCTAATGATTCATGGTCCATGTCTTTTGCCAAATATCTGGAGCTTCGTTTCTACGGCCACCAGTACACCAGACGGGCCAACGCCGAGCCCTGCGGACACTCCATCCATAAGGACTACCATCAGTATTTCTCCTACAACCAGATGGTGGCTTCCTTCAGGTTAGTCCTTCGGTTTGCTCACCTGACTGCGCCACACGCCCATCTCCAGCCAGTAACTATTCAACCAATTTTTTTTTTTTTGTTTCATTTCCTCAGCTACACATCTGTAAGGCTGCTGGAGATCTGTCTTCCTCGTCCCAAGATCTTCATCAGGAACCTGGGGCCGTCCAAAGCCAACCTGCAGCAGGACCTGAAGGACTTCTCTCAGAAGTAATTCAAAGCCTTTTCAGCCTGTTTGCTGATGAGCTGCAGTGCATGGGGGGGAAAGCTGTCACCACAAACAATTATCCTCAGTTCAGTCTTAACTATGTGAGAGTTCAGACCCCTAACTGTTCTTCTAACAGATGAAACAATCTGAACACTTTGTTTATTCATTTGAGTAGTCTGTATTTAACAGCTTGTAAAACAGCTGCTGTGATCAACTCTACCAGCTGATCTGTGAGGAAGAACTGTTTTTATTTTGTCTTGTTGTTCTGAAAATTATGATTGGTACATTAGAACCTCATCATGAAGTTAATCCATTCCAACAAGTGATTTTTATGTTGAAAATTTGTATTTTTAACAGTTGTCCCATTAAAAGTAATGGAAATTAAAATTATTATTATTGACACATTTAACCATCAATACAGTGGTCATTTTCAGCACAGCAGAGCCAAGCTGAAGTTGGACTAATGATGTGGCTAACGGGCTAACATACCATTAGCACAGACTGATCCCATTTAGCATAAAACTGGACAGGAAATCATAGCGCAACCTTTGTTTTTGGAGGGGGGGGTGAAATGCCAAGTGTGTCAGTTTGCAGCAGCCGTTCATTGTTGATGGGAGCGGTGTTTATTGTTTCCACTTTGAGCTGAACTCTATTCAAGTTTGTCAGAAAAGAAAACATTAGTCATGTAGTACTTCCATTTTTCACACAAGTCAGCCTCAGTACAGACTGTTTGTGGTTCCACGATGGTTCCACGAGCCACCAAATGTTCTCAGAGCAAAGGTGTCCCCCTTTGACTTCAGCTCCCCTCTTCCGAGGACGCATGTTCTCCTCAGACCTCTAACACTCCAAGATGCTCAACTTTCTCTTACTTGACTCTTATGTTCAGCTGCTGCTTGGACTCTCATCTCGACTGAGGATGCATAGATCAAACAATCCTTTTGTTTCCGTGTGAACAGAGTGGTTCAGGTGTACCTGGCCATCGACGACCGTCTCACCTCCCTGAAGACCGATACCTTCAGTAAGACCCGGGAGGAGAAGATGGAGGACCTCTTTGCCCAGAAAGACGTAGGTGGTGTTCTTCCCTTCATTTGGTGTGCGTATGTTCTTTGTTATACTCATGTTTCGGGTGTGTGTGTGTGTGTGTGTGTGTGTGTGTGTAGATGGAGGAGGCGGAGCTGCGCAGCTGGATCGACAAGCTTCAGGGGAGACTGCAGACCTGCAGCCTGGATTCCCCTCAGCAGCTGCAGGCGGTTCTGGAGTCGCTGGTGGTGAAGAAACAGAGTCTGTGTGAGATGCTGCAGTCCTGGAACAGCAGGTCAGAACCACTCGGTGTGTTTTAGCTGGCATGGTCATTCGGATCAGGGTCATGTACTCATCAGCCAGTGGATGTAGCCAACATGCACTCAACAGCAGCAGAGAGAGTCAAGTCGTCGTGTTCAAAGATTTTTACATAACAGGACAAAATGAAACAACCATCAGGTCCTCAGATTAGCTAGATCTAACTTCAGATGAACACTGATCATTTATTAAGAAGAACTAAACCAAAATGGAGAAGTGGCGTGAAAACTGGATGGCTGAGAATCTACACCAGCACATTCCTGTGTACCACCTGCACCATCTTTTGGTGAATCAGGACCTTTTTGTTCTTTAAATTTCTTGTAGTTTTTAATCCCCTTGCTTGTTTCTGTTGCAGACTTCAGGACCTGTTCCAGCAGGAGAAAGGCAGGAAGCGTCTGTCGGTTCCCCCGAGTCCAGGCAGGCTCAGACCCAGTGCCGCTGACGACAGCAAGGTGAGCGTCATCATCTGAGAGGTTACAAATACGCCGATAACGCAGATTATCTGCATTTAAACAAAGACCCTTACAGAAGGGACAGGCCTGCTCACTGAAAATGAAGTGAAGGTTTAAAATGATTTCATTGAACTTGTGGGGTTATTGGCGAAAAGTCCATTCTACCCTAATTTTTATTGTTTTGAACAAATTGAAGACAGAAACACTTGTTTACTTTATGTTCTCAGGTTTGTTCTGCTGATCTGTCAGAAGCTAGAAGGCTCCGTTTTAAAAAAAGAAAAAAAAAGAAAAAAAAAAAGAGATTTATTTTATTGTAAAGCTGCACTGAGCTGAGTCACAAAGGGGGATCTGTTTGAGCCTGGCTGAAGAGTTTTGGTTAACTGTCAGCAAGAAACAAAACCCGTTCAGTGTTTCTGTTTCTGATAATATCCCGGACGCAAACATTAGCTGTAATAATAACATTCGTGTCATAGTTCTAAACATTGGATTGTCAAATAAAAATTAAAAATCCTGCCGTCATCTTAAGTCAACCAGTGTCATACATTTAGGTATTAGGCAAAATTACTTTCTTGACTGTGAAGGTAAAAGATTCAGATGTTTCTGTGTCGACCCAAACAGCAGCAGGAAGCCTGTTCTGATTTATAACTAACAGTTTTCTGCAATAAATGAGGACTATTCCCGTTTTTCTGATAGGATCTTTAGACTATAATCTTCACTTTCCAATAATACAACCAGCTGTTTTTATGAATGAAGTCTCCAGGCGAGTGGAGATTTTTTTAATTATTTTTTTTTTTTCCCTATCTAACTTGATTTGTTGGATCGGTGAATTTTGAGTGGAAAAAGCTTCTGCACGCTCCAGATGCAGCTCAGCACACATATGAGACGAAGTTTGCCTGCTAATTTAGCTCGTTCTGTTTCACAGAGCACCCTGGATTCCTCTCCTCGTAACCCCTCGCCCGTGGTTCAGAATGGGGACAAAGGTGAGTTTTGTTGGGGTCTGAGGTTTTTAGTTCAAGTTGCCTCTGTCGGCACTCATCAAGTTTGAAGACATGGTAATTTCAAGAAGCAGAAAGGCGTTTAGTTTTTTTTTTTTTTTTACTTCTCCAGACTTTTCACCGCTCTTCTGTCAACACAGAACAGATGACTAACTCATTCAGTGGTTTGGAGAAGTCTGAGCTCCTTTCTGGTGGTTTTGTGTGAAGCCTTTTGTGATGCCGTTTGGTCCCCTCTGACAGAAGACCGTCACCTCTGCACGCTGCCCTCCACCACCACCTCCCAGCTGTCGTCACCAGGAGACCCCAGAGCCGAACCTGTCTCCGCTGGACCCTCCTTCACTGAGCAGGACTCTGTCAGCATCCCTGAAGGTACACACACACACACACGCGCACACACACAGTCTGATCCAAACGCTGCTTCACACCCTGCCTTCGCCTGCTTTCAGACGTGTTTGACGGACACCTGCTAGGCTCAACCGACAGCCAGGTGAAGGAGAAGTCCACCATGAAAGCCATCCTCGCCAACTTCCTGCCCGGCAACAGCTACAACCCCATCCCCTTCCCGTTGTAAGTCACACCCTGCAAGGTTTTCGCAGGCCCACGGGACGCTCAGACTCGGACACAGAAACGAACAGAACACCTCCTTCTAATTGGTGTCTGCCATAGAAATGCATAGAGTACTGTTTTTACAGCACATGTTGTTCTTCTCTCAACTTTAATGCGTCTCGAACAGAGGGCACAATATTCAGCGTATGAAAACGAGCTGCTCAACCGCAAGACGCGTGATATTTGGTTTAAGTTACCATGGCAACGTTAGTCACCAAAAATGGCACCCAAAGTTCTTACAGGAAACGACATTAAACCCTTCCACTCCTAAATCTTTGTGTTTTTTCAAATATTTATTGAAACTCTCACTGAACTGGTTAATTTTATGGGTCATCCTGATTCAAGATGGCCTTCGCTGCTACCTTTGCTGACCACAGCTCAGTCAGCGTCACAGACCTTGAGCTAACGTTTGATGTGGTCGTAAACAGCGGTGACCCCCAACACGTTTCTGCCATTAAATATTAGGAACAATGTCTGTTAGCAAAATATTTCATGACTTATTGAACATACTTTACACGAAGATGTGAAACTGATTAGTTTTTGAAGTCAGCCTGATTCAAGATGGCTGCCACAGCTTACTTTGTCAAACACAAAAATGGCTAAAACTCAGTCAGCTTTACTGGTATTGAGCTACAGTTAGGTGTGGTAGTAGCTGAGAGTGGTCTCCAGCATGTAGTCCGAGTGCTAACAGCTAAACGCAGCACATGGAAGGCACCGCCGAAATTTCTTCAGGAATTTTTCCAATTCTCATTTTATTTTGTTGTTGAGAAGAAAACTCAGTGGAAAGCTGTGCTGACAGTCAAACAACAGTGTGTTCCAATTTTGTCCTGATTGGATTCTTGTGTTGTGTGTGTGTGTGTCCACAGTGATCCAGACAAACACTACCTGATGTACGAACACGAGCGGGTGCCCATCGCAGTGTGCGAGCGAGAGCCGAGCTCCATCATCGCCTTCGCCCTCAGGTGAGCGCCCACCTCCGCTCTCCTCGCAGTGTGCGCCCGCGCGTCGACGCCGCAGCATCGCTAATCTTCTGTTTGTTCTCCTCCAGCTGCAAAGAGTACAAAACGGCACTGGATAATCTGTCCAAGGCTTCAAACGCGGCGGGAGACGAGACTCCACAGCCCCTCAGGTACCAAAGGTCCACAGCGCTCCTTAAGTCGGAGCTGTTCTGACGCTGAAAGGTTTCGCCTTTAGGTCAAGGTTTTCCTTAAGAAGTGAAGCAAGAGGTCGTTATGATTATCTCCACAGCAACTTCCACGGGAAGCAGCAGTGGAGCTTCAGTGAGAAAATGAGATGTTGGTATAAAATGTTTAATGGATTTAAAGCACAGAGCGCACGTAGAACAGCTGAGGAGGGACAGTTTGTGTGAGTCGGATGTGTCCACCAGGGCTGGAACGGGTTACAAAATCCACAGTTCGGTTAATTATTTTCTGTTTGTAAGAACTCAGGAATCCCATCCATCAGTAATAGATAATCCACCGTTTACACGTTCATAAAGCTGCTGTTCTCAGGACATCGTGTATTCATGTAAACCCTGGAATGATGAAGCAGTTTTCCCCACCGTTTGTTCTGTAAACATGGAAATATTGAACATGTAAAAAGTTATTTTCTTTTATTATTTTAGCCCAAAATGTTAGCTTTACAGACAAGTTCACCCAGATGATACAAACCATTGAATTGTCTCATGATCAGGAGCAAATAACCCAAAAATGTCCATAAATGACTTAAATGACATAAATGCTCCTTGCCACAAGAATTTCTTCATATAACCAAACGTGTTTTACCTTTATTCAGTGTCAGATCCTAACAGAATCTGTTACCTTGATACTAAAATCCACTTCCTGCCTCTTTCAGGCCTTTTTGTAAATGTTTGTCACACAAACTGACAGAAATTTAGAGACTAAAACTTATCAAAATGTGGACTTTGCTGTGCTTCTAAAGGACGAAAAGGACTCTTGAAGCTCTGACCTGACGTTGAGTTTTATATGACAGGAAGTTCAGTCCTTCCTTTGGTGAAATAAAAGCGCTTCACATATAAACTGAAAGTTTACTCCATTTGTCATCATTATATTCTGTAAAATGATTCTGTTTCAGCACCGAGTCGACAGCCTTTGGGTTATACTGGCAGCACTTTTCTGATTTAATCTCACAGCAGAACGTCTTATTCCACTCAGAAAGCTTCAGAGTCTTGTGTCTCCTGATGAGGAAGAGTGTGTCGACACGAGGCAAATGCCGTTTCCTCTCCGTTTCCGTGTGACCTCACATTTTTTTGTGCTTCCAGACAATATTGCTGACGAAACGTGTTCCTCCAAATTATACCCTGAAAGTTTGCTAAAACTCCCTACACCCCCCTTCCTCTGGTCACACACACACACACACAGGAAACTACACTTAGTTTCTCCTAAAATCCACTTTTAACATCCAGTTGTGTTCTTTGTGACTCAACACACACGTCCCGAACTAAGACGGGTAAAAAAAATGTTGTTTTTTAAATTTTTTTTTATCATTAACTATTCCATCCCCAGTGTTCAGGGCTTTTATGTGTTTGAAGCTGTGAGGTTCTCAAAGATGGGGAAGGATGCTCCTGTTCTGTGTTTTAATACCTTGTTCCTCCATCTTGGAAGCACAAATAAAAGGTTGGGACTGGTGGGAACGTACAAGATGATGTTTCTTCAACACCCCCTCACCATGCCCCCACTACAAACAAACTCTGTAACTTGGCATGCAGTTTCTATAGAGTATACTAGAATGTGCTAGTTTTATTAATATTAATACCTGAGAGAGGGTTTTACTTTTTTGTGATCGGTTATAATGAGGAACAGCAGCTGAAACATTTTTGTCTTTGGATTATTTTTTTTGTTTGTTTGTTTTTGTGTGTTTTGGAGTTTGAGAATTCCTGGAAACCTTTCGGAAGATGTGGATGATTTGTGCTGCTTTCCAGGATGTCGACTTATTTCAAAGTTAATCAAACTTTTCCATGATAGGACCAGGATCAGGGAGCTTTTTAATTACAGGAAACACATAAACTTGTTGAATGGAACACCTCGCAGAATTTCTGTCTCGTTGTGATTTTCTGTTAAAAGCAAACTTTGTGTTTTTAATGGAAGCGAACGTAAATAAGCGTGCAGTCAGAGTGCCTTTGTGTTGCAGCAGTGCAGAGAGCCGGGCGAGGAGCAGCCCCGCCAGGCCCGGCGAGTCTTTGTTGTCTCAGCAGAGTCGCAGCAGCACCGACGGAGACCCTCTCAGTACGTGTTCTCCACTCCCTCCAGTCCAACAATCACCTCACTGAGGAAGGGAACATGAAATGATGCTTAGTTTTGTTTTGTTTTTTCAGAGGACACCGACTCGGCTGATAAGCAGAAGAAACAGACACTGAATCCACATGTCGAGCTGCGTGAGTCCTTGTTTCGTCTGACGCGCTACAGCAAAGAAATAATGTTTCCACACAGTATTTTATTTTTTTTTTTTAGAGCTTTAAACTAAGATCTCATGTGCGATCTCACGCGTAGTATGTGTTGTGAAGGACACTCAGCTACTACCACATCAACTTTTAGCTTAAAATCTGTAATACTGATTGAGTTATAGACATTTTTCTATATGCCAAGTATAGCTGGCTGTGGCGGCCATCTTCAGTTGGGTTGGCTTCAAAGGGTAATCAGTTGTAGATGTTCATCCAGTGATTATTTGCTGAAAGTTTCATTAAAATCCATTCAGTGGTTCATGGGATAATTTGCTAACAGACAGGCAAACACACACAGTTGAGCAAAAGCATAATTGCTCTTTTTTTATTTTCAACTCAGAGTTCTCAGACGCCAACGCAAAGTTCTACTGTCGAATCTACTATGCTGAGGAGTTCCACAGGATGCGCGAGGACATCATGGAGAGCAGCGAGGAGGACTTTGTCCGCTCGCTGTCGCACTGCGTCAACTGGCAGGCGCGGGGAGGAAAGTCTGGAGCCGTTTTCTACGCCACAGAAGGTTGGAGAAGTTTGCTCTCAAACAGATTTCTTCTGTTTTTGTCACAACTAAATGTGTTAAAGTGTTAATATCAGACAAAGATAACCTGAGTTCATACAAAATGTAGTTTTTAAATGATAATGTCATTTAATAAGGGGATAAAAGCTCTCCAAACCAGCCTGGCCCTTTTGGTAAATCATAAATAACTTTTTGGAAAGCGGAGTTGTTTTGTGTTTTTAAATTTGTAGTTGTGTTCAGTGATTTGTTGTCGTGGTTTGCACTTCAGGGCCACCGTAGTAAGGGGACTTTTTTCACAACACTGCATTAATGTTTTTGGTTCGGTGTGACTTGTTCACACCTGACCCTGTAGTTCACACGTGTCAAACTCGAGGCCCGCGGGCCAGATCCGGCCCTCTAGTCTGGGACAGATCGAGTCTATGATTCTTATTTTGCTTAAAAAAACTGAGCCTAATTAGTGAAGTTTTCTCTCGACAGTGACTTAGAATCTAACAATATATAGTTTTAATTTCTGTATGATCAGGTTTTTGTTGATGGGTTTTAAAAAAATCTGTTTTAATGTAAAAAAAATAATTGAAAAGCTGAGTGAGGCGTAAGAAATGACTGCTAATGATGTGCTTTTTGAAGTTTGATCTATTTGTCTGTGTTCATTAAAGTATGTTTGCTCTAAATTCTGTATAATCTGTAACTGGGAAAAGGTCATTGATATTTCTATATGAATGATTTGACATAATACATCTAAAACCAAGGTTAATTTATGTAATTTTTAATAAATATTGATCGTGATCGGCCCTTGGCTAGGACCAAATTTTTAATTTTGGCCCCCTTGCGTCACTGGGTTTGACACCCCTGCTGTAGTTAGTCTAATCAGATGTGGTGACCTCTCCCTCTGCACCTTTTCTGCTTCCTGTTCAGATGACCGCTTCATCCTGAAGCAGATGCCCCGGCTGGAGGTCCAGTCCTTCTTGGTCTTCGCACCGAACTACTTCACCTACATCACCGGAGCCGTGCAGCAGAAAGTAGGCCTCCTGCCCAGAAGGTTTCTGCCTGAGTTGGGGGTTTCGCAGCTCGTGTTTTAACCTCCACCTCTGCTCCACAGAGGCCGACTGCGCTGGCCAAGATCCTGGGGGTTTACAGGATCGGATACAAGAACTCCCAGAACAACACGGAGAAGAAACTGGACCTGCTCGTCATGGAAAACCTCTTCTATGGGCGCAAGATGGCGCAGGTGTGTTCTCCACAGATCTAATGGGAGTTTATTGTTCCCGTGGAGAATGGCGTTTATGTTGCTGAACGTTTTCCTGCAGGTGTTCGATCTGAAGGGCTCTCTGAGGAACCGGAACGTGAAGACGGACTCCGGTAAGGAGAGCTGCGAGGTGGTCCTGCTGGACGAGAACCTGCTGAAGTTGATCCACGACAACCCGCTCTACATCCGCTCCCACTGCAAGGCCATCCTGCGTGCCGCCATTCACAGCGACGCCTACTTCCTGTCCAGCCACCTCATCATCGACTACTCGCTGCTGGTGGGGCGGGACGACGCCACTGACCAGCTGGTGGTCGGGATCATAGGTGAGGAGGAGGAGGAGGGTGTGAAGAAATCGGCGATCCGTCGGGTTTGTGCTGATCATTCTCCCTCTGCTGCTTCCTGCAGATTACATCCGGACGTTCACATGGGACAAGAAACTGGAAATGGTTGTTAAATCCACTGGAATCCTGGGAGGTCAAGGTAATTGTAGGCAAAGTTTTGTCAGGATGGATTTACCTGGACTGCTCACCGAAAACAAAAACAAAACCCTGTAGGATATAATGGAGGGTCCGACAAATTCTTTTAAAACTTTGCGCACTTTGAAATATCTCATGAACCACTGTCACCACTGGAGCCACCTCTTTGGGTCACTTCATCTACCTTAACGAACACACTATAACGCCGTCAACTTTAGAGATATTAAACTAAAACATGGTGTAGCAGTAGCTGATAGTAACCTCTCAAACACACTTTAGTGCTAACAGAATGCTAAGTTCTCTTTGCATGGCTATAACACTGGTTGAATCTGTTGTTTTTGCAGTTTCCCCTTTTACTGCTTTTTGGTCTCTTCTTCTGTTGCTGCTGCTGCTCCGGTCTGACGTGTACCCGTGTTCGCCTGCAGGGAAGATGCCCACCGTGGTTTCTCCGGAGCTGTACAGGTCGCGCTTCTGCGAGGCCATGGACAAATACTTCCTGATGGTGCCGGACCACTGGACCAACCTGGGGATCAACTGCTGAGCTGTGAACCGTCTCCCACAGGGGACCGGATCCTGGCAGCGATCGCAGTATCATTCCACAGCTGCAGCGTCATCCAGTTTTCCCTCATTTTTTTTTAACTGTCAGGATGTGCTGCCTCTGACCCCTTCCCCTCCTTCCTGTGTTTTACACACAGTCTTATGTTTTTTTTATTTGCTGCCATGTTGACAGTGGAGCCACGGAAACCTTCAGTCTGGTGGTTTTCGTGTAATTTAATGTTTGTACAGAGATTATACAACCAAAAATGATGTAACTATTAAAATATTCTTAACACTTTTTGACACTTGTGTTTGTGAGAAATGTCTTAATGCAGTCAGTATGAAGAGTGGGCGCTCCCCTGTGTTGTGCAGCACCCCTTCCTGCTGCAGCAAGTCCCACAGAGGTTGTAGACCAGGAGTGTCAAACTCCAGGCCTTGAGGGCCGCTGTCCTGGAGCTTTTAGGTGTTTCTGCTCCAACACACCTGAATCAAAGGGTTTAATCACCTCCTCATCAAATCATCAAGTTCTCCAGGAGCATGGCAACAAGTCGTCCATTTTAACCAGGTGTTTTAAAGCAAAAACACATCTAAAACATGCAGGAGAGCGGACCCCGAGGAACAAAGTTTGACACCTGTGCTTTAAATCAAAGGATTACTTCTGAAGACGCACCTGTTAGAAAACTTTGATTGAAAAGTAAATTAGGAAGATTATTTAATTTAGTTACTAGGATCATTAGATTGTCTTTAGAGATTCAGTTTTACGCAAATCTCAGTTACAGCAAAGATGAGTATATTCACTTATTTTCCACAGCATGGGTCACGTATTAATATGAGCACTTGTGGCTCAACGCACTGGAGTTGGCAAAATTTACGGCAGGCCATTTTATCATATGAAATCGCTCTTCTCTCTCTAATCCAGTGGTGTCCAATCCTGGTCCTGGAGGGCCACTATCCTGCATGTTTTAGATGTTTCTGTGCTGACACACCTGCGGAGTGAATAACGGGTTTCTGCAGAACTTGAAGAGCAGAGAAACAACTCAAACCTGCAGGACGGTGGCCCTCCAGGACCAGGATTGGACACCAATGCTCTAGTTACTACTTTAGATCTCAGTAATAGCTTTGCTACTCCAGAGTAGGTTAGGCTTTCTGATGCATCACTTGTGTCAAAACGCCACCTCTCGACCAACCAGTGTCCTCAAAAACTGGAAAAATAAATGGAATTAAAGGTCAAGCTTTCCTTTAGGGAACACATACCACCTGTCACCTTTTATAGCAGAGTTTCAGACTGAGGTCTTCTAATGAGAAATGATGGTGTTATAGTGATTTTGGCCAACCTTTAGATACAATGTGTGTGAAATGGTGATATTGTGAACGACTGTCAACTACTGGTACACCAAATTTTAGCTCCGCATGTGTAAAACGGACCGAGGTATACGCTTTATGTTCGATAAGGTTGCTTAGCTGTGGCAGCCATCTTCTCTCAGTCTGTTTTCATTTAGAGCCACTGAGCACGACTCCTCATCCTTAGGGTGGATCTCTTCAAGAAACTCGAGACAAGTTGATCCCTGCTTCGTAGTCCTGGGCCCAGATTCGACATGAAGGTCCAGCTGTTTATGTTCACCGAGAGCAAAGCTTCTCAACTGCTAACACACACACAGGTTTGTATTTACTTCCATTCATCTCTGTAGTCTAACTCCTTACCTACAAATGATGCTCCACCACATTAGCACAGAGCTTTGGTACCAATAAGGACTACTGATCCTGACAAAGCAGGTGATTACACCAGAAAATGTCCTAATAAGGTAACACAAACCAGCTACACACACACACGGAACAACAGCAATGAGTCTGGCGTAAGAAAACAAAAACGACATATCCATGATTTCATCTTCTTTCTCGTTTATTTTAAATGCATCAGCAGATCTGACATCAGGTTTGCTGCCTGCTGACCTGAAGTCAGAGGATCAGTTTCAACCCATTCCATGTCTCTGTACCTGAACACACCACGGCGTGGGCTGAGCGAGTGTTTTCTTTTTGTTTTTCTTTCTTTCCTCCCGTCCAGCGTCGGAACAGAGCAAAATGTCAGAACTGGCACGGCACTGAAAAATAAATAGCTCCTAAAAACAAAACAAAACAAAAAGAAAAAATTGCACAGGAAGAATTCAAAACTGGGCCGGTAATTCAACGCTTCTAGCTCTGCTGCGCCAGTCGTGACATCACGCAAGATAAAAACAGGAGGGCGGGAACAGGTACGGCTTTGTGGGATGGAGACAGAAAAGCAAACAGAAAATACATTTAGAAAAAAAACCTTCTGAGCTGACTGGATTCCCAGAGTGGCTCTAGTTGTGTTTTGCCCTCTGCCACCCCAAGAACCCACCTTCCTTTGTCTTCCCAAACATTGTGATGAACTTGAGACCCAGATGGTAAAAAAGAAACACCATTTCTCTTGGACCACTTTACATACAGATCCTCGTTGATGCAGCATTGTTTAACATGTAGGCAAACAACAATCTAAACCAATATTTCTCTCAGGATATATCGTCTTATCTGATCTCAAATGCAGTGAAATACAAATAGAATGACGGTAATTTCGTAAATTATGGTCCTCTTGCAGAGAAAAATCAACAATAAAAAGTGTGAGAGGCTATGATTAACTGGCACAAAGATAATCAGAGGGTTTCCGAAGCTGTTCAAAGACTAAAAACAGTGATATCCAAAAAGGCCCAAGATGGTAATCTAACGTGGTTTCTACAGTGTCAGCTTATCTTCACTAAAGCTCAGTATATTGTATCTCATTGGACTGCGACTGCTGGGGGGGCTGATTGGTGACTCACAATTGTGAGAAAATTGGCAAATTTTTCATTGCGGTCTCACTGAATTAAGTAAACCGTGTGACTAAGTTCTGAGCCAGCAGCTGTTTGACAATTACAAAATTACAAATCTTACTTCCCTTAAAGCTCTTAACAACCAAGCGCCACCTTACATTAAAAGATCTTATTGGTCGACTTTTGGCTGGTCAGGCTGAATCATCTTTGATGTTTTTATCTGTATTTGATTCTGTACCTGATTGTTGTTTCTGTGTTGTAAAGCACTTTGAATCGCCTTATTGATGAAAAGTGCTATATAAATAAATTTCACTTCACTTCATTTGAAATAACCCTGTCCTGTTAATCGTTCACGATGTCAGATCATTCTGACGTGTGTGTGTATATGCTTCTGCGTAATGTGTATAGAAGTGTATGTGTAGTTACAGATTTTGATTTCTTATAAAATAAAAATTGCGACAAATATGCTATTTATTCATTTATTTTTATTTATTTGTTTATTTTCAGCTTGTTTGCTGGTGGTAGTTGCCTGACGGGGGCTGTTGTTGGTAATTGTTGATTTAGTATGTTAAAAATTCACAAAACAGTGTTATTAAAAAGGTGTTCTTGTTCCATATTTTCCTAAAAGAGCTCTTTGCTCTCAGACTGCAGGTTTACTTGTGGTTCCTAGAGTTTGTAAAAGTAGAACTGAGGCAGAGCTTTCAGTTCTCAGACTCCTCTCTTGTGAAACCAACTTCTGGTTTCTGTCCGTACGGTTGACACCCTGTCAACTTTTAAGACCAGACTTAAAACTTTCCTTTTCATAAATCCTATAGTTAGGGTTGGTTTGGGTTTCCTGAGCTATCCCTTAGTTAAGCTGCTATAGACTTAGACTGCTGGAGGACAAACTGACTCATTTCCTCACTCTGCTGCTGTCTTTATTCGCTCTATGATCCATGTTTGTTGTTGTAATTATTGATGTAATTTGAGGACTTGTAATTTGGTGCTATATAAATAAATTGAGTTGAGTTGAATAACGTTCACAAACTGGTCTCCAACAGTCGCAGTCCAGTGAGAAACTGACTTAAAGGTACAAGTTGACCAAAGAAATCTTTTACCTAAAAAAAAAGTGTGCCTTTTTTTAACGACTTAGGTTTGAGTCTACTACACTTTGGCTGAGGTCAAAGCTAAATCAGGCAAATCAGGCTTGGAGTCTTTAGTGACAACCAAACAGTACCCATCACTACCACAGTTACTGTAAGAACCGTGTCAAATTAAATGCTGAGAGAACTCGGTTGACATGCACTGTGAGCCCCTCCCTTAAAGCTCCCGTGGTCCAAGTACAGGTTTTGGGAAACCCAGAAGCTCCCTTTGAGTACGATTCGGATCCAGATGTGATCCTTGGTTTTGTCGCCATGACTACACCTGTCCGGTTCACACAGGTACTCAACAGCTTGGAGCGTCACCTTTGGCGCTATAACACCTTCCAGGCTCCAGGCTCCTGGCTCCGGTAATGAGACATGAAGGCTTTAAGGGAAGCGCACGCTCTGCTGTCCCACATTTGGACGCTCTGGCCTGAGGAACTCTCAGATTTGGTCAGAAGTGACAGATCCTAAACCCCAGGTAAAGTCTGGTCTTTCCACCACTGGGAGCAGTTTGTTTTCAGGCACTTGTTTCCACAGCATTTCTTAAGCTACTACACACACTAACGGGACACACACACCCTTAAAATCTAAAAACAAGGGGACTGATAATGGCTGTAACAACACGGACATGATGGGTTTATTAACAGGTAACCGGGTTCTATCAGGCAGGTGGATGGAGGTGACAGCTCCTCGGTCAACCTAACAACTAAAAATCTGAGGGATTGTTGCTGAGCTCAGATTACAGGAGGGTCTACTTAAACCAGATGTGGACTTCAAATCTGACAGGAAATATTTACATCTGAACCTATGTGAAGGCAATGTGTAGAGTGGTTTGCAATGGTTCGGAACTAAAAAACTCTTTCTGTGTGGAGCATGCATGTTCTTGGGTTTCTTGTTTTTCTTGAACATAGGTGTTAGCGTAAATGTGCTACTAGCTGCTGCTAACAGAGGACCGTGAAGCGAAGTGAATTATAAAGTCCATCTCAACTTCTCTTGTGAAGGATTTGCATCGGCATCCAGCTGCTGAAAACCAGGCTGTGTGTGTGCTACGTTTCACACTTTGGAGCCACAATTACAACATGATCGTCACAGCCATCCCCACTCTTAGCAACGGGAACAAAATCAAAGTGGTGGAAACACTGAAGAAAGCAGGTCGAGGTGATGCATGAACATCCGTCCCCACAGAATCGTACATCAACGTGTTCGGCATTTTCACTCCTTTTGTTCCAAAAGTCCTGTTTGAAGAAAAACTGTTTTATCCTGCAACGTACAGCAAAAATATTTTGTGTCTTTCAGATCTGAGAGATTCTATGCTCAGGATTTGGTTTGAAATGTGACTACAGGTGCATCCGTAACTGTTTTCTAAATCGTGAGGTCCCTAAAGGTCCTCACCCCCCTTCTCTGTGTACTGTATTTTTAGGCCCCGCCCATCTGTTTTTGTTTCCCCCCCATTCTCACAGGCAGGATAATTGTCCCGGCTAGGTTAGAAATAATAGAAGCAGAGCTCATCCATCCAAATGGTAGATGACCTCCGACCTTCTGATCTCCCCAAAGCAAAGGGACACCTCATCTCTGAAGACAAATCGGTCAAACTACCACTGGATGAGACGACTCAAACGCAATCCGACCCAGACCCGGTTGGGCTCATTGTCCACCAACGCTCCTTCAAATTCAAAATAATTAGAACAATATATTTTCAGTATTAAATAATCTTATATATAAAAAAAAAAAAACACACAAAAATTGAAAAAAACAAAACAAAAAAGAAAACAAAAAACATGGCAACGCTCCTTCTAGGATTGCCCCTCCGCCCTAACTATCACAATATACATCATCTGTACACACCTCGCGCCCCCCTCCCCCCCTCCCCTCCCC
>NC_051435.1:20000232-20001321 GCF_001649575.2 Kryptolebias marmoratus | reverse complement strand
CCCGTGGCGTCCATTGACCGGCGGCTCCATGCAGTACCTGTTCTTATTGCAGCGAAAGGTCCGTTAACTGTTTAAGTCTTTTTTTTCTGTTTCAAAGCAAAGCTGCACAGACGTAAAAAAAGCTGCAGCTGGGATTTTTCTGCCTTGCTAACTATGTACACATATGTTTGACTCATGTTGGATTAAACTTGTAATGATAATGAGCTTAGATGAGTTTAGGAATAATAATATTCTGAGATTAGGAGTACGACACATCTGCAAATTGGTTAGGCTCCAAGATGGAGGAATAAAGAGAAGGGAATACTTGCAGAAACTGACCTGATTGGTCAGTTCAGTTCTTTGAGCTACAGCTAGAGTTCTCGCACTCAGACCCCTCCCCCGCTCCCCCTACCACTCACTGGTCAGTTTGGTGCTTTGGTCCCGTTTCGGCGGCGCGGGAGGCGGACCTCGCCGCAGAGTTGCATAGCCTGAGATGTTGCCGTGTTTGGTGGAGTGGGAGCGCGTGTGATGGCGCGACAGGGTGTGGGAGTGTCCTCGGACACCCTGCTGCTGCTGCAGGAGCTCGGGGGGAGGGGGCGGAAGGAGCGCCATGTCATCCATGGTGCCCACGGGCTCCATCTTGGAGGAGGAGATCAGGGAGCCGTGGCGCGACACAGACTTCCTCTTCAGGGTGCGGTTGAGGTCTTCAAGGAAGTGAGGCTTGAGCGCCAGCGAGACTGGCCCCGCCGACTTCGGGGAGGTCGGGGGGACAGGAGAAGAGGAGGAGGAGTAAGAAGAGAAGGAGGGAGGTGGGCTTTGGGACAGAGGTGGGGGCGAGAGGGGCAGAGAGATGGTGGTGTCGTACTGAGCTGTGTTGCTGCTTCGTCGGCTCAGCGTTGGCGGGGGCACCGCCCCCTTTTTCAGCGAGCCCTGTTTCCATGACGACGACAAGTTTGACGACTGTGGGGGCGGCTGCATCTGAGGCTGGGGGTTCACCACGGCAACCTTCGGAGGGTGGTGGAACTCCGCCGGGTGGAGGGGAGGGGGGAAAAGCTCCAACTCACTTGGAGGCGGAGGGAAGTAGTCAGACGACGGGTCGGGGTAAACGGG
>NC_051435.1:19996752-19998003 GCF_001649575.2 Kryptolebias marmoratus | reverse complement strand
GGGAAGTAGTCAGACGACGGGTCGGGGTAAACGGGATGGGCGGGGGGAGGAGGGGGAGGGGGCGATGGGAAGTCTGGAGCCTGGTGGTGCTGGCCGGTCTGCAGGCCCTGAAGGGCCAATGGCAGATTGGCCAGGTTCAGCTTCCCCGGCTTGGGGAGCGGGGCGGGGAGAGCCGAGGGGTCTTTGGAAGGAGAGCCGGTCGCCGACGAGGAGCTCGACGACGTTCCCGTCGGAGGAGCTTGGCCAAACTTGCTGAGCAGGCTCTCCACCTTCTTGGGCCTCTCATCCTGGCCCTCTCTCATGGAAGAGGCTCTCTGTGGGGTGGGCGGAGGCCCCCGCTTGATGGACCCTGTGGACGACGTGGAAGGGGACTTCTTGATCGGGGAACCTATCTTGGAGGACGACGAAGAGGGAGGAGGAGGAAAATCTCCCAGGGAGCTGTCGGGAGGAGGTGGAGGGAACTCCGGTGACTGCGGAGCCACGGCACCTCCCAGCTGCCATTTTGGTTTGGCCTTGACTGCAGGGGGGGACTGGGGAGCAGAGGAGCTGGAGGCGTTTCCTGGGAACTGATTGACGATCTGCTTGACCAAAGAGGAGGTAGCAGCCGCGATGGAGACAGACGAGGAGGAAGGAGAGATGGCAAGGTTCTTGGAAGAGAGGCTGTGCTGCTTTGGCAGAGTGGGAGGGGGCTGATTCGGGGAGTGTCCCGTTGAGAAGCTCTGCTGCTTCTTGACCGGCCCGTGTCCGAGGGGGAGCTGGGTGGGAGACACAGGGGACAGGGCGATGGGAAGGGACGAGGGACCTGAGGGTTTAGGAGCAGTCTGTGGGGGGAAGCCACCCGTGAACGTTTTGGGAGGGGCAGGCGGAGGGGCATTAGGGGACAGGGGCTGAAAAACTTGAGAGGTTGGAAGTGAGAGTTCGGTGGGAGGTGGAGGAGGCGGGGGCGAGTTCTCGTCGGGCACTGCCAGGCTGAAGTCGTACTCCATGTTGGGAAACTTCTGCGCCAGGAACTGCTGAAGGCCTGCGTTGGAAAGCTGAGGGCAGGCGTTGGGGAGGGGCTCTGCAGGGGGCGGAGGGGGCAACCCGTTGGCTTCAAGGCTCTCTGGTGGAGGAGGTAGGAAGTAGGAGGACTCGTGCGCCTCCGCCTCTGGTGGCGGCGGCGGCAGGAGAGCGGAGGGACTGGGGGATCGGAACTTCAGCGCCGCCATAGCCGAGTTGGGCGCTGGAGCTTCGGGAGGGGGAGGAGGAGGA
>NC_051435.1:19975814-19996657 GCF_001649575.2 Kryptolebias marmoratus | reverse complement strand
AGGAGGAGGAGGGGAGGGCGGGGAGGGGCCGTAGGCGGCTGGAAGCGTGTTGTAGTTTGGTTTGGTGCTGAGCTGCACGGGGAGAGAGGGCGGGCCAACGCAGACGCCGCCGGCCTGCTGCGTCCTGGCCTGGCTCTGGTTCTGCAGGTGGGACAGAGTGCTGTACTTCACGTACGGCGGCGCCGACGCCTGGTGGGTCACGCTCACCACGGGGGGCGGCGGTGGCGGAGGAGGTGACGGCGGAGATGGGGACGAGTCCTCAGACGGAGCGAGAGCTTCGGTGTAGCTGCTCCGGGACGGTGGCGTCTGAGGCTGAAAGGGCGCGGAGGGCTGGGCGGAGAGGGTGGGGATCTGCAGCGGGATGGGCCTACTGATGGGGTCCATCTTCATCATCTGCACAGAAGAGAAGAAGAAACACGATGAAGATGGTGTCTGAGCCCAGCATCACATTGGGCTGCGACTGTTCCAGGCTACTCCGAGACTGATTTCTGAGTGACTGCAAACAAATGAACAGCGAGCAGTTTTTTTAAAGACGACTGTGATGATGTGCACGGTTTGTATTTCGTTGCCCACATCATACGTGCTTACACTTGTTTTCTACCCACCTTGACAGCCAATACTACCTTAAAGGAGGTCAAATATAATCCAGAATGACTTCAAGTAAATAAAGAATCCTTTCATGTGTGAACCAAACCAAACCATAGAAAGCAGAGCAGGAAGAACACTCCCATCACATCGGGATAAAACCAGCAAACTGATGATGAAGCTGGTTGAAGTCACCGTTTCTCTTCTCAGGATTTTGTTAATAAATCTTAGAAACTTTCAATGTCAGGCTAAATATGCTTGTTAGGATTTAGTCGGCTCCAATACGATCCGTTAGTTTCAAACTCATGCAGTCATGCATGAGGAAGCCGAGGACCCACACAGGTTGTAAAATGGGACTCCTGAGTAAAACGCAGGAAGTGCTGAGCGGTCACTCATCCCAGCTGTGGTCCGGTTTCGCGGTCAGCTCCGTTTCAGATCCCTGCAGGATTCAGAGAGCGCGTTTCCGAGCTTCGTCTGGCAGTTCTGCACCCAAAGTGCTCAAACGTGGGATCAGACCAAACACAAACCGTTCCGTTTCTAGGCACATTCCGTCACACCGCGAGCTCAGAAAGAGAGGCAACAGTTTAGCTGCGGCCGTTTAAAACCAGAGAGGAATTCTGTGAGGGATGGAGGAAGAGGAAATGATGGAAGGGAAACTCTTTCAAAGGCGATGACTGAGGACTCTATAGCTCGTTGGATTAAAAGAGCTGGGACACTGAAAGCAGAGGTGTGGTTCAGCATGAAATAAATACTGAAGCCAACCTTATTAATGCTGGTCCAAGCGATCCGATGCGGGCAGACACGAGGTCCCAGCAGCATCTGATGTCTGACAGCAGACAATAAGCTAAAGTTTACAGATGGTTCTGTCCTCAAAACCGTGGTGTGTCTCCAACAATAACCAGAGACTTTACCGGTCCGATAATCCATGGATAAATGGATGGATGATATGAGAGGGAAGGAAACAGCATCAGTTTTTATCTTCTAGACTGAAAACTATGAGAACAAACCACAAATGTCTATTCTGTTCTTTTCACCTATTTGCTAATAAATGTCTGCCTTAACTGCATGACAATCATTTGTAAGTATTATTAGATATATGTCCAGTTCACTCCCTCCACTGCTCTCATTTTGTAGTTTGACTAATTTAATGTAATATAACAGAAGTTGCAAGTAGTTAATTTTATTTTTTATTTTACACTTTTTGTTTATTTTTACACAAAGAATTAAAATTAATCATTCATCTTGTAAAACTTTAAACTGTACTAGTTTAAAAAGTAAATCACACATATCGACATAAATAAAAATGAATTCGAAGTTTGAAATTATTTTGTGTTTTCAGTCTTTCTAGTTAGTTTAGTGCAAATTTAGGCTTTAAAAGGAAATTTTGGCCATTTTGAAAGCAGGGTTGTGTGTAAAAGTTAGAAACAATCAATATCTTACCTGTTGTAGATAGTGCTTCAAAAACACCTCAGTTTGAAGAAACAGAGTTTATACTGGACAGATTGATGAGCTAATGGCTAGTCCGAGTGAGGCCAAGACCAAAGTGGATGGCAGTCAATATTTATTTATTCCAGCAGAAATATAACGTTCTGAACAGAATCGACACCGGGCTGCGTTGGATGTGTGCCGCAGCTATTTCTGTTGGCAAGTAACCACTGAATTTCTCCGTAGATAAGCATGCATTCAGACACTGACAAACGATTTGCTTTAACAGCGACAAAATGTTTGTGATTGGAGCTTTTTAAAGACAGCAGCAATCTGCTTTGGTCTTGGTTGCGTTCAGACAAGCCATTAGCTCATCAGTCTGGTCAGAAATAAACAGTTTCTCCAGACTGGGGCTGTTCAAAGCGTTATCTACAACGGGTAAGATATTCATTCATAAGCTTTCCCACAGGACCGTGTTTCAAAATGGCTGGAATCTCCCTTAAACCTGCTTTAACTTCAAACAGGACCATGCTGGTGAAGATTCCCAGCCATCAAGGACTTGGTTATCCTATCAAGCTGAGTGAAAGACACCTGGACGTTTTTCTTCTTGGATTCTTGAAGCAAATTGGCTTTAAGAATAATAATATATATATAAAAAAAGTTCAGCTGTCTTTGATTCAGACAGGAACTGATCCGTTTTAAACGCTGCAACTAAACTGTTGCCATGCCCGGCACATCACTTCCTGTCTAACCTCCACTGCTTCCTCCTCCTGCACAAAGAGGGACCTCCATACGTCCTTTCACCTTTGAGCGCTGGTAGAAAAGCAGAAGGGAATGATGGGAAAAGTAGTTCATAGCACAGGTGAGCACTAACTCTGTGTGTGTGTGTGTGTGTGTGTTCACACCTCTCCTTGTGTTCCTCTCCTCCAGGCTTCAGAGAAGATGGAGCTGACGACGCTCTGGGAGCGGGCATTTCCTGATGATGTCATCTCGGAGACGCCGCTGTCTGATTGGCTGGAGTGGTTGGACTGTGATTCTGTGAGCATCAGGAGACGTTTCGTGGCTTAGACTAAGTTCAGACTACACGATGCAAAATGTGCTCATGCTCCACACACAGACGTGAGCTGAAATGCATGAGCTTTGCTTTAATCAGAGAAGTAAAGCAGACGGACTGACCTGGAAGGCTGGAGGAGCTGGATCCTGACTTGATGGAGGAAGAGGAGAGGGAGGACCAATCGTAGGCTGCCTCCGACCTCCTTGTCGCCTCCTGGAAGTTGATGTACAGCTGCTTCCCATACTGTTGGACAGAAAGACATTTTTAAAATGTGCATTAATAAGAAGAAGGCCATTTCGCACCAGAGGATGAACCATATACAAATCTGTGTCTCTGCAAACCTTACACTTTAATGAGCATTTAATCTAGATGTAAATACTGATTTTAAAAATGACTAAATTATGTCTAAACTAATCAACATTTTAGTCAAAAGTCTAAGACTAAAACCAAGTTAACTCTTAATCCAAATTAACACTGGATGAGTTGTGGTGCATCATGGGAGCTGAAAGATGGTACCTTTGCAATGCGAATACTGTTGATCCACTGTTGGAGTGTTCTGATGTCGTCACAGCACAGGTACTTTATGTACTGAGACTTCTTCTGGATCTGAGGATGCTACACAAACACACACACAGAGTATTCATATAAAAGATTTGCCTGTCTCAACGGTTTCAAAGCAGGGATGTCATTGCTGTAAGTGCGCACTAGGTGGAAGCAGAGGCAGTCATGTTTCACCTTCAGCACCATGCAGTAATCTGTCGGAGCCTTGTACTTGCTCTTGTAGTCCTGACCCAGGTAGACATTAACATGATCCAGTTGGAGGAAACACACCAGGTCTCTGGAGGCCTGCGGCAACAAACACACCGAGCTTTAGGACAGTCTGATCGCAGTTCTGCGCTCCTCGCAGATTCCTCCCACCACACACCTTGGCCTTGCCCTTGGGGACATAGTAGATACCGGATGCCCTCAGCAGGAAGTAGCGTTTCTTCCACGACTTCTTGCCGTCCTCTTTCAACCACAGGACTCCCTCCATCTCAGGGACGGACACTGAGGTGCCTCCGAAGCACTCCTGGCAAACAAAGACATTCAGATTTCTGCTTTTGCTTGAAGGGTTTCACATGCGGTGAAATTTTTTCAGGAAAAGTCTGGGTAAGGAAGGGTTTGAGGAAGATGCAACAACCGGACCTCTAATAGAGCTTCTTTGTTCCTCTCAGCCATCTCACATGTCTCCTTCCGCCCCAGTAAATAGTTCTGCAGCACACAACAGGTGTATAAAAGAGGATTATTTACTTTAAATTGCAGCCTAAGGAATCTTTTTTTGTTTTAACTCTCTGAATTCTATGTTTATGATGTAACATTATTTTTTTATTATATGGTAGATAAAAATATTAATAATTTTGACACAAAATATCCACAATTTTTTTAATATTAACAGATTTTTAACAAAAGTACAAAAAACTGTTTCAGTCTAACAGAAAATTTAGAGCTTTATCAAGGTGCTGAGAAACCTGTTTATTTGTCATTTATAAATAAAATACATTCCAGTGTTTTTAAAAAAAGAAAATTCCTGAAAGAAACCGTCCCGTCTTTTGTAAAATAAGTGTTGACATGTAAACTTTTGCTCTTTTCTCCATACTCCACGATCTACGACTGATCTCATGGTCAATAAGGTAATAACTATTGATAACTATTTGACAGAAGAGCACTTTAAAACTGAGCAGACTATCTCTTTACGTCTGTGTCTGTGTGTCTCACCTGTGGGTTTTTAAACAGGGCGTACTTCTCTATGCGCTCAGTGAACATGAGGCGGTTCTGGCTGTCTCTGGTCCAGTTCAGAAGGTTTTCCACAAGGTTCTCGTGATCCTCAAAGATGCGCTCTGCAGACAGTGAGAAGCATTGAAGTTTTTTTATTCTGATATCCCTAATTGGAAATCATGTAATCCCTAATTTTATGTATCTGAAAATATAAAAAATAGTCTTGAATATTGTCAAACGCCCTGAATACATGGTTCTGTAAAAGATGTGGAACCTGAGCTTTGCTAGGAAACATACGACAAAAACCTGACTGTTGGTAAAATGAACTGAACAAAAAACTGATTTCATCTTTCTGCTTCCAGAGGATTTCAGAGGAGCCAGGAGCTGATGATCAGGTGTACTGATTAACTGATCATCATCAGTGGGAACACCTCTAGGAAAGCAGGAGTTTTTGCTGCTGTGTTAACACACCGCCAAGGCAGAAAGTCATCAGCAATGACCTTAGAGAATTAACTGTTGCTGCCCTGTCAGTCTGGGAAGGGTCAAAGGTCATTTACACACTGTTTGGAGTCCATCATTCTACTGAGAGAATTATTCCCAAGTGGTAAACAACAACAACAACAACAGAAATTAACGAACCAACGGACGGATTTTAATGAAACTGGATGTACATCTACAACTGATTACATTTGAAGTTAACCGAATTCAAGATGGCCACCAAAGCAAAGCAACCATAGTAACAAAAAGACAAAAGTCTATAACTCAATTTACAGATATTGCAGATAAGGTCTCACAATACCACATGAGATTGTACATATGGTCATTTACAAGGTTTGACCTTTAAAAGGCCACAAGTCAGTTCCTTTTCATCAAAATACAATTATTAATTTGTTTACATGTCATTGTTGGTGATTTTATCATACAGTATAATGATATACGTATATTTAGTTCATTTGGTTTTATCTGGGGAAACTTTAAATAAGCTCCTGGAGCTTTTTGTCTCTCCCTGTCCCGTATTTTTAACTGCACTGTTTTGTTTTGCGTTTTATTGTGTTGTGCAAATCAATAAACGTAAAGAAAACCTTGGTCTAAAACTGGCATGAAAAGCAGTGGGATATATGCATTCTTTCAAACGATGCTAGGGCTTTAGTTAATCCATTGATTTAAATATTTTGACCTCCATCTGTTATAATATGCATGACATATTATTAATGAGTGAGAGATTCTTCTCCTGTGTATTCTTCACATTGTGGACACAGTACAAGAGGGTAAAGGTATGGAGCTTGCTTGTCCTTTACAGACAATTTGTGAAGACATCTGAAGCCAAAAATATGTTAAAGACCTGTAATGCTGCAATGGTAGGATCATGTTTGCAGAACGAATGGGCCAAAAGAAGAGCTGAGCCAATAATGTTCAGGTAGAAAAAGCTTCACTTTCCCAACCTTTAATGTACAGTTGGATGCACATTAACTAATAAAAACACGAAGCTGATGAAAGAAAACATTCTTCTCTGCTCATATTTCCAACAAAAAATAATGAAACGTTAAAACGGTATGACCTGACAGGATCGTTCCAGAGGCCAGCAGGAGCTGGTGCTGCTGGTGTGTGTGTATTTTGGTCCCCCTTGCTCAACTAGAAATCCACTAATTCCCTGAATTACCCCGGGGCAGGTTTAAATCCTGCTAATGCAGACCTTGGCCTACAGCTAAGCTTTCAGAACAACACTTGGGGAGAGGGTCCGATAAGGCCAGACCAGCTCCACTTTGCCTTGTCTTCCTCTTTTTTTTAATACTGCCATTCAACAGACGACCTGAGGATGTAGGTTAGATCACACGCCTTGCTGCATTGGACCTATAAACACACTGTGTGTCACAGACTGTTAGGCTGAAAGTGTGTGTGTGTGTGTGTGTGTGTGCTTTTGCTTCTTTGTGGCTGAATGTTTGTGCTGCCTGAGCCACAGCTGCACACAGAGACCCAGATTCACCAAAGGGTAGCACAGATTTCCTGAAAGAAAAGCTGGATGGAGCAGAACACAGAGAAACTCTTTAGAAGAACTTGTTGGAATCTTCCAGAGATTAGAAACTGGGACAGATGTCCCCCTTCCAGCAGGACAATGACCCTAAACACTCTGCTGAAGCAACACTCACTTGGTTTAAGGAGAACCAGTTCAAGGTCCTGAAACAGTAACGCTGCTCTGGTTTGATTTAAAGATTGTTGCAGCAGCCATCCAACCTTTGTGCCTGTTGGGTTTGTAGCAGACAGCTGGACAACTGTGTTGACAATCTGTGTGCGTGAAGGAAACAGACCTAACCTGACCTCCGTCGTAGACCCAACTGCAAACACGTGTTGATAACCGCCAATGAAAAAAAGAGGGTGGGACACAGGAAGTGGCGTCAGAAGAGCAGAAAGCTGCACAAACAACAGCAGCAGTGACTATTTAAACCTTTTAAGGTTTAGGTGGTTTTACAGATCCTGTAGTTCATGATCCCTCGTCAGTTAAGTATGTGACCCCATCTTTCATTCATCAGACAAAAATCTGTGGAAACCAGTCTGTTTTTTAAAATCTGTAAAGACTTTTGCCCCTTTTACACAGGCTCTAATTCAAAAGTCCCGCTCTACTTCACTCTACTCTGCTCGGCTCTATAAAGAATGCATCACGTCTACATCGGCTACAAAAACTTAGCGCAAGTTGTGTAAACAACAAAAGAGCTATGGACAACGTTGGCCCTGTGTTGTTGCTGTTTTTTAAACTTATGGGGATTCTCCTGAGACTTCAGGAAGAGAGGCGCAGTGGAAGAAATGCTCTGGATGCCGCGATTGTTGCACGGAGTAGGACAGCTGTTATCCGCCGGAGATTTCAGGCTTTACAACGCCTTCAGCTGGGGGACAGACGGCAGAAACGTTGCAGGGTAAGCTAACGCTGTTGTTTATATTTCTACCTTCGCTCTTTATGCTTGCATCTGGAGGGTATTTTTCAGTGATTCCAGAAATCTTGAAGCTGGAGGATTATTATTACTTACTCTTAAACAGTAACTAATATGAGAGAGAATCATTGAATAAAAAATATATATTTTTTGCTGCCTCACATGAAAGTGAATCTGTAATAAATCTAAAGTTTACCAATATATAACACATCCTTTTCATGCAAGTTTTAAAACTAAGATTTGAATCTAGATATTTATATCCTGGGACAACTTATAATTTCCTTCCTGAAATAAAAGTGTCTGGGTCTGTCTCTGCACTGTTTCTTGGAGCGGAACATGGCAACTGTTTCAGATACGTTCAGTTGTCGACAACATCTGTGAAGCCAGCTTCCAACTATTCCCATAACATCTGTTAGCTTTCTAGCAATTGTTCCTGTGGTTTTACAGTGGGTAAAAATAACTATCATCTGCATACAATAAACTATCCCATTGTTCACACCCAGATAGATGGCAGATCGTTATTATAGAAACTAAGGAGGACAGCACCCAATACAGAGCCCTGTGGGACACCAGTTGATAGGTGTTAAAATACAGATTTACAATTTTAATAGCTTGAGAGCAAAACAAAAAGTAAGATCTTACTTACAAAGTTAAATCCTATAAAACTGAAACTAAGTCATTTATCCAAGAGAATATTAAATTAAGTAACAGCATTAAAAACTCCACCTTTGTCCATTGAAGCCTTTATCTTTTCCATAAAATATGTGGCAATTTCTGTCAAACCATTGGGCCTAAACCCAAATTGCAACTGGTGGCTTCACGTACATTTGTTATCGCAAATGACTACATAGTTAAGAGCAATTGAATCCTTTAGTTCTTGAACACATTTGATCACATCTGTGGTGCTTCAGTCATGTTAACTCACCCATCTGCAGCTCGCTGATGGTTTCCACCAGAGACCAGTCTGGACTGTAACCACAGTGAGATTTGTCCAGCAGACTGTCCAGAACCTGAGTGACAGAAGACACTTAGATACGTCTCTGCTGGGCATTCATCCTTCGCTGACATTACCACCACTTCAGCTCATGATAAAGAAATATTTAACTTGTTATAATTATTAAAAATAAACGTGTTTTAAGCAGATAACATACTGAGGACGCATGACTGTGGTTACCAAATCTATTAGCAAAAAGGTGAACAAAACTTAAAAATGCAGCATAACTTTGTGATCATTATAAATGGCACCACCATTAGAAAAGCAGGAATTTTGTCAGTTCGCTGTTCTGGAGCAGACAGGTGTGTGTTAACATAATGCTGAGAAGGTAAGACATCAGCAATGACCTTAGAGAAGCAGTTGTTGCTGCCCATCAGTTTGGGTAGGGTTAAAGGTCACTTCCAAACTATTTGAAGTCCATCATTCTACAATTAAAAACATCTTCATGAAGGAAAAATATTCAAAACGGTCTTCCCTGACTGACGGAATAGAATTACTTTTTTTGTCATGTATAGCCCATAAATAAAGACACTGGGAAAGCCTTTCTGGTATGGTGCAATGATAACAAAAAAATAAATTAACAGTGAACAACAAAATAAGGCAACAGTTAACCACAAAGAAAAAGAAAGAGAGCTCAGAGGTCTAAAGGCCCAGGGGTAGGATGGGTAGGCAGAAGGTTGAACAGACACTGTCCAGGATGCAAAAATGAATAGCAAAAACTCAAGAGCTACATCTCAGACTCAACAGGTCTCAGTTATAAGGTCAAAGGTTAAAGGTCATGACAGGACAATTAAAACAAAACTGAAAAAGTATGTTTTTGTTTGAAAGGGTTGCAGGAAAAAAACTCTTCTCTCTAAAAACAACATGGCAGCAAGACTCAGGGTTATAAAGTTTCGTCTGAATGAATCGACAGTCTTCAGGAACAATGAGACCAAAGTACAGATGTTTACCCATAATCCTCAGCAGCATGGTTGAAGAAACCCAAACACAGCATATCTCATACAGACTGTCAGCACGGTGGTGGATGGCTGATGGTTTGGGTCACTGAGTCGACCATGAACTCCTCTGGAGACCAAAGGACTCTAAAGTGAAATGTGAGGCCATCTGTCTGACAGCTGAACGTTGGACCAAACTGGGTCATGATGCAACAGGACAACAATCCCAAACACAGCAGCTAATCTACAACAGAACGGCTCAAAAGGAAAAGAATCAAGGTGCTGTGATGGTCCAGTCAGAGTCCAGAACCTCAACCTGATTGAAATGATGTGATGGGACCTTCAGAGAGCCGAGCAGAAACAAATGTCTGCAAACCTCAATGAACTGAAGCAACTTTGGAAAGAAGTATTAATACTGATAGAGCATCTATGGTCATAAGAAAAACAGTCATATAAACTGCTTCTGCTTCTTTGCTTCCTGCTACTGCGGGAACAACAGGAGCTGAAGTCGTACCTGTCTGACCGTCTGTCTCTCGTCAACCATCATGGTCTTGGAGCTCTCATCAGAAAGATGAACACGAATCACCAGCTGTGGGGACAAAAAAAAAACCCGGGGGTGAGAAGATCAGTCATCATGTTACCACTGAGAGAGTACAGTTGGATGTTTTATTGTCTGATAAAAATGATGTGCAGTGACTGTGACACCCATCAGCTCTCAGAGCTATTAGGCTGCTTCACTGTTAGTCAAACTAAAACTAGTCACAATATTACTACAGACAGCTTCAAACATGTAGTCATAAAAACAGAGAGATTCAGAAAGGACAATGGGTTTTATTCTAAACAATTTCTAATGAGCTGTAATGGTGTGGCTCCAAGCTGGCTCCCTGGTCTGGGAAAACAAACCAGTTCTTAGGTTAATTAAATAACGGAAAATAAGAACCCCTTGAACCTGTTTGGTAAAAAAACCCTAAAGAAGACATGCTACAGAAGGTCTAAACTCTTTACAATCGCTGCCTAAAATCACTTCAACACAACCCTTCCTGTCCATCCCTGTGTGGAAATCTCCAAAAATGACTAACGTAAAGGCTGGGGTCAGTGTGAGGCCCTGAACTAGAACAGCTTTACATTTAACACAATTAGTAAACCAAAAACCTGACTGTTAGGTTCACTGGAAACTCTGAATTGTCACTAAGGGACAATTAAATGAATTGTGTGTTTTATTTGTCTTTTATTCCCCGTTGCTGACCAGACGAGTTGCCTAATTCTGTCTTGTGTGGTCGGACAGTACTAAATACAGGACTGAATGGCTTCATCGCACAATCAATTCACTCACACCTTCAGAGATGGCCTTTTTGTTTGTATATGTTGGTAGTCTGAACACAATCCGTCCCGAGCCTACTAAATGATTTGACCCCACACAAGCAGCAGAGGTATTACCTGGATGTCGCCAGGCAAAAACACTTAATCTCAGCTGCTGGCTGATTAAAGATAAAACAACTGTCCTGGTGAATATTCTTAAGATAAAGCTTAGGCTTTTGGCTTTTTTTTCAGCAACAAGTTTTGATCAACTTTAACAAAATCCTATATAATAAAAAAAACTTATTTTGTTGGGATTTTATCAATCAGAGTGAGTTAGAAGGATGCTCTATGGTGAGTTTTTTTCAGTTTAATGTTTGTTCTGATTGTTTTTGTCCCTCTGTGGTCACTGTGAGCTAAAATGTGTTGCAATATATTGGCTATATATCAGATTTTGATGGATTTTGACAAAGTTAGGTATTTTGGCTTATTAAAAGATTACATCACAAAAAGATTAGACTCAAAAGACTCCAAATTGTGTTAATTTAAAAACAATAATATAGCTCAGATGTCTGACTGTATTGTAGTTTTTTATTGTATACATTTTTTGATCTGGCAGCTCACTGTGGGACATGACTGCCTGTATTGGCATAAACGACCTGTAGTTGACATTTGATTGCAAAGACTTTTTGGAATCACATTAAGTGTCAGGTGTGAATGATCTCAAACAGAGTTGACCCCTTGCAGTCGAATCACCCATGACAGATATTTAACAACAGAACTGAACAGCCTCAAATAAAATGTCTCACAACACCTGGTTTGAAAAAATTCAAGTTGTCTGCTGAAACTCCCCCTCTCCACGAAACTGAAGAAACAAGACATATTTGATGAAATCATTCCAGAGGAGAATGATGAGAACTAAAATAATGACGGATTTAGGGTTCCCGGTCAGGAGATGTTGCAGAATGATCTCTGTCAGGTTTGAGAAGCTTAGAGCAAGATCAACATCACAGATCGCACACACGTACACACCCCTTTAAGTGAATGTAGTAAATCCAAGTTCTTAATCTCGTCTCTAGGATGGGAATTTGAAATCGCATTGGTCATTATGTTGAGTGCTGTGTGTTTGTGTGTGTGTGTGTGTGTATTGACCACAGCTGTTATTGACTGGAGCTTTCAAATGCCGAGTGACACTGACCTGACCCAGAAAACTGTCTTCCAGACACGTGATGTGAAACACACACACACACACTCGCACACGCACAGTTGAAATGTTACAATCAGGAATCATGTGTGTTCGAAGCAGACTTACCTTCTTCACCTGTGCCTCCTTGATCTTCTCCAAGGCCACTCGAATACTCTCCGCCTTCAGTTTGGCAGCCTGCTCCTCCTACACACACACACACACACACACACACACAAACATATACAAGTTACACATCAGGAAACCCAAACTCCCCCTGCTCACAGAGCTGCTGCACCTGTTTGCCTACCTGATTCCTCCAACAGGAACTCATTGTGGATTCTCTTAAACACGCCTTATCTTTTTGCTTCGCGACAAGTTAAAAACAAAAATGTAAGTTTAATCAGGCTTCGTCCAGCAGGGTTTTTATCGTGCTCATAGTTTCCTGTTAGGTTAGTCCCAGAACACGCCGCTCAAAGAGCCCACAGTGAGAAGAAACATCCTGAACACTCCTCTCCTCCCGCTTCTCTTCATAAAAACGATCACTTTCTCCATATTAGCAAGACTGCAGCAGGAGAAAATGACGGACATCTGTCCCACTGAAGGATTACTGTAAGTGACAATGCAGGACGGCAGTGTTTCTGCGGCTTCTTATCGATGAGAGAAAGTCCAGGAGAGGAGGACCGACACAGGATCAGACCACAGCTGAGAACAGCCACGAAGGCAGGAACAAACCCCTCAAAGTTACTGCTCAATCCATCTGACAACAACTGGCTCATAGCCCTTACATTGGAGCGCACCGATTCACTGAAAGATGCTCCATCCTCCTGCCCGGTCCGGCGAGATGGAAGAAACAGAGCAGCAAGGGAAGGTTGATCAGGCGGGGGGAGGGGCCTGTTGATGAGCACTGATCTCTTTATCTCAATCTGCTGTGCCTTTTCTCAGTCCTCTCCTGTTTTTCCTCTTCCCGGTTCTTCCCCAACTGTCTCCTTTTCAGGTTTCCTCTGTCGGCTAACATCAACGTTTTGAAAAGACGTCACCTCGACACGAGGGTCTGAATGTCTGACTGAGCAGAGAGACAGTCCGTCACTTCTAGCCTCACGTGAAATGATCCATACCGCGAATGAGCGAAAAGGCAGATTAAACACACACACACACACATACACACACACACACACAGCAGTTTTAAGCTCATCTCCGCATCGTAATGACAGCTTACTGCTCAACAAAAAGACTGAATAACTAAATCATGACAGGATTTGAATTGTTTTAAATGTCACAGTCCAACTCAAGGAGCTATAAAAACAAATTATTCATAGTAAAATTTCCGTTTTGAATTATTTAAACAAGCATAAACCTTTCACCTTTGGCAGTGAGTGATAATGATTGTGAGTGATCGGTCTCTTAAAATGTTAGCTTCTTTTTCTTGTCACATTTATCCATCCATCCATCCATCCATCTTCTGCCACTTATCCGTGGTTTGGTCGCTAAGGCAACAGATCCAGGAAGGAAACCCAGACCTCTTCCCAGCGACACTCTCCAGCTCCTCCTGGTAGATCCCAAGGCGCTCCCAGACCAAAGAAGATATAAAATCTCTCCAGCGAGTTCTGGTTCTGTCCCAGAGCAGCAGCAGCTCTACTCTGAGCTCCCCCCGATGACAGAGCTCCTCACTTTATCTTTAAGGCTGAGGCCAGCTACTCTACGAAGAAAGCAGGATGTTGTTCTTTCGTTCATAATTCATACCTTGTGACAACAGGTGAGGGTTGGAATTTAGATAATTTGTCAAGTTGCATTTAGCAAAATATCTCATGAACCCCTGGATGAATTTTAGCGAAACTTTCAGAAAGTAATCAGTGGATGTTTATTTACAACCAACTGACTTTTGGAGTCAACCCAATTCAGGATGACCACCACAGCTAAACAACATAAGCCAACACAAAAAATGGCTGTAACTCAAGTTCATTTTACAGATATTGAGCTAAAATCTGATGTGGCAGTAGAGTCATTCACAGCACATACAGCATGACATCGTGCATGAGATCATGCAATTTCTCTGCATAAGATGATCTTAGTCTAAAACTCTGACATGAAAGGTGATGAGCGATATGCATTCCTTTAAGAAATGATAGGCCTGCAATTATTACAGTTTTTTTAAATCCTCAATTTGAAAAATAAACCTCTACATAAATCAACTGTCTTCCCTGATAATTCAGATATAAACTATTATGAACCATATGAATCGTTTCCTCTGCCTATCCAGCCGTCATCTCCAGCTTTCAGCTCATAAATACTCTACAATATAGGGGCTCTAAAATTAGCTTCTGTCCAATAAAGATCAACAGACTGTGAAGTCAGGAGAAATGGGTCCCTCCTGAACCACCGTAGGCTCCAAACAAAGCCAACTAATGTGAATCACTGTATACGGCAGGAGCCACAGAAGTGGGCCAGCAGCGTGTGTGTGTGTGTGTAAAACACTGAAACAGAAAGAGAACACACACAGCTGTGCCCTGAAGTCTTTAATAAGAGCAGATAATTATGCCTTCAACTCAATCACAGCTGCAGGAATTAGACTGACCCCCGAAGCTCGTAATCTGCCTGGAATCTCAAGGCCCATCGCAGCCCTTCCCCCTCTCTAATCTGGCAGAATAAATTCAATCAAAAACGCGTCTTTTTTTTCCTCGTTCCTCTCACAAAGCTCAAAGCATTTTCCGTCCGAATTACTGCAGGAAGGAGACAGGAGTTTTCTGCAGCAGGAAAGGCTGGACCTGAAGCCGATGGCAGCTGCTTGGAGACAAATGAATCTTACAAGTGTATTAGTCTGAGTGCACACATAGAGTTCTGATCCACTGGACTCAGACTGCTGTCCAGAACCACATACATGTAGTTACTTAAAGCTCAGTACTGTTCAGTAAAATTGTGACTAAATGATGAACAGTCCCTTCGGTGTCACTTGGTAGATTTGAGGCATTTATTAGATCATATCAAACTAAACTACAGAAATTAAATTTTCTGCAAAAATGATGCATGAATGCTGAAATTTGAGGAAGCCAAATTCTGAAAAACTGTTTTCAGAGAACAGGTTTAGTTTGGATTGCTTTAGGAGTCAGATCCTTACAATAAAAAGACATTTAAAGCTTAAAACGGCAGACAGCACAGCTTTCTGCCCGCCAGATGCTGAGGACTCTCCGTATATGCTGCTTCTCCGTTCTCTAAAGAGGATTTTCCCCTCACATCTCCCTCTGACGCCCAATCAAACGGCCTCATCTGAGTGATCGTCCAATCAAATCATGATGATGTGGACCCAGTCAGAATAAAGCTTGCTTACTTCCTCACACACACACACAGAGGTACAAGTTTTAAAGGTATTAAAGAAGCCTTCAGCTTAAAAGCAGTAGAGTTTCCAGATGCTTATTCAAACACATTTATAAAGTCTAGTGGGGTTGGGTCATTAGGGGTCATTAAAAACATGTTTTTTTTCAATCTAAGCTTAAATAAAATCTTTTTGCATATAGCATTTTCCTCTACAGCTCGTGTAAAACTAGTTTAGTTCATCATGCAGTGAGTCCCACTCCTCAGTTTTTGCTGTGTTAAAATAAAAGTACAAATGTCTCCTATTCTTTGTTAGCAGCAAGAATCATTGAGCATTGGGACAAACATCACCTCGCTGCACTAAAACATAATTTCATGTGTCACGGACTGATTGGTTATCTGTCTGTCGAGCCAATCAGCATTCTTTTGCTGATATCTGTTTGCTTTTAGCACATTCTCTGTGCTCAGATATACTTTATTCTAATTTGCTCAAATTTTTAATAAAGCTGCTCTTATTTATAATGTTTTTTTTTGTTGATGTTGTTGTTTTTCATTTCCAAAAGCAATACAAGTCTGAAATAATGACCGAAAATCGAGCCACTGAGACGTTTTAACCACGGTCACTCTCAGAGCTCTATGCAAGTTTTGCATCGCTTTAATAAAATTTTGATTTTATCAAGAACATCAAGGCAAACTTCCCACTAATGTAGATGAAAGACAACATTTGTGTTGTTAAATCGATTGTAATTACAGAGACGTTCAGCCAGAAAGACAGTTTTAAAGGTCTCTGCTTCGTTCCTTTCCTCCTCTCCGTCCTGCAGGCTGGACGGACTCTGTGGCTGCAGCAGGTCTGGTGGGGTGAAGTGGAACCTGGGGTTTGCATTTTCAATGTTTAAGGTCAGGCCTTCAGTTTTTATGGTAGTTAAAAGAAGGTGAAGCATTTTATCAGTGAGTGGTCCTCACAAAAGATAGGAGAGCGGATGCAGCAGACACCTGTTTGTCCTCAGGAGACAACCATATTTCCTCCAGCAGACACCTGTCCGTCCTCAAGCAGACACCTTATCTGTGCCCAGGAGACACCTGTCTGTCCTCAGGAGACACCCATCTTTTCTCTAGCAGTCACCTATCTGTCCTTGAGCAGACACCTGTCCATAATTAATTAGCATAAGCAAATTAATAACAAATTAATAAATAACAAATTGATAATTTATATTTTAAAACCATCCTCAAGCAGACACCCGTCTGTCCTCAGGTGACATCCAACTTTTCTCTACCAGTCACCTGTCCATCCTCTAGCAGTCACCTGTGTGTCCTCAGCAGACACCTGTCCATCCTACACCGGACACCCGTTTGTACTCTAGGAGACACCCGTCTTAAATGTCCCCATGTGGAACTCTGCTCAGGTAAAGTTCCTCGTGTATAAAACTGAACCCATTAAGTTCAAAGTTCACAAACATATAAAGACCACTGACGCACAACATTGTTGTTAATATAAAATGTGGCTTCACAACCAGTTCATTCAGCCAGGCTTTTTAAGGGCCGCTCCCTGCAGTGGGCCCTGGGTGGTTCGATCCCTGGCAGCAGTCACATGTTGTAGTGTCTCTAGGCAGGACACTGAACCTCGCATTGTCTCTGATGTGCGTCATCAGTGTATGAACACAGTGTATGAAGCACTGATTTATTTATTTAGATTAACTTTGTAGAGATGCAGTAGATTGCTGTATGAATGTGTGTGTGGATGGGTAAATGAGGGCACAGATTGTGTTGTAAAGCGCTTTGAGTGGCCTGGTTGGCTAGTAAGATGCTATATAAGTACAGTCCATTTACCATTCATCATAGCTGTTGATGTGCCCGTGTCTGATTAATGTCCCTGCCTCTGTGATGATGTCATGGTCACTATTTGAGTAATCTGAGGTGGTTTGTTGGGACAGTAGAACATTGAATTCTAATTATAAGGCTGATAACAATGGACAGGTAGCCTACAGATGTCTACTCACTCAGACATCGTCCTGTCCTCCTCAGTCCCTGATTCAAACACACATACATACACATTTCTGTGTGTTTCTGTTTGTGTTGGACATGATAGAAGTCAACAGAAGTCAAAAGAAAAGAGTAAGATGTCTTCAGTGCAGCCTCTGTGGTCTGAAGGCAACAAACAAACACAATTTTTAAAAAATTATGAAGAAATATCATTTAAAATGAACTAGCTGATTCCAGGGCAGACTGGTGTCTGACAGCAACCCAATACCAATTAGAGCACAACAACAACAACCTTGTCACAGCTGGTCTCATTACCAGGATTGATTGGTATTAGTCAGTCCTGAGGTCAGCCACTAAGCTCCATTACTGCTACTGGCTGAGCTCCAAATCCTCAGGACTGAACTGGATCCAGCAGAGCCACATCCTCACAAAAAAAAAAAAAACATGAAACTTTTCTGTTACAGACCACTAATCAAATCACCTGAAGTTCTGGGAACATCAAGTTGCTTATACTCTAGAAATGAATAAGAATAAGAAAACGAGTGCAGGTCAACTGAAATGCATGTTAAAAACAAGCAAAAGTGACAATAAAACTCAGCAACCATCTAAAATGGATTTCAATAGTTAAAAGAATCGTCAGTACACATTTATTTTCTCAGTCATAGGTACAGAAAGAGAACCAACACCACACTGAGGTTTTCTTCAGATCAGTCAGATATGGATCATTTACAAATTAAAGACCTCGCATTTATTGAATAAATTCACATCACCCGCCGCCTTTAGCTTTAGATTAAGATCGATTTTGATGATAAACAATGAATTTTTAGCTGTTTTCGTCAAACATAGAAAGTACCGTTATGCATGATCTCATGCAGTACCCTGCATGAGATCCAGATGTTTTTAGGGTCAATTGGCTGTGGTGGCCATCTTGAATCAGGCCACCTTGAAAAGTTAATTAGCCGTAGATGTACATCCAAAGACTACTTTCTGAGAGTTTCATTAAAATCTGTCCAATGGTTAATGAGCTATTTTGGTAACAGACACAAACAGCCACACCGTTTTTCTCAGCAGGAGATAACTTTGTGCCATTATTGATCCCGTGATCAATCATTTAGCCTACTGATTGGTTCTCCAGCACAGTTAGCCGAAACGTGACTGATTTGTTCCTTGTTCTGGAGGAACCTGTTGGAGAGATTTTCACAGAAACCCTTTGTTTCTCCTTAACAGTCCGACTCTTAGACTTACCTGCTTTAAAAGTACATTGAGTTCACATCTCAAACATGCTTAGCATCAGAAACAACTGGGAGCAAACAATGAAGGAACACAATCACACCAGAAGTGTTGCAGCAGATCATAAAAAAAGATTATTCAGCATTAATACCTCCCTATTGTTTTGGCACAGCAGCAACAGTTATTATGCGTAAAATGGGGGAACATGGTAAAAGCTGGTAGAACAGCTGCTTCTGCTGTGAACCCACTCCTGTGTGATCCCATCCTTCAGTGACTCTTTGGTTGTCACGATGACACTGACACCAACATCACACACACACGCACTTTTGCTTCACGTCGGGACATTTATGCATACAACGCCTTGAAAAAGTCTTCGTCCTCCTTGAACGTTTCTACATTTTGTCATGTTCCAACCACAAACTTCAAAGTTTTTTTACTGGGATTTTATGTGACAGACCAACAATAATAAGGAAAATGACCCACAGTTTTCAGAATTCTTTACGAACAGAAATCTTAGTGTGGCATTCATTTTTATTCAGCCCCCTTTACCCTGATACTGAATCTAGTGTAACTAGTTGCCTTAAGAAGGCACTTAATTAGTAAACAAAGCCAGAGATTTAGTGATCAAACGACATCATAAACACCAAGAAACACACCAAACAGAGGAGGGATAAAGTTGTTGAGAGTTTTACAGTAGAATTAGGTTCTAAAACAACATCCCAAGCTTTGAACCTCTAAAAAGACAACTGTTCCATAATGGAAAGACTAAAGACATGGCCTTCCACCAAATCAGACGAGGCAGGAAGGGGAAGCATTAATCTGAGAAGCAGCCAAGAAGCCCACAGTAACTGGAGGAGCTGCAGAGATTTACAGTTGAGGTGGGACAATCTGTCCTCAAGATAACTATTAGTTGTGAACTCCACAAATCTGTCCTTTATGGAAGAGTGGAAGAAGTAATAAATTGTTGACAGAAGGCTATAAAAATTCCTGTTTGCAGTTTGCCACAAGCCATGTAAGGACACGGCAAACACGTGGAAGAAGGTGTTCTGCTCAGATCAGACCACTGACCTCTGACACTGCACATCACCCTGAACACATCATCCCCCACTGTGAAACATGGTGGTGGCAGCATCATGATATGGGAATGCATTTTTTCAGCAGGGACAGGGAAACTGCGCAAATTTGACGGGAAGGTGGATGGAGCTGAATACAGGACAATCCTCGAAGAAAACCTGTTAGAGATTGTAAAAGACTTGAAACTGAGGTGGAGGTTCACCTTCCAGCAGGACAACGACCTGAAACATCCAGCCAGATCTACAATGGAATGGGTCAGATCAGCTGTGGGATCAGTGGTTAGAGCAGTCCTCCTCAAACAAGAGTTGGAGGTTCGATCTCTGGCAGCAGTCACATGTCGAAGTGTCCCTGGGCAAGACACTGATCCTCTCATTGCCTTCGACGTGCCCCATCAGTGTTTGAATGGAGTTTAAAGCACTGATTAGACTCTATAGAACGATTCATTCAGATTATCTTTATAGAGGTGTAATAGAGTGCTGTATAAATGTGTGTGTGGATGGGGAAATGAGGACACAGATTGTGTTGTGATGTGCTTTGAATCTATGACAAGACTAGAAAACTGCTGATCACAGACGCCCTCCATCCATCCTGACTGAGCTTGAGCAAGTTTGCAAAAAACAGGCACATATTTTTAGTCTCTAAACGTACAAACCTGGTTGAGACGGACCCCAAAAGACTTGCAGCTGGACTCGCAGCGAAAGGTAGATCTACAAAGTATTGACTCAGGGGGGTTGAATACAAATGCAAACTGCACTTTTCCGATTTTTATTTGCAAAAGATGTTGAAAACCACGCATCATTTTCGACTTTGTGTTGGTCCGTCGCATAAAATTCCTGTCAAATACTTTGAAGTTTGTTGCTGCAACACGACAAAATGTAGAAAAGTTCCCGAACACTTGCAAAAATAAACCTTCATGCCTGATAGACAAAAGATAAATGGCGTAATGAAATGAAAGCAGATTATATCTGTCGTCAGTCAACGTACAGGATGTTTTGAGGAACCTTACAGGATACTGGTTTAAATCAAATATCAGACTGATGCACGAAGTTGTACATGAGCCTCTGTGAAGCTCCGGGATAGATTACACACCAGCGGGGGG
>NC_051435.1:19972545-19975656 GCF_001649575.2 Kryptolebias marmoratus | reverse complement strand
GGGGGCAGAGGTGGATGAAGAGTGTCACCTTGGTCAGCAGGTGGGAAGGCTTTCCTGCAATGTTTCTCAGAATCAGAGAGGTTTCCCTGTCCAGATAGGAGTGCTTTAAAAAGACACAGAGAGAGTTCAGGTGAATTCATCTGCTGCTTCACTGACTGATCGGACGTGGCAGGTTAGCAGAAAGCCGGGCGGTGAAACGCAGACTAGGAGCACGGATAAAGTCATCAAAAAGTACAACTTTCAAAGAACTGGACACAGGGACAGGTTGCATCGTTGGTACTCTGTAGGCAAATCATCTGACAATGAAAGCCAATGGAACCACAGACTGTATATAAGTGATAGAACTCTGATGTGAACCTGGAAGTAGAAGTCCCCTTCCTTCCTTATGAGTGAACAAAACATTAGTATTTGTAAGATTAAAGGAAAAACACACCTCAGATCTTTTTTCTCAGAGTTGCCTCTTGTCGATTAAGAGTTCTCATCTTGCTCAAATATTAATTCTTCTAAAACGTTTAAATGTAATGAGTTTTTTCATGCTTTAAAAAAAACAAAAAACGCCAAAGCTGTGCTCGCATCATCCACTCATTACTTATAAAGTGCCCTACTTAGTGAGTCAGCCATTTTGTAGTGCCATTTAAAATTTCATCAGGAATTTTTCATCCACTCCGTAGCGTCCTACAAACCCGTCACAGGTTTCCACTGTAAGTAGTGGACGTTAGATGTACACTACATCGATGGAAATAGACCATAATGCATTGCAGCGTGAGTCAACACAGCAGGCTAAAGTTTGCAGCTCAATATTATGGTTTTCAGACTGCAGCTTCTTTAATATTAGATGTCTTCATCTTATGATCTTATCCCTTTTAAACAGATAAAACCAGATGTTTTTATACACTATACAAGACAGAACTATTTTTTTTTCACTGTTTGACATTAAATCGAACCTTCCCGGTTTTAGGTAAGTTAGGATTACCAGAAGTATTTCTACTTGTTAAATGCCCAAATAATGACAGATTATTGTTATTATTGTTGTTTATTACTAAACCTGTTTGTTTCAGACGGCGGTGATTATTGAAGTCTGTAAAATGGTTACTACAAAACTCAGCCCAGATCCACCAGAGTCCTGATAGTTACTGACCATGCACTAACTCACCTGAACAACCTGCTAATTTATTTCTCCCTTTTTTTTTAACTTGACGCTTACCTTTACAGTTAACGTAAAAACTCCTAACTCAAATGGCATCAAATGAACCGTGAGCAGTGTTTGCTTCCACAAACGCTGTATTTTCCCCATAAGAAATCTAAAACCTCTGCGGTTTTAGATTTGTTTAATAATAAATGGATTTTAATCTACACTCCACTTCCTGTGAAGTGCCCTCCGCAGTGACAGCCTGGTGACAGCATTACTCTGATTAGAAGCTGGATTTCTCCAGGGGAAGTACCAGAATCACCACGGCTACTCTGGGACCTGCTGGGGTATTTTTTAAATTTTTTTTTTTAACTTGCCTTCACAGATAATCAGAGCGACAGAACTGCTCACCGAGCCCACAGCATCCTCCTCCACCACTTCTTTATTGTAAAATTTGGTGTGGTAGTAGCTGAGAGTCATACTAACACATACTCAGACAACTAACTGATTAGGCAAGATCTTTGTTTAGAATTTGGCCATTATCTATGGAGTTGCTTTTGTTGTTATTTTGGCAAAATATCTCATGAACCACTGGATGGATTTTTTTTTAAACTTTCATTAAAAAAAATCAATAACTGATTAACTTCCTCCTGGATTCTGGAAAATCCTGATGTTGTTTCTTCCTAATCTATTTTAGAGATCTTCACATTTTATTGAAAGTTCCATATCAGAGTTTTTTAACTTTTGGAACCAACCCAATTTAAGATGGCTGCCACAGCTAATCAACATTAGGTACCACTAAAATGCCTATAACTCAGTCGTTTTTACAGATATTGAGCTAAAATTTCATGTAGTAGTCGCCGAGAGAAATTTAAACCTGAGCATGACATTTTTTATAAGAGATCACACATAATGTTACTTTCAAGGGTTGACCAAAACAGCTACAATTCGATCATTTCTCATCATACAATGATCTCAGTCTAAAACTCTGGCCTGCTAGGCTTAGAATTAAATATAAGGTTCACTTAGTCTGTACGTTTACAGAGTTTTATTAAAATTTCACACAATGTTTAACCTTTTTTTTTTTTTAGAAAGGTGTTAGTTAAGTTTATCCATGTCTCTCCTGCGTCTCGTTCTTTTTAACACCCCACGCTAACAAATGATCTGATTGCAGTTACTGTCTAACAAACTTAATCTGCTCCTAATCCTGCTGAAACAACAACATAATCCCAGTTAGTGGGCAAGTGTTTGAAAGGCTGATTATATCAACACAAAAGCAGTCACACTGCTTAAAATGAGCACTGATGGATTATGGGAAATATTCTGATGGCTCCCTGACAGTCCAATTTAAGGTCCGGATGTCTGTGATCCTTATAGTTTACATTTGTGGGAAAGACTTCAACCAACCGAATGAGGATTAAATAATTTAGTTCTAAATAGAGAAATTATATTTTCTACTAAAATGCAGCATGAATGTTAGGTGCTTTATGAAAATGGCGGAAAAAGATAAAACTGATCATTTTTACGTTAAAACAAACAGAACAGAGCCTTACAGCTAAAAGTAGCAGAATGGCAGACAAAATGAGCAAAACAGTAGCTAAAAGCTAAAAGGAGCAGAAAACGAGCAAAAGGGTAACTAAAAGCTAAAAGTAGAAAAACTATAAATGGTTCATAATCATCCCACAGAATCCTAATTCAAAGTAGCTGGAATATCATTTTCTTCAGCTGTTTTCTCACTCCATGATTCACAAAGAGTCCTGTTACTGCTCTTATGAAAGTTTGATTTTGAAAAAAATAAAAGTCACCTAAATGTGACATGGAAACGAGCCGTGTTTATGCTTGATGTCATCTGATACAGACTACACTGCTTAGATATTCACGTTCCTTCTGTGTGTTTGTACCTCTGTGTGTTTGTACCTCTGTGTGTTTGTACCTCTGTGTGTTTGTACCTCTGTGTGTTTGTACCTCTGTGTGTTTGTACC
>NC_051435.1:19947183-19971511 GCF_001649575.2 Kryptolebias marmoratus | reverse complement strand
TGTTTGTACCTCTGTGTGTTTGTACCTCTGCCTATTTGCACCTCTGTGTATTTGTACCTCTGTGTTCTGATGACTCTGACCCAATACTTCAGCTGACGTCTGCAGCCCATCTGACTCGGAGCGGAGGACGCTGTCCAGCGAGTCCATGGAGGAGGCAGAGTTAACGGAGACCCCGGATGCTGAGGTGACGGAGGAGCGGGACGAGTGGACAATTGAGCGTACCTGCAGAGAAACACAGCAGTTATTTGATCCTCATACATATTTTACAAGTTAAAATTCCAAACCTTTCCAGGCACAACCTTTAGATCTAAAGTTTCACTTGTTTTTGTTTGTTACTGAAAAGTTTGCTCATTAATCAGGCTTTTGTTTCCTGCAAGCTCCGCCCCCCAAAAAGAGACTGCATAAAGATGGACAATGATTGTTGTGTAAAAAGATTGAAAAACAAAATATTTCTTAACCATCTGGTGCTATTATTTTTTTTTTTTTACTGCCATCTGCCATTATCTAGCTGCTCCAGTTAACGTTCCATCCCTTTTTTCCTCACGTGTTCAGTGCCCCGTTAAGGAATCCTAAAATACTGGGAGCAATTTTTCAGCAGAAACTGCGACAATGATCTAAAGCATCATTTACCTCGTGCTCGCTGACTGTGCCCACTGATCCAGTACGTCGATGCTGGCGCTGAGAGGATCCGGGCCGTCGCACCGAGGCTGACGTGTAAGAGGAGGCGGAGCTGAGAGAGTGGGAGGAGCTCTGACGGGCAGCTTCATCCATGCTGAGAGAGGCCTGAGGAGGACACAAACAGAGGATGACATTTAGACTCAAGCACAGTAAATGTGCCATCACTCACACATGACTAAATTTTCTAGTATTTACATTTCACATCAATGAATGTGCTGCTACAGAGAACTGAATCAATGCTGGAGTTCTTATTTTTACATATCTACCAACTCCATTGGCTCCCTAAAACATTCAGTAAAAGATCTTGCTTCTAACAAACAAAGCTCTGACGCTGCTTCTATCAAAAGTTGTATTGTTCCATATTTTCCTAACAGAGCACTTCACTCTAAGACTGCCGGTTTACTTGTGGTTCCTAGAGTTTGTAAAAGTAGAACAGGAGGCAGAGCTTTCAGTTTTCAGGCTCCTCTGTTGTGGAACCAACTTCTGGTTTCTGTCCATGTGGCTGACACTCTGTCTACTTTTAAGACCAGACTTAAAACTTTCCTTTTCATAAATCCTATAGTTAGGGTTGGTTTGGGTTTCCTGAGCTATCCCTTAGTTAAGCTGATATAGGCTCACTCTGCTGCTGTCTTTATTCGTTCTATGATCCATGTTTGTTGTTGTAATTATTGAGGTCTTTAACATGGATGTTTCTATCCATAGAAACTACACCTGAACCAACCCTTCTGTGTTTGTCTGTCTCTTTCCTGTCCTCTTAAACCGCAGATGGCTGCTCATCCTAATCCTGGTTCTGCTGGAGGTTTCTTCTTGTTAAAAGGAAGTTGTTCCTTTTCCACCGTCACCAATGTGTTGTTCAGGGTGGGAGGCTGCGATGAAGTGAAGATTTGAAGCAATCTGCTGCTTTCTATAGATAATAACTGGCATTTCATAATGGGAGTGTATTGCATTTTAATTAGACTGAATTGACTATAATAAGATTTGAATCTGGATCTGTTATTTTTTGTTGTATAGTACCCTGGGAGGACTTGTAATTTGAGTTGAATAACGTTCGCAAACTGGTCTCCAACAGTCACAGTCCAGTGAGAAACTGACTTAGAGGTACAAGTTGACCAAAGCAATCTTTTACCTAAAAGGAAGCACCATTAAAATTATTTTTCAGTGGGTAGATTTTTTTTTCTTGCCCCACTTTTTTCTGCGGCGGTTCCACATTTCTTTAACCAGATAAGTCAGATAAATTGCACTAACAAGAATGTGAAAAGAAACAAACCAGAACAAAATGTTAGTGAGGAAAATCCAGTTTCAAACAATAACAAAAGGCTTTTTAAAATGGGCCAAACTAAAATGTCAACTTTTATTTTCCACTAATGAAATTGCATTTTCACATCCAATCAATAATCAGGAGAACTTGCCAACTCAACCATAAAGGTTTTAGATGTCCCAGAATCAAGTGGGACAGACCATGGAGATATAATCTAACTTTATTCCTTTTCATTTACTTTATTATTCGTTGTTCAGTGTTCCATTAAACAAATCAATGTTTCCCTGTTGTTCTGATTTCTTTTTCAGGGCTGTGGCCTGTTGTGCTTGTGTTGTGACGAGGCGTGTCTCCAAACCTTCTCGAGCTGAGCGGTGATGTCGTCCAGGCTGAAGTTAGAAGCCAGTGGTGCCCGCCCCTGATGCCCGCTCTGAGCTCTGATGGTCCCGGCCGGCGACACCCTGGTGCTGCTGCTGCTGCTGCTGCTGCTGCCACCTCCGCTGCCAACGCTGCTCCCACCACCGGGCCCCCCCACCGGCTGCTGCCTGTTGCTGCGCCCAGCTGGAGGCTTTTGGCGAACCTGCAGACACAAACAAACAAATAAACAAAAAAAGCCTGCATGTAGTCAGAACATATTAATTCAATGCAATTCACTGCATTAAATAAAGCTTTGAATAAAAACCCAACATTCCTTACAGGGATGGATATCATTCGCCGCCTTTCATGCCAGAGCTTTAGACTAAGATCGTCTTATGTTGAAAAATGACACATTTGAAGCTGTTTTGGTGAAACCTTCGCAATGATGTTGCAAATAACGCAATAATATGATATCTCTTGCCTGATACATTAGCGCTTAGTGTATGTGTTGGGGATGACTCTCCGCTACTACCACACCAAAGTTTAGTGCAATATCTGTAAAATTCCCTACAGTACAGCCAACTTTGTATTAGCTAAGGGCACTTAGCTGTGGCAGCAAAGCTAATCAGAGTATCCACTAATTACTTTCTGAAAGTTTCATTAAAGATTTGGGGTGTCCACTCCTGTGAAGATTGGCAGCTGTCTTAAATGTTTCCCATTTGTGAATAATCTTTCTCTCTGTAGAATGCTGGACTCTTAATTGTTTGGAAATGACCTTTGACCCTTGACGAGCAGCAACAGCTGCTTCTCTAAGGTCATTGCTGATGTCTTCCCACCTTGGCAGTGTGTTAACGCACACCTGAATGCGTCAGAACAGCAAACTGACAAAACTCCTGCTTTTATAGGAGGTGAGGACCAGAAAACTTTATGCATTTATAATCAAAATCTTACCTGCTTCTTACCATCACTGTAAATGCATCAATGCTGTAGTTGTGTTGTTTTCATGCTAATTAGGTGGCTGTATTTTATTATCATGTTCATGTTTCTTGTTTGTCTCTGGGACATAAATGTCCTAATACCAGTGCCCAATACTTGGTCTACAAATGTACCAATCCATCCGTGGGTGACTGATTTACGTGACAAAACAAGGGAGCAAAACTGAAACTGAAAAAAACCTTGACAGAGTTTGTCTGTCTCCTCCCCGTTCTCTCAAACCCCAGCTGGTCAAGGCAGATGGCTACTTGTCCTGGTTCTGGTTCTGGTTCTGCTGGACGTTTCTCCCTGTTATAAGGGGGCTGGTTGTTTTACCAGGACGTCGCCTCTGTGCTGCTCAGGATGGAGGACTGTGATGATGTCAAGTTTTGATGCAATCTGCTGGTTACCTTGGATAAACACTGTTTTACATACCATATGCTCTTGTATTGTATGATAGTTTAGATTAATGATTTGGACTTGTTATTTTACCTTTGTACAGTGCTCTGGGGTGATATTTGTTGAGAACTGATGCTGTATAAATGAAAGGAACTGAATCTTTTTAACAGTTTCCTGTAACCCCCCTGAGGTATAAATATTAGTTTGGCTCAGATGTGTTGCTGTGTGCACCTTGGTGTCAGTCAGACCCAGCCTCGTCATGCTGGAGCTGCTGCTGGGTTTGGGGCTGATGGTGCTGAGCTCCTGCTCGATGGACGAGAGGTCGGCCATGAGGGCATCCAGGTCCACGTTCTCCCCCTGATTCAGAGCCTCTGCAGACACAAGGGCAACACTGCATCAGACAGAGCGCCAACGTGCGTTTGTGCATGTTAACGTGAAGTCGTGTTGTCTGACCGTTGATGTTGTAGATGGAGAATCTGTAGGAGAAGTTGGCCATGTTGGTCTCTTGTCTGAGGGGAGCTTTTTGCTGGGGGGCAGGCTCTGGGCGACCATCATCCAGGCTCTGGACACAGAAGGGAGAAAAGAAAGAGGTTTATATTTTGGTAAGAACTAATGAGAAGACTGACGTGACTTGTGTGTTGCTTCAAGACCTGAGTGAGTTTGTCCAGCTCTCCCAACCAGGCTCCAAACATCTTATCCAGGTCCTGGTCCTCCTTATCACTGTCCTCTTCTTCTTCATCCTCCTCCCCCCTGACCTCCACCTCTTCATCTGACAGCTGATCCATCTGAGAAAGGGAAGGAGAGAAAAAAAAACACACACAAGGAAGAAGTTAGAGTATGCGCTTGTTGCCATCTAGTGGTCAAGATTTGGTACTGCAGGAAAACGGAAGAAAGCTAAAAGACTATTCAGACAAAGTTTTATTACTTAATTATTCAGGCAGAATATTAGAAATTTAATATTGCATTTAAAAGAGAAACTGCAGTTTGAGCTAAAGATGCGTTTATGATAAACATCCATCCCTTAAATTTTCAGTGGTGAAACACTTTTTAGAATTTTCATCACTTTTAGCTTTTATTTCAAGCTAACAATTTGCCTTTATTTACTGCAATAACACCCCCCTCCCCCCACTCCAACCCCCCTTAGCTGCCTAAATTAAAGCCAAGTCCCCAATAAGGCTGCTGACAGAAGGACGTCTGCCTCGGACCAAATTTTTAAAAAGATAAAAAAGTTTCCTCAGGCTCTGGAATAAAACCAGCTACAATCAGCAGGTCTCTGTCTCCTGACTACATCCAGACGACCTGAAAGCTTTAAACCTCCAAGGCTTCAGACGTACAGCACGTGTCTGTCGTCTCAACATGTCTGAAAGTTTAGTCACGCGCAGGCGATGTCTTCAGAACCACGAAACAAGACGGGACCGGCCTCTAAATGTTTACAGGGTCAAAAATCTTTTATCTTCTTAAACACGTGGACTCCTTAGACAGGGAAGGCTCCTCAGTCTAAAATAATGTCAATAAACTTAAACATAGAAACTAATTGTGTGTGTGTGTGTGTCTGATGAACTGTTTTTGTACCCATGCTGAGAACAAGTAAACACACCTTCAGAGGGGAGCAGGAGTGTTACTGTGATTAATCACAGTAATAAAGCGAGCAATAACTCTCTATCTCTCTCTCCCTTACACCCCCCCCCCACACACACACACTAAAGTAAATATACAGTAGTTTATGTAGAGAGTCAGACGCGATACTCAACAGCTGCTGATTCTGGACAATTTGAAGTGAGGTTCTGTGAAAAAGTTTATTAACAATCAATAACTTACCTGTTGTAGACATCTCTGTGAACTACCTCAGTTTGGTGAAACCGGGTTTAAGTTTGACTAGATTGATGAGCGGATGGCTAGTCTGAACACACCCGTGACCAAAGTAGACCACTGTAAAACCAGAGGTTGTGTACTCATGTAGCCTCACTTCACTCTCCCCTAACCTGGATGGCAAAAAATTCAACATGGCTGCGACCACTCATCGTAGGATTGGGAATATAACAACAGAATATCATCAGAAATTAAAGGCTGTTGGTCTCAACATGGATACTTGCTACCTATCAAAGCATATGTGGACTACAAGTTTTCTCTGATATAATTTCACACACACACTATATATGTATATATCTCACACTCATACACCAACAACGCTTCATTATGCTGCTTGGGCAGGGGATCGAACCCCCAACCCTATACCTTGAAAGAAAAAAAGTACTACTCACTGGGCCAAGTCGGTGCTGTGTACACCTTTGTCAACTGTCAAAACCTCCATAAAATAAAAAAATATATCAGAAATTAATTCTGTAGTTTGATACTTTACATCCAGATAAAGTTGAGGAACCTAATTCAGTTCATGGATGTCGAGATTTTTAAAGGATTGACAAAACTGAGCAACACAGCTCATCTCACCAGCAGCCATCTTGTCGTTTTGTTTTAGTTGTAATCTAAACATGACCGTCTGCAGCACAAACGCAGCATGTATTCTGTCGTTGTTGGTATGTCTCTCACACTTGGGGTCGTAGGTTAGCTTAGAGGTACGTCTATGACATCGTAGTTTTCGAAAGGTTATGTTTAGGCTGTCCACAAGAAAATAAAAAGGGTGGCGTTTCAAGATTTTTTCCACTCTGGAACCCATCTTCGAAAAGTACCATGTAGGGGATTCTAAAATGTGATTACTGTGTACGTAAGGTTGAACCAATTTAAAGAAAAACTTTTACGCATTCACAAAACCAGTCCTCAGTGTCTGACTTCCTCTACGGTCTTCAGTCCCCTGCAGTCCTTCATCCAACCTCACCCAGAACAAAGTGTGCTATTCCTGGGGAGCTGTATGGTCGTGACCCTGGACCCCTGTGGGGATTTACAGCCAGTCAACACCATAGACATACTATAATACTAGACCGAGTGTCCCCACCTTCTCTTGTTGTTGGGACTTGAAGCCAGCAGAAACCCTTTTAAGGAAGCTGCTATGTTGTATTTTTGAACCAGTGTCTGCACACCAGAAATCCTGCCTACCCTTCCACACACAACCGCAATGTTACATGAGCTTCTGTTTAAGTTCAAAATAACTAATTACACATAAACTTGTTAGAAATTTTTTTTATTTTACTAACTGTGATGTCCACTTGTTTACACAGAGGACTTAAAACTTGTACTGGGATTATTCTGTGGGGACACTGGAACGGCTCCGGCTTCCCTTATGGAGTTTAGTAATTTAATACATGTCTATGGTCAATAGACACACACAATTAGAGAGCAGAATGTCAACACACCCTCATGCAAACACACTGAAAAGCACAACACACACACAAACAGTGAGAAGCTGTGCTACAATTAGATCCCTGTGGTTAGCAAGCTCTGTCATTTATACTGGAGGACAGGCTGTGTGTGTGTGTGTGGCTGGGGGATGGCTAAGGGACTACAGCAGCTTCGTGAAACCTCTCCCAGCTGTGGGGCGGACACAGACCCACACATGAAGCTGTTCATCGGAGGAACGGAGAGAGGATTCCCATCACGTTGTGTCTGAGCTCAGCTCCTCCTCCACCATTAAATTAAAAGCCCAGTATTCCTCGAAGGAACGCGGATTGCCCCCCACCATTCATGCCGGAGTTTTAAACTAAGGCTACGATGAGAAATGACGGTAATGTAGCCATTTTGGCCAAATCTTGTAAAAGATGTGCGATATTACGACACTAAGTGTGTGGTGTGACTGACTCTCAGCGACTACCACACCAAATTTTAGCTCAGTGCCTGTTTGTGTTTGCTAGGGGTTGCGTTGCTGTGGCGGCCATCTTGAATCAGCTGGAGTCCAAAAGGTAATCAGTTGTAAATGTACAGTCATTGATTGCTTTCTGAGAATCCAATGGTTCGTAAGATATTTTGCTCATAGATAGACATGAACGCACACGCACACAGAAAAAAATCTAACAAAAAAAGACATTATGGCCTTCACCATGGGCGATAATGTTATGAGACGAGGGGGTACAGAAGGTATGATGGGTTGGTGTAATTGTGCTTTCATGTGGGAGCTCTGAGTTCAAAACCTCAAAGGATTACTTTTCTTCCTGTTTTTAAACAACCAGTGGCTGAAAGCTGGTATAAAAACCAATGCAGACATTAACAAAACTTTCACTTTTAGGCCATATTTAGTCTAATATTTGCCTAGACGTCTGCTCAGCATAAAATCACTCCCACAGAGTCCCACACACCTGCATATGAGCTCCGAGCCGGGTAGATGTCAAAATAAAAGCGGCGTAAACTGAATATCTCCCACTTTATATGAACTTGTGGTTACTCAGCAGAAAGTCTGGGCGTTGGTGTGGAATGAAGCAGCTTGGAAGCATCGATTATATAAAAGGGAGAGTTCAGGATGAGGTACTGAGGTTACTTTGAGTCATCAAAACTTCACAAAGTTTAACTTTTCAAAATGTTTGATCTGTGTTTTACAGATTTGTTCTTGCGGCTGAAGGGTTGAAAGCAAAACAGCAAACCTAAAATCTGCTGCAGCAGAAACTTGTTTGCCATCGCTCACAGCTGAAATATTGCCAGTCTTACAAATACTGAGCTAAAGTTGGACATGGTAGTAGCTGAGAGTCATTCACAACCCGTACTCTGAGCGTGATTGTCTCACATACTGTTATTTTTAGGGTTTGACCAAAATGGCTACAACTCCGACATCATATTCTTATTCTAAAACTGCCATGAAAGGTGGTGAGAGATATGAATTCTTTCAAGGAATGCTTAGCCGTTCTTTTCTTTTTTTTCTGGCTCTAAACATTTCATTCCATGATCTTCCAGTACAGTGTTGGTATGTTCATGAAACCTTGTGTACAGTGTCTCTGCAGAACGCACTTCGGTGGGATGGAAAAACAGCGGCAGGAGTTTCCTGTGTTGCTCTGCGTCTCTCGCACAGCAGCCAGGACTGTTCTCTGTCACACAGAGCTGAGACAGCAGGTCAGAGTGTATATGAGTGTGTGTGTGTGTGTGTGTGTGTGTGTCCAGAGTAAACAGTAATTATTCTCCTTCTGCAGCCACACTCCTTGTGTCTGTCAGACTCGAACCATGCAATCATCCTCCCCTCCAGCATTCCTCCTCCCACCTCTGAATCTTTTCTCTTCCACGATCACCCTCCCTCCTTCACTCTTTCCTCTTTCTCCTCTCTTTATTCTCCCGCTTCCTCTGATCGTCTCCCTTCGTCTCTCCTGCATGGGAATCACACGCAGGGACAATAAACCCATTTGTTACGGCGCATGCTCATTCTCCTCAGGGACAGCAAACATACCTCCACAGTCCCAATCCAAATGACTTTTGACCTGTATTTTTAATCATACAACATGGCTCCAAGACCTTCACAAGGTGGGAACTTAGATCAGACAGAGCTGGGATCCAGATCTTTGTCGGAAGAGGCAAAGGAGGATCCGGACTGTTGTTAGCAACAGGTCATCACTACATCACCCCCTGGAGTCATGACGACAGCTTCTATGTTTATACGTTGATCTGTCACTACTAGAAACGATGGAGTTGAAGCAGTTTTGGTCAAACCTTGACAAAAAACTGACAGAGTTGCATCCATTTATGTGTTTTCTAAGGTCAGTTGGCAACTACTTTGAATTTGGGTGACTCCAAAAGTTAATCGGTTGTAGATGATTATTTTTAATAAAGTCTGTCCAGTGGTTCATGAACTGTCTTGTTAACGCTACATACAAAACAACACTCAAAATGGCATGGGCAAAAATGTCATTGCCCTTTTGTTTGATAATGATGAGGCTTTTAGGAAGAAAAAGTGGATGATGAGATGGGATGAGACAAAAAGGAAGTGGAGAACAGAAGAAAATAGGAAAGTAAAGCAAAAAAAGTGGATAAAAAAAAAAACAAGATGCGTAAAGAGTTGAGAAAAATATCATCTTAAACCGTCTCCTCCCTCTGGACTCCAGCAACATCTGCTGCCCGAGTGCCTCTGAGCAAACTCCTCCTCTGTACTGGGCAGCTCCCAGTTACCACAGAGCCCCAACACAGTCAGAACAGGGCCCCATTCCCACAGAACTATATCAGGACATCACACACACACTATTTTAGTCCCTTTTTTGTGGGGCAAAGCTATAAATTAGATTCTAAAAAAAAATAAAAGAGGCAGTTGACGTTAGGACGTTTCTCTGATCGTCGCACAAATAAACCTTCTCCAGGACAGACTGCTCCAACGTTTCACCATCTCTAAAATTTGGACATCTCTTTTGTCAAGGCTGGTTCAGACATCGAGCAGAACAATGGACACCAGACCAGAGCTTGGGTTCAACACTGTTGTATGAGTAATCGAAAATAAACCAGTTCACCAAACGGCTACATGCGCTGCTGAGAAAGAGAAGAGTTTCACTGGCTCCACCCTCCACACAGGTGCAGGCCAATCAGCTGATAAAGCTGAAGCTGGAACCAACGTACCAGACAGACACACAGAATGTAACACTTTTAATTCCTTATAACTGCAGCTGGACAGCAGGGTACCTCCCTGGGCTGTGACTAGTTGGTGAGCAGCAGTCATGAGGGAGCCTCTAGAGCTGGGGTGTCCAACCTTGGTCCTCCAGTGGCACTATCCTGCATGTTTTACTTGTTTCTCTGCTCCAACACACCTGATTTGAATCGATGGGTGATTAACAGCCTTCTGCAGAACATGAAGAAGTAATTTAACCACTGAATCAGGTGTGTTGGAGCAGAGAAACAAGTAAAACATGCAGGATTTTATCCCTGCAGCCGTTGATATTATTATTATATAGCATTATCATTAACCATGTGTTGAGAAGCAGTGTGAAAGCTTTCTGTCATTCAATGATTTCTTCCTGAGTTTTATTAAAATCTAATCAGTGGTTCACAATTTGTTTTTATAAAAGACAAATGGACAAGCAAACTCCTACAGAGATACACCTTTCACCTTAAAGCAGCAGGTGTTAACTTCTTTTGCCTACAAGAAAAAGGTGAAAGTCACAAATACTGAAAACCAACAACGTAGGCTTCAGAAAACCCCTCATTAAGAGATGAGTTGGAGAAAGAACAGTTTGTCCCAGTTTAACTGCATTTTAACAAGAAACACATTTCTCCCCCGATTTTTGCACAAGCTTTATTAGTCATGCTTTTGCTGACAATGAGCGCCGGAAGAGCTGACATGGCAAAAAAAAAAACAAGCTGAGCGACGAACGTGCGTGGTTTTTTCAGTTACACGATGTCGAAACAAAGCGCACGTGGTGCCTCTGCATACAGGTAATTAACTCTACCAAAGGTCCATGCTGTGACGATAATTAAAGGGGCTTCAGTGAGCGTGTGTCTGTGTGTGTCAACATTCTGAAGGGCTGCCAGGTCCAACAGTGATTCTGTGTGTGTTGTTTTCTCAATTATGTAAGAAACAGGTTTCGGCAGTCTCAAGTTTTGAAATCATTTCAGCCTGCTTAATAGTTCAGATCAAACCAAGAAGCAGGAGCTCTTCAGATGCATCCGTTGCGTTTTAAACAAGATAAAATTTTGTCTCGTCATTGTCAAGGTGCACTTGTGAACATTGGATTTGTGCTTCTCTGGTCTGTGGCAGTTGCAATACATACCTTGATAAACTGCCAACGTTTTAATTCATCATCAAAAACCAATATGTGATATGATTCAATAATAGTTTCATTCAACAACAAGATTCAGTGCAATACAAAGCAAATGAATGATTTTGTCAGTTATTGGTATTAATACTAATTATTCACTCACCACTCAAACTTAAAACTACAAAACACTTTCCTTAAATTTGACTCACAATTATTGCACAAAAATGAGGCTCAGTCCAAAATGAATAAACCCGCCAGCAGCAGATGTGTTTAACACTCTTTCAGTAACTCAAAAGTCAGCAGAAAATATATTTTATACATTATAAACAATAAAACACAAGTTAACCATTTCTTTCCGTAATATTAGCCGATTTCCGTGAATCAGGGTGAAGCACACTTTCAGTTTGTTCCTGTTTGTATCGGTGCTGCAGCTGTTCTCATGAAAAACAGGTGACGCTAAAGAAAATACCAACACAACTAAACAGCAGAAAGTTCAGCTTGTCTGCTGAAAAAAAAGCAAGGTCCTGAACACGTGCATGGGTACTTCTTGCACTGGATGAAATAAATTTCTGGGTCTTATATTGTTGATGGCAATATCCATCTCCCATACCTACAGCTGTATTGATCCAGAGACCAAATGTACACAACCCCATTACTCCAAGCTGTAATGGACAGATAATGCTTTTTGCTCATACTGACGTTCCTGCACTTTGTTGACAATAATCAACATACTGGTTTCAGGGACCAGCCGTATAAGATCCGGCCCATAGTGGACCACAAAAACAAGTGCTTTGCCATCGTGTACATTCCAAGTAAAATCATTGCTTTGGATGAATCTCAGTTTCTGTGGAAAGGCTGAGTCATTTTCTGTCAGTGCATTCCTCTGAAGAGGGCTAGGTATGGCGTAAAGCAGTTCATTCGAGCTAAATACATCAGGTATGTGTATTGCATCAAGGTGCACACAAAAGCCCACTTACTGTGTTGCACATTGATGCCCTTCTAGCTCTTGGACTAACAACTAGGACTAAATCAATCAATCAATCAATCAAATTTTATTTGTATAGCACATTTCAGCAGCAAGGCATTTCAAGGTGCTTTACATAATTAAAAAACAAAATAAAAACAGCATGTGACAATGAATAAACAGTAAGAAAGAGACAAACATCAAAAACCCGCACTCTAACCCTAATTTAGCCATAAGCAACTCTAAAACAGAGACACTTGTATCCATGACGCAAGATTTGCTCAGCATAGGCTATTCCCTGTAAGTAGATAACTACTGCACAAGTGAGAGATTCCTCTACACCCAGGCAACGATCCCGGTTGGCACATCGAGAAAGAGCAGAGCAGCACGAGTTGTATGAGAAACTTGTGTTTCAGTGAGAGACTACATAGGTTGGAGGGCTCAAGAGCTGCTTTGCATCTAATACCAATATCAGAGAAAGTTCCACATGCTACAAAGCACAATTAAAGCGCAGCTCTGGTTTGGGGTTGCGTCAGAAGAGCCAAGGGAAGACAGAAGCAGACGCAACAAGTATGATTTGCTAAGATGAGGCAACTCTTTTACTGTATTATTATGTTAATGTCTTTCTTTATTAACTTTTATGTTTGACTGTACTGTTGGAGGGCGAGGAAGAAAAAAAGGAGGCAAATGCATCAAGGGATCAGGCCCACCAGGTACTATGTGATCGATATGACTAATTATAGATCAGTAACTTGTAAAACAAGGTGAAAATTTTGAAATTTATACAGTGCTTTTCATATTTCTGTCTACAGCATCGGGACATTAGAGATGAAACAGATGCACTGAAGGGACAAGGCCCAACAAGTATGATTTGGATATGACTAGTTATATAAGAACATCATTAAAAAGAAGTAAAACATTGAAATTTGCAATGTTTTTTTTTTTTATTTTTTATTTTGCTTTACAGCAGCAGGACAATGAAAATAAAGCTGGTGCTGAACCAGGCTCAACAGGTCTGCCATAAAAATTTGATGAAATACATCTTATACCAAATTGATGGTGGAGAAAAAGACCTTCTGTGGTTCAAAAAAATCAGCAAGTGGAATTCTCAGAAAAAAGAAAAGGTTACAATGAAACAGATCCCACCACATGTTAACACGTAATGTCCTAATTGTGTTCATATGCATCTATACATAGGCAGATTTATCAGCAGATAAAAGATGGATCAGTAAATTGACAGATTTGCCTTTCAGCTCAGCAGATTCATTACTACAGATGAAACCCCGATCTTCCGCTCCATCCTACCATCACTCAGACACAAGACTCCCAGATACTTGAACTCCGCCACTTCAGGCAAAGACTCAAGACGCATTCCACCTTTTTTCCGGTTGAATGCTAAATGTGAGCCAGGCAACAGGCAAGGGAGGGTCCCTAGACAAGGAGATTCCTGGCAACACAACAGGCTCTATGTACATTTTCATACAGGAGCAAACAAAGAGGTGGCAATGCACTAAAATATACAGTTCTAGTACTCTAGAATTACAAAAACTAAATTGTGAAGCATTGGAGAAGCCCACAATGAATAAAACTTTATCTTGCAAATTTTACGAACCTCCCCAAAATTCAAGCAACAAACCCAACCTAAACGCAAGCATCTGCAACTCATGCAGGAAAATTAAATACCCTTGTGAATTTTTAGACATTTTGGAAGCTCCCTTGGAAATACTGTCCAATGAGACACTGACTTAGACCTCAACCTGACTAAAATGCTGTGGTGGGTGCGAAAAAAAGCGAACCATGAATAAAGTAAATACCTTCTAATAGGAGTGTGAGCCAAAATTCATTCAGATTTGAATATTAGCATGCCTGTATGTCCAAATTTGGTTTTGAGCAAAAAATACAGAAATAAAAAGCTATCATAAATGTGGCTCAGTGCTTTCTTGTTACTAAAAATACAAGCGCACAAGCAGATTCTATCACTGCCCATAAACAGATGCAGTTCAGTTCAAATGTGAGATCTATTTTCAGAGATTTTTTTTTTCTCCTCTCACACAGGAAGGAGAAATGAAGGAAGCAAACGACGCACAGGACAAGTGAGGAGCCGCCTACTGATCTAGCAACAATGATATCACTTCCCCTGGGACCTGCAGCTGGGATTACATCATTTCCTCTCAGTTTCCATGCTTCATGTCAACATCTGCCTCCGTCTCTCAATACAAGGAAGGAAGATTAATACAGTGAACAAGTGGGATGTAAAAAACAGACCACAGGGACTGTGTTGAGTTTATTTTACACTGCGCGGCTATACGGTGTTGATTTTATTGTTGTCTTTTAAGGTCCACATTCAAAATGTTACCAGGACTGCTTTTATCCACCTGAACAATATCCCTAAAATTAGAAACATCTCGTCCTAAAATGATTGCAGAAAAACTGGAACATTAATTTATCACTTCCAGGCTGGGCTATTGTAATTCTTTATTATCTGGGTGTCCAAATAACTCTTTAAACAGTCTTCAGTTGATCCAAAATGCTGCTGCCAGAGTTCTGATGAGTGTTAGAAGGAGAGATCATATTTTTACAGTTTTAGCTTCTTTCCATTGGCTCCCTGTCATGTTTACATTTGTAATTATTGCTTTCATTAACCAGTGTTTTTCTTTGTTTTTTTTTTCCCCCTTACAATCTACACCTGGACCATAGAAACTACAACTAGACCAATCCTATGTTTGTCTGTGTCTCTTTCCTCTCCTTTCGAACCACAGATGGCCGCCCATCCTGAGCCTGAACCTGTTTTTTTTTGTGCTGGAGGTTTCTTCCTGTTAAAAGGGAGTTGTTCCTTTCCACTGTCACCGACGTGCTGATCAGGATGAGAGATTGAACACAATCTGATGGGTTCATTAGACAGATAACTTTTACTTATTGGCTGTTTATAATGTATGTGAATGTTTTTGTACAGTGCCCTGGGATGACTTCTGTTGTGAACTGGCGCTGTAAAATTACACTAAATTAATCTTAATTTTATTTATCTCTTGTCTATGTATTTCACACAGAAAAAAATGACTTCATAGTGTACACGCACACAGGTTAGTATTTCTATCCCTACTAGGACTGCATACTGACAACCATTCATTTATGTAGCCTAATCCTAACCCTGAACTCAATCCACACCTTAGCCCTAACCCCAAAATGAAATTCCACCTTATTACTCGTCCCGCCGAGTTAGGTGATTATACCAGAAAAGGCCCTAAAAAGATGACATAACCAGGTACACAGACAATGGCGCATTTCCAAACGGAACAAATGAGTTCTATTTTTGTTTCTGAAGAACAAAGAGGAAGCAGCAGGAAGTTGATTCTGCAGCAGATGGATTAAAAGAGGTGGAGCGGGTGTTCTACACCACTGCTGCCAGTTGGACCTCTGTGGCTCACCGTACTCACACCAGCAGCCTGAAATATTTTTTTCCCCCCTTGAAAATCAGTTTTTTATTGTTTATGGTTCAGATTAAACTTCACAACTTTGCCACTTTAATTAAAAACAATGTGATTTGTCAAAACACAAACTGACCTGACCTCCATATTCATAGCTAACATGAACACAGCAGGTTCATGTCAACTCACTGCACACAAACTCTCTCACTATGATGTCCACTCACCACACTGGGTGATGATTCATTTCACTGTTTACATTGTAGCTAAACATGTTTATACAGGTATTTAAATCTCTATATAGGCATTTAGTGTATATAACCTTAATCCCAAAACGTCACCTTAAATTGAATACCTTTCAATTTCATCAACGTTCTCAGGCTTTATATTTAAAGGTCAAAATCTGATTTCTATATAAGGTCAAAGGTTAAGAACAACTAACAATAAACATTTATTTTCTCAAATTTGTATGCAACTCATAATGTAAAAGAATTAATCTGTTTCCCAGCAATTGTTTGGTTGTGAACCTAAACTGCTCTAAACACTTAGGCTCACAAGCAAATGCGTGTTTCCTTAAGGCTTAATGTGTACAGTGATACAGAGTAAACTCATGCCGCAGAATTTCTCAGAAACAGTGTGCCCATCTGTTACGTTTCCATTAATACAATTAACAAACATTAAAACAGTCTGCTGGTTTGTTAGATTGTTTTAGAGCTTTTAGCCAAAACCTCAATGATTCTTCATTCCCCAGTGGATGGGAATTGCACTGAACCGTAACAACATCAGATTCCAATGTTTAAAATACTCCAAATTTACAAAGAAAATGATTGCTAACACTGGAAGACAGAAGTTTCCTGGTTTAAGCAACATCAAAGTCAACATCAAACATAATAAAATGCACCGAGGCACATTGAACACACATGGCACAGAGTTATACAAGTGCTGTAATGTTATTTACCTTTGGTCTCCCAACAGCTCCAAGTGGACTGATTCAGTCACCCTGCAGACACACAAAAAGTTCAGATTATGAACATTTGAACGAGTTCAAGATGAGGAATGGTGGATCCTGGAGATAAGATAAAGCCAGATTATTAGGGGTTTAAAAACTAACAATAAAATATTAAAATCAACCCTGTAACAGACAGGAAGCAAATGAAGTGAAGCCATGCTCATGTTTTCTTCTTCCTGTTAAAAGTGGAGCAGCAGAGTTTTGGACCACCTGTAGACAATGAAGAAAGAACTGATCTATGCCCTTGTGCAAGGAGTTTTAATAATCTTTCTGTGTTGTGATAAATGCATGAATTACTTTTCAAAACCTTCGAAATAGACGCAGGGCTTTATTTTGGCTAAGAGTTGGAAAAGATAGAAGCCTGACGACTGAACTGACCTGTTTATCTCATTTAAAAAGCTGTCAAAGAAAACACCAAGACCTCTGACAGAGGATCGAGTGAATGAAGCTAGAGGCCCAAGAATGAGAGACTTCTCCAGAGAGATCTCTAAAATCCTTCCTCCCAAAAAAAGTTGACTTCTGCTTCGTGGTGTCATTTCCTGCCTAAATTTTAGTCTAAAATGAAAAAACATATGCTTGATCTTGGCCTCAAACTTGCATCCCAGGGGTTAAAAAGCTGTGTGCCACCAACCCACTCTCCTACCTCCTTAGGAAGACTGAAGCTTAAGACAAACAAAAGGGGGATAGTTTAGAGCTGTGGTCCCTAAGTCTTTTAGCTTCTGAACCCAAAAAACAACAACAAAAAAATCCAATTATCTTTGAACTATCATCGCTGTGATTTTTAGACCTGGACAAGTTTTCTGTCAGAGTAGAGCTCCCATGCAGGTGTCAAAATACAGCTCTAGTGCTCCGAGGCGGGTTGGAGATGCCTGCAACGACCCTGACTATACAGAGAAAAAAACGTTGTTGCACAAATGTGTATAAAATGTTCAAAATTCAAGCGATCAGGCTCTGCGACTAATGCAAGGAAACTGAGAACTGCTGTGAATGTTTTGAGAGATTTTGGAGGTTCCCTCATGAAAGGCGTTCGCCGACTAGTTGCCAGCAGCTGCCACCCAGTCAGTTACTGGCTTAAGGATTGATTACAAAACTTGTCCATTCGCTAACCAGACGCCAACCGTAACCATATATATGACCAGCCCATCCCAACTCCTCTAATGAAAACTGAAATTGCTCTGTCAGCTTTAGACCCCCTGGTTGCTTATGGTTAACACAAGTGTGGTGTTACAACCAATAAATGTCCTCATGAGGTGCCAAAAATGAACACACATACACACGCCTGTCTAAAGACCAAATGTATTGTCAGCAGGTGGCACCAGTGTGTGTTCTCATGCTGAGCAGGCTGGATGTGTGTGACCTAAAAATAACAGACAAGCCACAGCATTTTGTTCACTGCTGTAGTGTCCATGTCCTGTGCTCGCTGTGTGCGTCTCCACACCCACTGGTCTGGTAAAGGAGTCCTCTGCTTCTATTTGATTCTCTTCAACATCTATGCGCGCTCGTTCAGCTGACGTCTCATTAAATCCTTCAGAATCCAAACAGAAATGTGTTGAAGTCTTTTAGGTGTGTGTGTGTGTGTGTGTTTTAGGGCTTGCAGTGAGCATCTGTCACATGCGTGAAAAAATGTTTGCACTCTCCTCTCAAACGAACCAGGCTGCACAAATACAAAAAAACACCTCAGCTTCACAGGACAGAAGAGAGCTACTCTGCTCCAAACACACTCAGCCTCCTGCTTGCATAAGATTATTAGCACCGATCATGTGATTAAAAGCTCCGGGCTGAAACAACAAAAACTCTGTTGTTAGGAGACACACATCTACTCATGAGTGCATCAGTAGCCTAGAACTAACTCAGTCAGTTATTTTTGTTGGATATATATCTGTATAAAAATTGTTTGTCATTCCCTCCTAAGCAACCTTAGCAATCAGTCAATCGAAACAGTCAATTTTACAAGGTTTGACCAAAACGGCTACATCTCCGTCATTTCTCATAATTATTTTTGTTCATTTTTTAATATAGTGCCCTGAGATGACTTTTGCTGTGAATTGGCACTGTATAAATAAACTGGACTGTATAAGCAGGAGTTGCTACAGTACCAAAAATAAACAAAAAGCACCAGCACTGATTTGGTGTTACACTTGTCTTTTTCAAAATAAAAAAAAAAAAAAAATGATGTGTTGATGGAAACACTTCCTCATTTTGATGTGTTGCAACTGATTACTTAACAGGAAAGTATTTGGGAGAATTAACCAATAATGTCATTTCACAAGAGCTTATGTGGTTGACCAAAGATCCCTTTGTACAAACCTCTGATGTATGGTGACTGTTGTGGTAAAATAACAAATGTTTTTGTTCTATAAATATCCATATTCTTGTGGTAAACTAATGCAGTGACTATTACTGATTACTAAACTGATTTTCCAAACATACAAAATTCTTAATACTGGTCTGTAAGAGCCCCAAGAAGTCACACAAATGGAAAAAACCTGTTTTGGTAAAACTGTCAGCACGGTTCATGCTTCTGACTATTTATTAGTGCAAATCTCATAGAATAGGTCAGTCTTCTTATTGAGACCGATGTGTCCAACAAGGTAAACCTGTATATCATTTTATGTGATTCAGTTAAAATAATCTCCAAATAATAATAATATTTTTAAACAAGAATGCTAAAATCATTTGATTTACCAAACAATTTCATTTATTTAAGCTTCACAATTAGATACAATTCATGCACTGGAGAGTGTGGAGTTCCAAGCTTTAAACTGCATAAGATGCTTCATTTATGCAGCTGAATTTATATGCAGATTAATCTCACTCCCCTCCTTCCTGAGGGTTGTTAGGGTCTTTGTTTGGCACACATAAAGATGTTTTGGTCACAAGCAAGACGGTGTGAATTAGAGGGAAAATGACTGGGTGTCAGGCTTAATGCTCCTTTGTAAGTTTTAGAAAGCTGAAATCTGAGACCTCCTCGTCTGTTTAAAGTTTTTTTTTGTCATTTGGCATAACTGGCTTTTTTCAGCCACTCTCAAACCAGCTGTCTTCTTAGTCTAAAACATGAACATTTTGGTCCTTAAAGAGTGTCCCTTATCCTTGAGGCGTAAGTGCTCAGCTGAGTCTTGTCCTGAAGAGCTCCTGTGTTGAGCCATGCGTCTGTGGAGAGGTTGTTTAGTTTCTGCAATATAGAGGTCTAAACATTCCTCACTTTACTGAACTACAGACTCCACACAGCTCAGTTTGTGTTTTGGTGTTTTGTTCTTAGGATGGACCAGCCTCTGTCTGGGAGTCCTGGTGGGTTTGAAATGCACCGGGACATGCTGTTTGGAGAAAATCTCAGCAGCATATGGGATGACAGTCTTTTGCGTTTGTGTTTCTTTTCCTCCCTGTTCTGTTCTGTGGGTTTTTTTTCTAGATTTCTTTGCTGACTTGACAAAAGCCCAGTTATCCAAACTGGGCAGACAATAGATGTCCAGTTGCTTTAGTTTTTGGATTTTCCATGTCTTGGAAGACTGAGAATCTACACCAGCATTCTGGGACTGTCCTGAACATCAACAATCAGAAGTTCTTTCAGCAACTCGAGAGTCAGCCACAGGTTCTACACTCCCTGACTAGGCTTACGGCAGAATCTCACTGGGTGTGTCTGTTGGATACTAGTTAGAGACTCAAAATTGTGAGAAAATGGGCACATTTTTTGTTGCATTTTCACAAAATTCTGTCTTTGCATGACCAGTGAGTCATGTGGATGAGTTTTGAACCGTCATTTATTTTTAAATCATGGCTTATATTTTGTGTGCACGAATTGTTTAACTGTATTCTTATCCGCGCACATTATTTTGTTGCCCACCTTGCATCTTGCCCTGCTTTATACCCACCTCAGCAGCCATCCCCACATTTGTGATTTAATCTACTGGAGTACACTTTAGAAATGACAACAGGCAGGTTTGGACCAGACTTTTAGTCATTTTTTATTTATCATCAGTGTGGTTTTTAGACGTGGACATTTTCCTCTGATGTTTTTATGTCAGAAGAGAGCTCTTTGGCAGGTAGCAGGTATGAGATGCCTGCTCTGACTACTTTGAGAGAAAAAAATGTTTGTGCATCTTTTATTACCATTCCTGAGCAAAGCGGGGGCTGATCAAGGTTTACAAAAAAATTAAAAAGTGGTGCTAGTCTGTCCAGAACCCACCAGCTAGCTTAACTAGGAACAGCCAAAAAAACTCATGTAGCGAACCTCACCGAACTCGATTGAAACAATCTGTTTAAATCTGGGACAAATGGACAAATCTCCAGTATTCTGTCCCTGCTGTCTTAAACAGAACAGAAAGAAAGGACTGTCAGTACTTGAAGGAATGCATATCACACACCACCTTTCATGCCAGAGTTTTAAAACTAAGATCATCTTATGTTGAAAAACGATGGAGTTATGGCCATTTTGGTCACACTGCTGCCGGAGCTGGAAGGACAGAGATAAGAGGCTTTATAAGCTCCGCCCACAAACCCCAGACTCGGGCCAATCAGCTGCTCAAGCTGGAGCTGGAAACAAAAATGAACAAAAACAGGATGCAACAGGACAATGAGGCAAAGTCTGGGATAAATCAAACAGCTTTGGACCAAACTTAACGCATCAAGAAAGAATTAGAAAACAATCTTATTAAAGAAAGTCAAGACCAAAAAAAAAAAAAAAAGTAGACGAATTGCAGTTTGATTTCAATTTGAATCTTTTTCTTCTAACACAACAATCCTCTGAATGAACTGGCTAGAGTCATAAGGACAGTATGTGCCATGCTTTTTTAAGCTCCTTTTTCCTGACATTTGAGCTTTGATGGTTTCTTCATTAACTCCGTTTTTATGTTGGACTGCCCAGATGTTTGTGTTATTTTGTTCCCGGCAGATTCATGACTGCTATATTACCAAACAGGCCCCTTTAAAGACTGTTCTGAAATAGCCTAGCCTGCCAAATCAGAGGTTTTACATTCTCCGACTGAAAACAATAATAGTTGCACCTCTAATACCCAACTCAGTCCAAATGGCATGTGCGTTAAGAGGGCTGCACTGCTTAATCGTTTGATGTCTGTTGCGAAACAGATGAGAATATTAGCAAATGGATTTAATTAAAACAATAAAAGAAGTGATTCATATCTGACACATTATTAAAAGTTGCTCCCCCACCCATGTAAACATGTGACCACAACATGTCAGCAAAATGTCCATTCAGACTGATTTAATATCAAACCAAGCCAGGAGTTCTGGAGGACAAGTTACAGGTAATGAACAAGAGGCATTTTATTTGACTGCAAACCACCCCGACAGAAACGACGCAGGGGGAGATACTATCTAAAGTACTGTACATCAAACAAAGCATGCATGGTTGCTTCAGAAAAAAAAACAAAAAACATGCAAACGCTTAAGGACATGTATGAGTCAAATCAGCTGCTGAGGTGCCTTGTGTTGCTTTTTATTTTGCATCAAGTCCAGGTCAAATTAACTCCAGGTTTTTTGTTGTATTTTTGTCATATTTTCTTAAACTGAGAGACCAAAACCAGTCTAGAGTTTTTCAAACTTTCTGTAGGACAATTTATTCAATATATAGTGACGTTATCAGCTGACTAATCCTACCTTAGTACACATGACCTTACACTATAGAGCCTCAGCACAGGCACGGGTGTTTTGTGTTTTGCTCTTCTTCTGAGTCATTGTCTGTTTGAGGGGAATAAAACACTCGCTTTTGACATTTGTTTCTTTTTCCTGATGTACCAAACTGTGACCATCATACCAAGTTACGTATTTGAAACCTGGGCGTGTCGTGACACTCCTATCTATATTTAAGTATCCACATTTTTCAAAGTGCTGTTAAACGCACGTTCATTTTTGTTAACTTGTTAACTTTAACTTCTAACTCTGCACTGTTAGCTTTATTGGTGAACCCAAGTAGCTGTGTCTGATATTTTCAGCATTTTTATTAGCTTTAATGGTACAGGCACCTTTAACTGCCACCAGTTTTTATGCAACTTTAAACCTGTGTTGTCTAAAGGCAGACGATAATGTCTTCGCCCATGCTTGTGTGAGTCTCTTTTACCAAAACATCTCATGAACTATGGGATGGATTTTAATGAAACTTTCAGGAAATAGTCATTGGATGTACATCTACAACTGATTAACCTTTGGAGCTGACTTGATTTAAAATGGCTGCCACAGGCAAGTCATTTTAGCCAACACAAAAATGGCAAAAATTCAATCAATTTTACAAATACTGAGATCAAATTTGATGTGGTAGTAGCTGAGAGTCTTCCTTAACACATACTCCGAGAATGACATGTTGAGATATCGCATGAGCTCACACACATTATTATAGTTTGACCAAAATGGTTACAAATTTATCATTTTTTATAAAATGATTTTAGTTTAAAACTCTAACATGAAAGTAAACAGGCAATATGTATTCCTTTAAGAAAGGTTTGGCCTTTACTACTACTACTACTACAAGCATTGTTGTAGTCTAATCCAGTCTTTCTGATCTGATTTATTGTGTTATTATTAACTTACAAAATTACCATTTTAGCTCATTTATGGCATGAGAGTCCAATTAAATCCCTTCAGAAATCTTAAAAGGTGTCCCATTTTTGTCTCTGTTCTCATCAGCTCTTCTGTTCATGTGTTTTTTCTACATTAAATGTTGAGTTTATCCATAACGCAGAAGAGGTTTAAAGGCAAGAGCTTTGTCAACAAGCGTCCTCAGAGCATTAGACACAGCACAGACACGTCTTCAGAACAGCATGTTTCTTGTGAGCAGACAGTTTAGTCTGCAGAAGCTGAAGGACGTTCAAAGAAGAACATTTAACATGAAGTACCTCTAACTGCTCATTACGTCCCTGCTGCTGGATGAAACACAGCAAACTGTCTGTGGGGACGAGCACTTCAAGCAAAAGTATTCCTAAAATTCATTGGGAATTATTTGATGATTTTAAGGATACATGTATTTCTTCAGCTTTCCTAGTCCAATGCATAAACTGATTTTTTTTTTAATGGAAACAAAATATATTTTTTTTTAAATGGAGAGATGGTAAATAGTAAGTTGATAAATTTAAACGATTTCCTCTGCTAGACAAACAAACAAAAAAAAGTCACATTTGGAGTATTGGATATATGTTCTGAGGAAAGTAGGGTTAGCAGGGGGGGAAATGGGGTATAGATATACTTAATTTTACACTGTTTATTATTAAAAAAAGAAATATTTTAGTTCTATATATGCTTTGTATTGTATACATTACTGAGTTATGGGCGGCAGTGGCTCAGGAGGTAGTAGTTCATCCTGTAACCGAAAGGTTGCTGGTTCGAGCACCCACTCTGTCCATCTCAGCCGTTGTGTCCTTGGGCAAGACACTTCACCCGCCTTGCCTACTGGCGGTGGTCAGAGGGTTTGGTGGCGCCAGTGTAATGTCAACCTGCCCCAGGGCAGCTGTGGCTACAATGTAGCTCATCAACATCAGTGTGTGAATGGGTGAATGGCTGATTGTAGTATACAGGTGCTGGTCATAAAATTAGAATATCATGAAAAAGTAGATTGATTTCAGTAATTCCATTTAAAAAGTGAAACTTGTATATTATATTCATACATTACATACAAACTCATATATTTCAAATGTTTATTTCGTTTAATTTTGATGATTA
>NC_051435.1:19927450-19945849 GCF_001649575.2 Kryptolebias marmoratus | reverse complement strand
AATCATCAAAATTAAACGAAATAAACATTTGAAATATATGAGTTTGTATGTAATGTATGAATATAATATACAAGTTTCACTTTTTAAATGGAATTACTGAAATCAATCTACTTTTTCATGATATTCTAATTTTATGACCAGCACCTGTACAGCACTTTGGGGTCCTTGGACTGGATAAAGAGCTACAAGTGCAAGCCATTTCACAATTTTACAAGGTTTGTGTGCCTTAGAAACTGCAGATGAAAATTAGTTCTGAGAGCTATAATATAGCACAAAGCATATTTTCTTTTGTGATTAGTGCTACTGTACACGGTCCCTGTTAAATAAACTAAATAAACCAAATCCAATCAATGGACCAAGGCAGAGCAGTGATCATCAAATTGTGAACTGCGATGTGGTAATTAACATATTTACTTTGACAGTTAAACTGGGTATTCCTAAGACTTTATCACTCTGACAACTTATTTATAATAACATTTATTTACATTTATAATGACACTTATCATCTTTGTCTTTGTCTTCTTCCATTTGTCCAGTCATGGGGGTAGCAGCCTTAAGGAGGAAGTCCAAACTGTCCTCTCTCCAGTCACTTCCACCAGCTCTTCTGGGGGGGACCTCAGAGACATAATCCCTCCAACATGTTCTCAATCAGCCCCTGGTTTTCCTCTTGGAAGGACATGGCTGAAATACCTCTACAGAGATGCATCCAGAAGGCATCCGAAGTAGATGTCTGAACCACCTGAACTGGCTCCTCTCAATGTGTAGGAGCAGTGGTTCTACTATAAGGTCCTCCCAGATGTCAGAGCTCCTTACCCTATCTCTAAAGATATGTTCTACACTGAAGGCAAATGTGACCCAATTTCAATTTTTTTGCTCCTATATGTGATACATATTGGACTTTGTCATGGCAATGTGACAAATCCGATTTTTTCATATCCAACCCAGGTCTTTTCCGCATGTGGTACTGAATCGAATACATACCCAATGCTTTTCAAAGCGACCTAAGTGTGAACATTCATGTCACATTTCATCCAACACTCACGTCAAAGCCCCACCAATCTTGGCTTTGACTCTACATCCATGCATTGCTCCGATTTGCCTGTCGATCTTCCGCTCTTTTCTTCCCTCACTCGTAAACAAAAATCTGAGATACTTAAACTCCTCCACTTGAGGCAAAACCTTTTCCCTAACCAGAAGTGGTTAGTCCACCCTTTTCTGACTGAGAATCATGGCTTCAGATTTGGAGGTGCTGATCCTTTTCCCAGCCAATTCACACTCTGCTGCACACCTCCCCAGGAAGAGCTGGAGGTCATAGTTCAGTGAAGCCAAGAGTACCACCTCATCTGCTAAGCGCAGAGTCGCCCCTGGGAACATGGTTATAAGCCTTCTCCAAATCCACAAAACACATGTGGACCAATGGGACAAACTCCCACGCTCCCTCCCTAAAAAAATGAAACTTTCCAAAGTCTATAAAACAAAATGGCGTTGAAATTGCATCCTCACTCAGACACTAACCTTATCACATCAAACTTGACAGCTGTGGGCTTATTCATAAGCACCGTTATCATTCATTTATTTATTTTCTGCATCAGAAGCCAGTCCCTGCAGAGTATGCTCAGAAGAAATCTGGCCCCTGAGCAAATTTAGCTGTTGTGGAAAATAGCACCCTGACTGAAAAAGCCTCATGATGGTTAGGTAACACTTGGCTGCCTCATGGTCGTGGAAGCAGCACGTCACCACCAGAGCTGTGACTCATAATTATTTTGCTAGACGACGAATTAGTCACAAGTTTTTCAATTAGTTGACGAGTCAAAATTATTTAAATGTGTGTTTGCTTCATCTGAGAGCATCTCCTGTTCTGTTCATGTTTTAGCTCACCTGCTATAGTTTGCCCCTATGACCCTGCATTAAATGTAAATGAACATCCATTTTCTTTACCTGCTCTTCTGTACAGGGAAAAAGTCTGCGCATGCATGGGGTGAGCATGTAAACTCCACACAGAAAGGCCGGGAGGGGAAGCTTCCACCTTCATGCTGTGAAATGACAGCACTAACCACTGCTCCACCATGCCACCCTGTAATCTAACATCACAGAAAACTAAAATAATACCCTGAACCATATAAATCTGAAACTAACCAAATGTAATTGATCATTCTTACTTAATGTGACCATCACAAAAATTGAAACAGTCAGTACAGACTAAAATGCCAGTAATTTTGTAATCTTTAACAATTAAGTGCAAATATGTAACCAAAAATGGCCATGAGTGGGTCTGGAAGTCCAAAAATGGAAAAAAGAGCTTCAAATAAACAAAATAACAAAAGTGTACAGCTTATAAATAAAATTCATAAATTTACTTTTGCAGTGCAGCACTGTATTCCACCAAATAAATCATATAACTGAATAAATGTCCTGCAAATGAATTATTTATGTTAAAACAACTGCAGTTTATCAAAACAACAGTCAAATTAGGTCTTCAAATTAATATATTTGAACAAGTTTTCAAATACCTTCGGCACGGCCAGATACGGAGCCGAACGACATTCTGATCTGCCTGGTAACCAGCCGGCCCACAAGCAAACCAGGACAGTCCTGATTAGATGAGCAGTCAGGTCAGATTACTGACTGCTGAGCACATATACAACAAACCCTGGGGTTAAATTTAAACCAAGCCATTTTTAAATCAAACAAAGGACGAGCTAGCAGCACTGCAGTCCTGACGTTAGCGGAGAAAAGCGCAGGAGCAGGAAGTTCAGACGGTGGACATTCCTATTTGAATGAAATAAAAGGAAAACTGACCTGGGAACAAGAAAACTCTGGAACCAAAATGATTCTAAACCCTGTGACTCTTCATCAGAGCTCCCCTCCATGCTATTTTACTTCCAATGTTCCGTACATGAGCACAATACTCATACAGTTTCACAATACTTCCTCTTCTGTTGCTCCTGTTGCAGTTTTACATGGAAAGTAATTGTCATATTACATAAATATATTCATTTATATATATACACATATGTAGAAATGTGATCTATAATACATATTTTGCATTATATAGATATGCATTTACACATATATGCCAAATATCCATATATGTAGGTATAAATAAATGTATGATATTAACATATGTGTATGTACAGATAAATAAAAGAGTATAAGTGTGTGTGAAAGTCTGAATGGGACTTGTGAAAAAATATTTGGGCTGTCAAAACTAAAAAAAAAAAGAAAAATGCAAAAAGGAAACAACCAAACACTTACTATTTAACAAGTCGTTCACAAAATGAACATCTTATGGCGAAAACCTGCAAATGTTCAGCAGAATAAAATGTAAAAACTGATTTAAAATGATCCAAAATCAAAAACTCAAAGTGTGAAAAGCATAAACACTTGTCTCACACACACACACACAGTGCATCATAGCTGCAGTGGAAGCGGTGGCCCTGCAGAACTGTCAGGAAGCCAGTTTAACGCTGATCTGACAGAGTGAACTGTTTACTAAACTCAGAGGAGGTTACTGAGCTGCTGCCTTAATGTGCTGCTGTGACGAAGAAGAGGATGAGGAGGAGGAAACGCTGTCACTTAGACTACTGTGTGTTGACTGCGTCTGTGCCTGAAAGCAGGGCTGGCCTCAGCTCATCACGCCACACTGACAATCAGTCAACTGAGCCCCAGTCTGTGCTTTTATTCTGAAAAACATGAAGCGATGCATATCACCCTGCTGCCTTTGACGCCAGAGTTCTGGACTAAGATTATCCTACAACAAAAAGTTTTTTAAAACTTTGCCATTAACTATTGGAGTCAACTCTAAGTCGCCACATTTAAGCTGTTTGATAAAAAAACATTCACAGATATTTAGGTAATCTCAAAATATAATCAGAAACATCAAAAATACTATGAAAATTCATAGAGGACAATATGAAAAATCTCAAATCATTAATTATCTTGTAAATGTATAACACAATGTACAATGTGTCTCTAATAATCAGTAACCTATCAAAAGCTTCGGGTTGTAAAAACATTTTGTTAGTATAAATTTAAAGACTCACACCCTGACAGGCAACTGACCTCAAAACTGGCAAAAAACATGATTTTAACTAAGTCAGTTTTGTGACTGAATGTGACATCTTACAGTTTCACATGAGCTCGTATGTAATGTTAAACATAGACAACACCTCATGAGATGATCCTATCCCAAAACTGACATAAAAGGTGGTGGGCGATATATATTCAAGTAATGCTAGACCTTTATTAGTCTGAACGCAGGGTCCGCATTTGCACTATTGTTTTCCTGTGTTCTTATTTTCAATACTGTGTTTGCATTCTCTTTGACAATCTGCTTCATCTACTGGCTCTGTTTTTGCCTAATACTACTTTTAGCTACCGCTCTGCAACTTTTATCTTTTAGCTAGCCTTTTTCTACTTTTAGCTAGCTTTTTGCTGCTTTAAAAAAAAGGTAGCATTTTGCTATTTTTCTGAATTTCCGCTCGCTTCTTTTAGCTTTAACAACTCAGTTTCAGCATTTCCAGCCAAGTCGTTGAGCGCTACTCCGTACTCACACCGCATTCTCACAGAAGATGTCGTTTCTCAAAGTTATTCTATATTTTTAAATCACGAGACGTTATTTAGTTTTGTAATGCCTTTTATTTTGCATCAAGTCTGGGTCAAAAAATTTGCTATGTTTGTTTTTGGAGTATTTTCTAAAAAAAGCTTTTGAATTTATTCAGTTTTTGTTGTTTACAGAATTGTTTTGATTTTAGCTATAAACTGTAATTTTTTAACTCAAAATTGTAATTCTGGGGCCATTATAAAGTCTTTGTATTGTGTGTATGTAATGGTCTAACTTTGTCAGTAGGGCCAGGAAGAGTATCCACACTTTGTTTCAAAGACCCACCACACTGCTGATGTCCCCTCCCCTCTTCCATACACACACACACACACACACACACACACACAAACAAACCCCTCCAAACACAGGCTACTTTTAGCTTCTATTGCAGCACTGTGGTTTAAAGAGTCCAACTTTCCTCCACATACAGTCAGACCCAAACCTAACACTGAACAGAAGGGAAGAAAAAAATAAAAATCCTAAAAGTTTCCACCTCTGTCTCTCTGTCTGCACTTCCAACGCTTCATGCCAGAAACAACATCTGCAGCAGCAACTGGCGTCATTTTCAACAACTCAAACAAACAGGAAAAAAGAGTGAAGGAAGAAATGACACAGTCTGTGCAGAATCAAAGTTTTTTTAACAAACTCGTTAAAATTAAAGGCCTCGGGGAAACGGGCTGGTTGGCGGCCTTGAGTCAGCCAACAGCAGTTGATGCCAAAATATTTAATTCAGTCAATTTTGTTTAAATAACAACATTCAAACACATAAAATGCCAATTAGCATAAGATATCTATCTAAGGGAAACCGCAGATTGCATCAAATCTTTACTTTGTCACAAATCCATGTTAATGACAGCAATCATTACATGTATAAGAATAGAAAGTTGAAAGAGTAAGGATAGCCATAGAGTAAAGTAAGATTTTAAATTCTGTTCTGAATTTGACAGGGAGACATTGGAGAGAAGCTAAAACTGAAGAAATATGATCTCCCCTAACGCTCATCAGAACTCTGGCAGCAGCATTTTGAATCAGCTGAGGACTTTTTAAAAGAGTTTTTTTGGACACTAAGATAATAAAGATTTACAATAGTCCATCCTAGTTGTCCCAAAATGATGCAGAAAAACTGATCCGTTCATTTATCACAAGATGTTTTTTAATTTTAATGATATCACGCAGGTGGAAGAAAGCGGTTCCGGTAACATTTTTAATGTGGGGGTTAAAACGCGTATCCTGATCAAAAATAACACCATGGTTCTTTACATTAGAACTGTAGGCCAATAATTTTAAAAGGTCTATATTTGACCAGAGCTCTTGAATCAAGATCAAGTTTCTTAAGCAAAGGTTTAATTACAGCGACCTTAAAAGCGTGATAGATAATCATTCATTAAAGACAGATTAAGCATATTCAAAATGTGAAGAATAGTTAGTTGAAACACCTCTTTGATCAGTCTGGTTGGGATGGGATTTAGCAGACATGTTGATGGTTTGGATGAAACAACTATTTTTGACAATACAGAGAGCTCAACAGGACAAAAATCAGGTTCTAGTGACACTTCTAAAGCTTCCTCATCTGACAGGAAATCAGAGGCAATTAGTAGAAAGGAAAGGTGTGGATTTTCTTTCTAAGTGAAATAATTTTATTTATAAAGAATCTCTTGAAGTCATCACTACTTGAAGTTATAGGAATATACATTTCAACAGAGACAGGACTCTCCATTAGTTTAGCTACAGTACAGTACAGAAACCTGGGGTTGTTCTTATTCTCCTTATGAAAGGCTTTCTTGTATGTTAGCAGGCTATCTTTCCGGGTTAAAAAAAATTCTTCCACAATAGTGGTGCAGCATTTTCTTTCCAACTTTTTAGATTCCTGCTTTTAAAAAAACTTAACTTTGTATTTAACCAAGGAGACAGCTTCCTCTGACTGATCACTTTCTTTTTAAGATGAGCAACTTTATCAAGTGATGTTTGCATTGAAGTTGTAATATTATCAACTAGATAAGCTGCTGTTCTCTGCTGCATTACTCTGTGAGACAAAGGAAAATAAAAATGGAAGAGATTCTTTAAATTTAGTTACATCGTTCTCAGTTAAACATCTATTATAATGAAATTTCTTTACAAAGGCTGATTAGTCAATCAGTATAAACTCAATGGTTATTAAAAAAGACACATTGTCAGACAGATTGTGAGGATATTTTAAATATATATACACATATAAAATCTGTCCGTTGGTCTGTGAGATATTTTGCTGACATCTCACATGTTGGCGATACTGAAATGCAATGATACTGTCATGGCTACAAAGCTGCTGCACTGTGTCATACAGCACACTGATGCCTGTTAAGTACTCTGTTCACAGTTAGCCACACCTTTGATCATAAACAGTCAGCGAACTTTCAGTTGTAGTTCAAAGTTCAAAATACAGAAACGAACAACTGTTTGGTCTTTTGTCTTTACTGGGTTAGATGCACTCAGGCTCCAACGGAGGCTGAATGGACTGATGTTTATTATTATTGTAAGGTCAAGTACTCTGAGCTGTTTGCAGCCATTTACATCAGTACTACCCAGACTACACTGTGACTTAAATAACATTGGTGGACAATGAGTGAAATCATTTTTCTAAAGAATGACATACTGAGTATTTAAAGCAACACATACACAAAGCCATTCTATTAGAACAGAACAGAATCGCCTTTAATGTTATTGTAAAACTTGCACCAGAACTCAGACAGCCTTTTTGGTTTGGTGCATCTGCGACATGTCTTATGAAAGTTTTACAAAATAAACTAAGTGCACACTAAACAAAACTAGAGAAATTTGCATTTAGTGTAAAAACAAGGGGTGAGTGTGGAGAGCTGAATGACCTTGTTGAAATTTGTCGAAGAAGCTGAAAATGAGTTCAGTTAAAATGTTCAGAACAGAAGCAAATTTAAGCAAAATAGTAACTCCAAGCCAAATGAATAAAACCATAGCTTAAAATTACTATTAGCAAGACCATAGATGCAAGGTCTTCACTGAAAACGTAATTGTCTGGATGGGAACTTATGTTGTTCTAAAACCTGTATGTACTTTTTTTTTTTTTGCATTGATGGTGTCTTTCCAGATGTCTAAACTGCCCATTCCAGAGTCACTAATGCACCTCCATACTATCAGAGAGGCAGGCTTTTGAACTGTGCGCTGATAACAGGCTGGATGGCCCTTCTATTTAATGTAGTGGCCCTGAGGCCAAAAGAAAAAAAAAGAAGCAAAGAGCAGCCTCAATGTATGTTCATTAGCCTTGTCTGCTCATTGCAGTAATACAGTATACAAAAGTCTTGCAGTAGCTAAAAAAAAGCACCTATTTGTCATTGGTTAGGCAGAAGGTGGGACTATGACATCATTATTTTTAAAAGATTGTGTTTAGGCTGTCCACACAAAAACGCAAGAGTGATGTTTCAAGTTTCCCCTCACTCATAAAACAGTTTCTTTGTGGATGCAAAGACAAAATAATAATAAAAAAAACATTTATGTTACTATATGGATAAAGTCTAAATCAGCAGCGGTTTCACCCACACAAAAACAGAGGTCTGCAGACGGGCAGCAGGATGACATATTTTCCATCTCCACTAGAAAGCTGCTTGAATGTGGAGAGATGCTGTGGTTTGGTCTGGATCAGGTTCACATCTGAGTGTGTTTTCACATGTGGAGGAGCCAGAACAGAAAAACTGTAGCTGTTCCATAAAAACACCACACACCGGTCCAGAAGCGGCCTTTTGCCCTTTTGTCCAAGCAAAACACACACACACTCTCACACACCTTCTAAAGCCAACGTTTACTTCAAACTAATCTGACAAAGCAACCAACAAACCTCAAACAAGTTTCTACTTTGTTCCACCCTCACACGCTCCTATGTCATCACCATCATCTCCTTCATCAGCAGCCTAAAGGAGTATGGCGTCACCGAAGAACAAAAAGGGGCGGGGCATCTCTAAAGTGGGAGTGTACATCCGACTTGGATTCACAAAACCGGATTGGCCCAAGAGTTGGTGAGTAGAAGTTTGCTAGTTTATGCTCATGAAGGCTTAACTACGCAATTAACAAGAAGCCAAGAAATAAATAGATTCTAATATCCGTACTCATTTATTAAGAGGGCTTTAATAAAACTCATGAATGTTATTTAATTTAGAATAACAAAATAATAAAGATGTCCTCTGGTTTCTTTAGATATATAAAGTGATGAAAGTTATACAATAATTTGTGGGGAAAAAAAATCTGTGTAAAACTAAACTGTTGGCGCATTGTTAAAAGTCTGATAGGTATCACTACCTTCCTTAAAAGTTATAACAAAATACAAAATGAAGATTAAAAATGATTTATTGTCTCATAATTTAAGCTTATTGTAAAAGAACAAAGACCAATGACATGAATAGTTAAAGACTTAACTTTCCTTGAAGCCTTATGAACAAAAGCCAACTCAACATTACTTTATAAAGAGCAGAACAGCAGAGAAATAGTAATATTCTGTGAAATAAACATGATTACATTAGAATTATAAATAAACTGAGCTGGTGCTGTAGTTGGTTTGACAAGGTTCTCGAAAATTTTCAAGATTTTCTCTCTCTGGAACTCGTTTTTAAAAAATACCATCTTGGGGCTTCTAAAAAACAGTTTCCAAGCCTGAATCAATAAAAAAAAATTTAATTTTTCCCGAAACGCCCTTCTCATGTGAATGGGGCTTTACGGTATTCATGGCTATTTTAAAACTGCCATGTTCTGTTTTACACTCTAAATGCGACTAAAGTTGCACAATCACATAAACCATTTAAAACATTTTAAGGTAGCTGGATATTTTGTGTTGTTTCAGCTTTTACTGTATTTCATTTCCATGTCTTTTAACTGGCGCTGTGTGAGAATCGCTTTCCATCATCTTACAATGAACCTTCCCTGAATTTGAATCTTTGGTAAATGATTTGAATGCTTCCTGCGCTCTCCTCCGACGAGCTACAAGAAGAAGAGAAAGTGTGTCGGCGCAGCCCAAACGGCTGTCCTGACTCCCAGCTGTACAGCCAGACCCTGGATCTACACAAACACAGTGAGACAAAACAGAAAGAGGTGGGGGAGACGTGCCGCTTCGAAGACAGGGATTGAGAGAAAAAGAAGAAATGAGATGAAATTTTCCAAGGAGGAGAACATTTCGACAGCACCAGCAGCCAGAATAAGTCGACATCTGTCTGAAATTAAAGAAATACACAGTCCTGCGGCGGCTGTGGAAAACTGAATCTGAACTTTTATTAAGACTGGAGATAAATGGAGACGACCAAATACTCCAAATGCTCCCCATCCCACAAAAACACGTTTTTCTTCACAAGCAAAAACTCCACTAAACACACAAATAGGCCTTTATTCACGTTGCAAAGCATGGTCATGAATCCCAAAAAGTTCATTGGAGAAAGAAAATTAAAAATTAGGCATTCTTTTTACATTCCATTGCAGGAATGTGAGTTTCTTAAAGGGTGACGAAGAGTAGGGGTGTAATGGAATCTCGTGGCACAAGATTTTGCCAAACTAAAACGTCTCAAGATTTCTCAAGTCTCACGAACAAAAAACGGTAAACTATCTTGTTGAAACTATCACTGAAGACGTCTCCCTCACTTCAACCCTCCTGAAGCCCTCGTAGGAAGGGAGAGAGGAAGAAAAGCCCTTGTAACTTTGGGTAAATTTGACCCAAAGGCCACGGGAGGGTTGAAACATTTGCGTGTCATCAGTTTAAACAGACTGATGTTCTCTGCTCAACTTTTTAAAAAATGCTAAAACCTCGTCTTGTGAGACAAGTGTCTCGTTACACCCCTAGTACAAAGTATTAGAGATTACCCAATTCATGAGTCCTTTAGATGCTCAATTAAGAAAAAATAAATAATAATCACTTATTTTGATCAATATTGCAACCCCAAATATTGAACATGATTCCTCACCGAGTTTGGAAACACTGTTTATTGCAACTAAAGAACCTTGAAGGATCAAGGTTAGAAGTGTTCCTCCATTTCTTCCTGTTGAACTTTTCCTTAAAATACCTGACAAAGTAGGGCTGGGAAATATGAGCAGAAGTTATTACAATACTTTAGAGCTTTATCATGATATAAGATTTTAAAATCCTCCTTTACCCACAGTATTAATGTTTAATTAAACACTTTAACTTAATGCAGGGGTGAACTGGGACTCACAGACAGTGATCCTCTGACTCTTGTTCCCTCGCTTCGATAAAAACAAAAACAAACCTAACAGCTGTCCTCTCACATGATCCAACAACTGGAGAAACTTTATTCAGTCCAGTCCAAGAAAAAAAATTTAGATGGAGTCAAACAGCAGCACAGACCATGAGTGTCATCGGACCAATCGTCACGCTACATTCAGGTACCATTTGATGACGAAGGACCAGAGTTAAAAATGAATCACAATCAAACACAAAATGATTAAGCTTGTTCTTACACACAGCTGAACTCACAACACATTAGAACTGTAATGTACCAACCAATATCACATAGAAAACACATTCATTATAGGCTACTTAGGTTTAAAATAAATATAGCACATCGTGGCCAGGAGCTCAATAAAGTGACTGTCGCTCATTTACCGTCTCTGAACGCTCACCAACTTCTACTTCGCTTGATTCTCAAATATAAACATAGAGCCGACTGCGGTGTTTTCTAGAGGAATGGTGGAGGTGGGGATCTGCAGGGGTTTTCAAGGTTTGGAAGGGGAGTTAGCTACGATGCATTGAAAGAAGCTGAGAAAAACTAAAGAGAGAGAGAAAAAAACTCCGCCAACGCAAAATGATTATTTCTTAAATAGTCCGATCCAGATCATGATCCGATCGCCACCAAAATGTAATTGATTCTTGTGGCAACCACGACATTTCCTGAAAATGTCATCAAATTTTGTTCACTAGTTTTTAAGTAAACTTGTGAACAGACAATCTCAGAAAACCAACACACACTACCAAAAACATAACCTCCTTGGCGGAAGTAAAAATAGTTGTTCATATTTTTACTTATCATTCGCGATATAGTCATTTTTATGCCGCAGAAATTATCCACGCAGATGTAGGCTATCGGATAAAGTAATGGTGCCTCCTGGATGCCTTCCTTTGGACTCCTTCCATTGGGAGGAGACCCCGGGGCAGACCCAGAACTTGGTGGATTGATTATGTATCCTCTCTAGCCTGGAAACACCTTGGGATACCCCAGGACGAGCTGGAGGGTGTCACTAGGAAGAGGGATATCTGGGTTTCCCTCCTGGACCCGTTGTCTCTGTGACCCGACCATGAATAAACAGTAGAAGAAGAAATGGCTGGCTGGATGGATGGATGACATCCAAACAAAAGTAGAAACATTGGTTTTATCATAGGCAGTCTTAGGCAAATACAGAGTTTCTGAGAGTAACAAATTAAATTACTCAATTTGCATATGTGTCCCAACAACATGTTATTTGATCATTGTTTTGGCTTTTATTTTTGTCTTTTCATCAACATTAAAACAAAAGAAAACAAATTTCAGTCAAATTTATTTCACAACAAAACTATTTACAATTCTGAACTGAACTATTTCCATGTTACTTTTCCCATCTTTTTTTAGGGTCTGGTACCTCTCATTGCAGGGTACAGTGATGAAATCTGGTTGTTTTAGTCAGGATTACGGTAAAGATGTATTTTCCCCAACAATACTTAAAACCAACTTTTATTCTTTAAAATTCCAGGTTTATTCCCATTTAGAGCCATACATTTTTATTTATTCCCATGAAAAGTTTCCAACTGAAAATTCCTGGAACTTCGCAGACATAGTTGTGAATGACACACAGCTATTGCCACACCAAATTTTAGCTCAATTTACGTAAAACTGTCTAAGTTTTAGCAACTTTTGTGTTTCCTAAGGTCAGCTGATTGTGGCGGCTAAGATTATTCAGTTGTAGATGTACATCCAGTGATTACGTCAAGGCTTTCATAAAATAATTATAAAAAATAAAGCTGTTTTGCTCTTTAGGAGCTGCTCCAAACACGAAGGAGAAAAACCACGGGGAGGAGGATTACGAGCGGTTTTTGTTTCGTACGTCACAATCCTTAGAAAACCAGATAGTTTATCAAATTATCACCCACTTTATTTGGGAATGCCTCTCTATAGTTCAGAGCTGTGCCATTTGAAATGTAATACATAAACAGTATTAGATCCAAACAAACGAGACTGTTGTTACAACCTTTGAACTAACATGAACAGACACGATGCCAACATGCTGCTGTCAAATTACTGGAAAGCGGTGCGTGTCTGAAACACGTCCAACTTCGGAACCCTGAAGGCTCTGCACGTGTGCAGACGACACTTTACCTTCTGAACATGGCACTAAAAACATTTTCTGAACCACTGCTCCACTTTGTGTTTGTTGCGTTTGGTCCAGAGCAGATACTGAGGGAGGCAGAGGAAACTGGAGTACTGTTACCTCATCTGGATACTCCATTTATACGATGGATTTGTATGAGTGTGTATAGCAGTGAAACACACACACACACACAAGCTGAGTCATAGCATTCAGCTGCCAGCGGCCTGTTTCTACAACAAACAGCTGAAGAACCATTTACTGTTATCAGTGTGTGCACACCCACACACACACATACTCAAGCAGTCATATTTCCATCACTTCAGGGTATTTTGTACTGACTTACAACCTTTCTGGCTCTATCCAACCTCTCACCACAGCATGCTCAACCCTGAAGCGAAACCTTTATCCCGACACAGATTGATGTAGGGCGAATAGTCGACGATGATTCTGAAATTCTCCAGTGTCGATATTTTTAAAATGCCACGTCATTTTCACAACTTTATCTTTTAATTTCCTACACGTTTAAACTGAATTAAGTTTGTTTTTGTTTTTTTTTCCGTCCTCCATACCACGGGTTAGTGATGTCAACGTCAGAGTCTGCGGCTACAACAGTGTCGAACGGAATGAGTTTTTAAAAGTTTTCAAAGACGGGAGGGGTCTAACGTTTGGGAGTACATCAAGCAATAAGAGGGTTGTTTGTTCGGTTTCCTTGGATAACATCTAAAAAAGGAGGCACACAGAGCTACTGATGAGCCGCCAGAAAAAGAAAAAAAAACTATTTAGCTGCTAAATGCACTCTATGATGTTAGACAGGATGTCAGTTTGGTATGTTTTCAAGAGAATAAATGTTTGAGGAGACTTTTAGACTAAAATCTGGGCCCATGTTTGACTGTTCAACGCTGTGCCAGACCAGCGTTAAGCCGAGCTGCGTTCCCATTGCATACCGGCTTCGCTCCGTTTTCATTTAAACATCGGTGGTGTCGGGCCTTGTCCACACAGAAACACTGTTTTTCCAAATAATCGTATTTGCCGCTTCTAAAAATATCCATGAAAGCCCGTCACCGTTTCTAGGAATATTTTCATCCACACGGAAACAGCAGTGAATACGCCAGGCCTGTTTGTGACGCTGTAACATTGTCACAAATAAATAAATACACCAGAAACAGTAAAGAATACATGGAGCAGATGACTGAGACTGTAAACACAAGAAGAAAGAGAATCCAGGTAGCAAGGCCACCTGATTTTTATAACCTCATCAAACACCACATATTTTGATACCATTAGATAGACGAATCCAACACAATTTTTATTTTTAAAATCGGTCTATTGGTTATCAATTTATTGTCAGAATCGGTCTAAATTAATACACTCTACTTACAAACAAATAATACAAGAGGCAGCAGTAGAAAGTCCTGTGTTTAACTGCCTGGATCTTCCGTTCGAACGCCGGGCTGAAGCTGACGAATTGCTCTGATTGTTTCTCTGCTCCAGCACACCTGATTCAGTGGTTAAATCACCTCTTCATGTTCTGCAGAAGCCTGTTAATCACCCATTGATTCAAATCGGGTGTGTTGGAGCAGAGAAACAAAGAAAACATGAAGGATGGTGGCACTCGAGGAAGAGGGTTGACTACCCCTGGTGTAGAGGATGAATGGTTGTGAGGGTTCAGGTGGCCTTGCTAACACAGGAGCAAACACCAAATCCTTTTTGGTGGACTGAAGACAAAGTGGACCTTTTACTTTGTGTCACATTAACTGGACACTGGGAGTCGGGTCAGTCCAAATACAAGGACACGATGGACATTTTCAGGCTCAGTATCCGCCAAGGACAGCTGGAAGAAAGGGTTTACCTCAGAATGTTCAAAGCACATCAGGCTAAATTCTTTATACACAAGTTTATATTTCTTGTGGATCTTTTTGGAAATGTTATTGACAGAGAATGTTATTGACAGAGAATGTTGAAACAGGCGATAAAAACCTTTTTGGTCGTAGACTATTTGATGTAATAATAAGAGGGTTTTGCTCCACTCTACTTAAAGCTGGTATTGTTCATCAGTGTGAAGTAATACAGTAAACAAAAAGGTTGTACTGTAGTTAACAAGCTAACATCTGCAGCACGAACGCAAGCATGTAAGTTGTCAGTGTTATTACACTTTGGGGTCATAGGTTAGGTCATAGGGGGCTCGACACCTGCGCGTGCTTTTGCTACATTTGATGTGTAGATAATGTTTACAGCTGAATGAGCAACTTTTAAACCTGACAAATTCATATATGATACACACAAATAATGCATACAGTTTAAAATATGATATGAAAAGTGTGTAAATGAACATCTGAATGTTCCAGTCTCCTTTATTCTGGTCTGAATAGTTGTGTTTGTTTCTCTCCTCGTTCTGAAGATAAAACCTTGTGACTGAATTCCTATAAAAGGAAGGATTTATCTCCACAGTTTGCTGCCGTTCTTACCAACAGTATCCTCGCAACGTGCTGAATATTCAGGCTTTTTGGTTGTAAATAAACAAAAAGCTTCATTTTCTTTTTTTTTCTCATGCTGGAGTTTTATTTATTTTATTTTGTGGTGAACTGTGAATGCCTAAGTTGACTTTTAAAAAACTCAAGTTAACTAAAATAAACTTGACGAGCATGACTTTTTGAAAACGGAGATTAATGAACGGAATGACTCTGCAGCAGACCTGCTGTCTCAACGAGGAACTTCCTGAAGGAGGCGGAATGACTTTTTCTATCCACTTGGCGGGAGACGAGGAAAGGAAAAACGGGAGCAAACGACAAACAACAACATTAGTTGCTGACCTGGTTTGACCTCTTGTGGTGATCGCTGGCAGTGGTGCAGATGTTTCGGATGGGACAAAAGAGCATGACGTTCACAAGGTGCCTGAGGAGCTGCCCCCCTACCTCAACACTGTCTCAGCTGCGGAAAATAAAGACGTACTCGGGACCACAACAGACGCCTCCTCTGCGCAAAACAGCCACTGTGAACGGAAATTTATTATCCAAATGATGTCTTCTCATTAAAACAAAGAAGTGACTGAACCACCCAGGACATAAGGACAGACCTCCTGATGTTGCTCTTTTGTCGTTTGTAAAACGTTCCAATGCGTTTTCAGCGTTAAGTTAGCATCTATGCTAACTGCTGGTCAGCAGTTTTTTTTTCATATCATTATTGTCTTTTTTCAGACATGAAAACATATAAGTCATTGTCGATTTACGTAACGTAAGCCATAGTCATTTAAATTTGTAAATGTGTATTTCTGCGTCTGTATTTCAGTTTTTTGATAAACATCAGAAACCCCTGCTGCCTCCTAGTGTGTACTCACAAACCTCAAACCTGGTCGTCGAGGAGCGTCTGAATCGTAACCGAATCGTGAGGAGCCTAAAGATTCCCACCCTAGTGCACAATACTCCACTGCCTACCTTGGCAGCCACCCTAACATTTCAGATTTAATCTACTGGAAGAGCTCCTGTGTGTCCAAGCACACAGCTCTAACACAATAGAGACGGTTTGAGGACGCCAGGGACAACGCTGTGATTATTTCGAGAGAGGAATTTCCCATTTTTGAAGATTCCCCACATGGATATTGTTTGCCAACCCCACTCAGATACAGCGTTAGGGGTTGATGCTGGCTATGGTAGAAAAATGGGCAGGGTGTCCGTGCTGACCTGCGTCCACCGCACAGAGCGCCTACACACCAGAACCGGACCATCCTGGAGAAACCCCCGACAGCTCAGATCAGTCACGTTTTCTTCTGCTTCGTGTGGATGGCCACATCCAAAGGGTTCAAAAGTAGCCGGCAGCCGGTATAAAACCAGGTGCAGGCAGTGTTGCCAATTTAGAGACTTTGTCGCTTTATTTATAGCAAGTTTTTACACCCTTCTAGTGATCATTTTTCAGAAAATTCAACTAGCGACCGAGTAGCAGCTGCCTCAGTGGACCCTCCTCTGTCCCACAGCGCCCACAGCGCTCGCAGGCAACTCACTTCTCTTTTGGGTCACTTTTGACAATCCCAAGCCCAGATAAAATATGAAAGTTCTAACTACGATATTCAAAAGAAAAACAGGACAGTCACATAGATAACTAACTTCCAGTGAACTGTGTCTAATGTGTCTATCTATGGTTCACATATCTGCCTCACATGTGGGAGGTCAGGGTTCGATCCCCCGGTCAGGCAGGCCCATTAATGTCATAACTGTTATCACTTTCAAACCAAAACACTTTGTCGTATGGTAAATGGCAACAGTAATGTTTAAATAATCTTTAAGACCTTGTTTGATCATTTCTGTTGACAGACACCACAACGAATGTCCAGGAATATTTTTGATTTAGTGGAGTTAGTTATTGGACATATTTGTTGAGCGATTCATTATGTGTACTTTGACTAAGAACGTACACAGTACACTCCTCTTTACAAGAAAACCTTTGACGCCCTCGGGAGATCGTTCCTTGGCTTGGTCAAATTAATTATCCATCTGAATATTTTCTGAAACCTCTCCCAGTCCGTCTAAAAAGATCTAAAAAGATCTAAAAATCTCACAAATTGTCTTTAAAAACTGCTGGTTTTGGACTCTTCAAACACCCTCTCAAATGCGTTTCTGATGTTCTACATTTCAAATTTAGAAAAGAAAACTTTTCAACCCTCAGCAGATCTGCATACATCATCTGTTTGGTGAAGACATGGCGCTAGATGCAGCTTTTAAATAATTAAGCGCATCTCACCCGCCGCCTTCCGTGGCAGAGTTTTAAACTAACGTCATGTCACGTTAAGATATGGCAGTGTTATGGCCTTTTGGGTCAAACCTTGGAAATGAAGCTATGCGAGGTCTCGCGTGATCTGTTATCGCTTGGCCTACAGTTGTTGTTGTTGTTTTTTGTACAGGCTGAGGTCGATTAGCTGTGATGGCCATCTTGAACACACACAGACATGGGCAGAAACATGATAGCCTTGGAGCCATGAACATAAAGTCGGGGGCTAAGTGATATTTTGGGCATTGACCTGATGGGAAAACCCAACCCGCCTCTCATGGCACCCACGAAGGAGATAACTGCAGGTTTTCACTTGGCTTCAAAGCTTTCCAGATCTCGACCCAATGGGATGTTCTGATCAGAGCAGAGTAACCCGTCAGGGTCTGGGTCTCTGATACCCGAGGTCCGCTGCAGGACTCAGGGATCAGGATCTGCATGGTCCTGGGGTCGGTTTAAATCCCAGGACATCACCCTTAACAAAATAATAGTAACACTGATATAATCCTGATAACCTGAGGACACGTGGACAGACAGATGGACAGATGGATAACCTGCATGTCTGATGAAGCTGGAGGGGGGGGTGGGGGAGTCACATCTGCGCAGCTACACGGTCTGATCGGACTGGACATGTGAAAAGTGATTTATGTGGCAGCTGGGTGTGTGTCTGTGTGTGTGTGTGTGTGTGTGTGGGGGGG
>NC_051435.1:19895204-19927362 GCF_001649575.2 Kryptolebias marmoratus | reverse complement strand
GTAGTTTAAAAACGCCCATATGTGTGTATATTTGTGTGTGTGATGCTGCCAGCACGCCACGCCTTGCTTGTGTCGGCCAGCCCGGCCTCCGAGCTGCAGGGAAGGCGCTGTCAGCCGGCTGCAGCTCCCCGGCGAACCTGTGTATCCAGGCCGGACCGTTCCCCTCACAGCCCCCCCACCCCACGCACACACTCCCTCTCTCTCTCTCACACACACACACACAGGAATCAATCCTGAGGGAGTCCACCTATGTGCAGAAATCAGCTGTGGAAGGCTTCCCTCCGACCCCCCTCCTGCCTCTGCGGACACACGCAGCCTGCCGCCGGGGATTAATTGGCTTTTATTGCTGCGGATGCTAATTAGAGGGCTCCGCCGTCCGCGCTAGCATCACAGCACAACCTCCGCTGTCCACAGCTGAAACCGCGCACTTCCAGCCTGCCGGCGGGACCGCTGGAGTAAATAGGTGAGGAGGCAAAGAGAAGCGACTCACTGTGCGGATCCAAGATGGGAAGAAGAAGAAGAAGAAGGAAAAAAAAAGCCGCAGCCAGCAGCGGAGTAGACGGAGCGGAGGTGTCCGCTGGAGGGCTCCGCGGCGTGTCGGTCCAAGCTCCACCGGAATCCCCGCCGGTTCTACTCGCAGGAGGCCCCTTGTAGCCCGCACATAGCCCACATTTACCCCACGTATATTCCAGGTTCCGAGCGATTTCTCCTGCTGCTTGCCTTACTGAATCCTGAAGCCGTTTCAAGCTAGAGGCAGGTAAACGGGCAACTTCCGGCCGGGTCTTTCACAATAAAAGCGCGTCCCACTCTGTACAACAAATCATTACAGACAGCAGCGAAATATATGAAAGAGGGAGTGGCTCGAGAGGGCTGGACTGAAGGACAGCACAGATGCTGGTATTGCTTCTGAAATGATTTTTATTTTCTTTTTGTGATTTAGCACAGAGGCACTAATCATGGTAGCACAGAAGCAATAGAGGCCAGGGTCAATCATACCAGACAGGACCCAAGATGCAGGCTTCATAAAGATGCCCCTGAGACAGTCCAGCACATAATAGTTAGGATGTAAAATGCAGGAAAAAGCCATAACTAATTGGCTGGAATAGTGTACAGGAACATCTGTACTGAGTATGAACTGGAAGTCCCACAGTCAAAGTGGGAGACTCCACCTAAGGTGGTGGAGAATGGCAGGGCTAAGATACTGTTGGACTTCCAGATCCAGACTGACAAACAGGTGATGGCTAACCAACCAGACATTGTGGTGATACAGAAGAAAACAGTGGTGATAGATGTAGCAGTCCCAAGTGACTGTAACATCAAGAAGAAGGAGCAGAAATACCGAGGACTGAAAGAGGAAATAGAGAAGTTGTGGAAAGTCAAGGCCTCAGTGGTACCAGTGGTCATCAGAGCACTCGGTGCTGTGACCCCTAAATTAAAAATAGGGCAAGCTTGGTGGGGTTTTTTTTGTTTGTTTGTTTTGAAATATATATTAAAATAGTTTTTCTTGTCATATTTTTTTCAACTGGGACAGTTCCACTTCATTTCAAGCTACCAGAGGCCTGGGAGCTTGAAATCAACTCTTCACTCTTCTGGACAGAGATCTCTGAGGTTGTTCCTGGGATCTGTTGGAGCCACTCTTCCAGTTTAGGGGTCACAGCACCAAGTGCTCCGATGACCACTGGTACCACTTGACTTTCCACAACTTCTCTATTTCCTCTGTCTTACGTGTGCAGTTGTAACATACAACAGCTTCCTTTTAGGCTGAATAAAGTTTTCTGATTATATCAGAATCAGAAAACTTTATTCAACCCAAAGGAAACAGTAATTCGTTACAACTGCACACATAAGCACAAAAAACAGTATTTACAGCAGAAGCAGAGAAAATACTACATCTGTGATGGTTTATAAAATTGGACATATGTTTACATGCAATAAATCTTATAAGCATGTTGTTTATTTATAGTATCTTAGGGTTTTTTATGTTTTAAACAAACACATATAGTGACGCTAATTATATGTTTAAATGGATTTGTTTCAGGTTGATAATATTTTTATTGTGAAGCTAAACGTCTTCAACTTCCGGTCTTTCAGGGTCTAACTTTACTCAGATCCACACCGGATCCCAAAACCCTCAGCGGAAGCGCGCATCCAGGCCCCCGCGCGTGCCCGGTGCCGTGTTTCCTGTCCTGCCCAACCCAGAAATTAGCCTCAGCCAATCCGAACTGATGAGGTCTTTCTATTCTATTCTGCTCTATTCTGCTCTAATCTGTTCTAGTCGTCTTTGTGTATACTCTGGTCTCTGAAACGCACGAGGGGAACTCAGCATCTGGTCCAGTTTCAGGTCACTTTCACACTAAAGACTGACCTCTAGCGGCGGGACTAGGGATTTATTTCCATAGATCCAGTCAGAGGGAAAAAAGTCCTCCATCTTTTAGTTCTGGGGTTTTACACATCAGGACAGAGGTGAATCAACAACAACAAAAAAGTACTAAAATAACATACTTGAGTAAAAGTACAGTTACTTGGGTTATCCACTCAAGTAAAGGTTACTGAGTTACTGTTTTACAGGACATTGTCTCTGCTGTGAACAAAAGACAAAAGGAAACTTTTTTTCCCCCCAACTGATCAGTTCCTAGGCAATTGCAAAATAAAACGTGTCCACACCACCTGATATTTAAAACACTTATAGAGCAGAGCAGACCATCCCACGGTTCTCAACTTGTTCGACAACAAAACATGCTGCGATACAACAACACAACTTTATTTATGAAGCACTTTAAAAACACAGATGGCCAAAGTGCTGTATACCGATAAAAGAACAGAGTAAAATAGGATAAATCTAAACGAATCGAGATAACACTAGGGATTAAAATCTCAAAGTGATGCTGTGAAAGAAATGGTTTGACCTTGGGCAGTTTTCTTAAGTGATAAAATCTGGACTTGAACAATGATTTAATTTGAACATCAAGTTTGAGATCATTAGCTCGTCTCACACCCAGGTTTATTGCTGTGTGAGTCAGGTCAGCACGGACTTCGGAAACATCACTGGGCCCAGACAACAATACCACAGTCTTTTGCACAGTCATGTGTAAAACGCTCTCTGACATCCGTGCTTTGATTTCTGCGATGCATCCCAGGCGCTGGTTCACAGAGTATCGATCTTCCTCTTTCAGAGACATATAGCTCTGACTGTCATCAGCATAAAATTGGAAAGTGATACCATGTTTCCAGAGGAATACGTCCAAGACGAAATAAGAACAGGGAGAAGAGAAGAGAGCCAGGTACAGAGCCCTGAGGCACACCGCATATAAGAGGTGCTACAGAGTAACCTCTTATTGTATGAATGAGGGGTTATTTGATCTTCTGCTGCCTTTCTGTCATCTCCAACCAGTCTGCCCATTCTCCTCTGAACTCTGACATTAACAAGGATTTATTTTTTGTCCACACAAATTCCGCTCACTAGATTTTTTCTCATTTTTTGGACTCTTTAACCCCTAGAGATGGTTGTGTATAAGCCCAAGCAGATCAGCAGGACTTTGGCTGATTAGCTATTTGTGTTAACAAGCAATTGAACAAGTGTAGCTAATAAAGTGGCTGGTGAGTGGATGTCATAGCTCTGTGAGGGCTTCAAACCTGTCCTGTGGGACAATACAAAGAGTCGAAATAGCTTTGGAGTACGGGAACTCATCTCCATTTAATCATGATTTTCTCTTCTTACAGTCTCTAGCAGGATGAATGCAACACAGTTGGGGCAAAACATGGCTACCAACACTGAGCCACCTGTTTCAAAATAAAAGCACCGGAGCTTCCCCGCTTACACTTCTATTAAAACAAGTTCAGGTGTCTTGAGGTTTTGATGCTGGTCAGTGGAATACCAGAGGGCTGGACTACAAAGTCAGGTTATTAGTTTAGCTGCCATGATGAGCTGAAGGTCTGAGTTTTTGGAATCACAGAGGACAATTTCTTTGAGCCTGGTTAGATCACCATGGTAACAGAGTCTGAACTCATCACCTGCCGCTTCAGAGGAGGCAGCAGGTCTGAGCTTACAGCAGAATGAGGCAGCTTCCTTCCTTTAACCTGAGGCCAAAGTGTCTCTTTAATATGGTGGCCAGGAGTTCCAGGAGTTTATTTCTTTTTGGTTCAGCTTTAGCAGAAATCAGAAGTTAGGATGGAGGTTTAGCTGCCTGTTAGTTAACAGGGGACATGTGGGCAAGTGCTTCACTCCATGCCGGTGAACTAAGTGGGCTACCAAGCGGGCGGAGTTCGTCCACCATCTCTATGGATTTATTTAAAGTCAAACTCCTCCTTCACAGCTCGTCATCACTTCCTGTTGGATCATACACCAGCTAATTAGTAAGGAACAGGTGTTATGGTGCATTTATTTTCCTTCCTTATTTTAATTCACATGTTTACGTTCTTTATTTTTCTCTACTCAGTATCGGGTGGGATTTCAAATATAATAAGTACAATACTTGAAATTAAACATGCTCAAGTAAATGTACAGATTTGATTAATTACCTAAAAAATACAAAATACACAAAATTGGTTCTCAATTATAGTAAAATAGCAAATATAATTTGTTACTTTGCACCTCTGCTTCTTTTTATATAAAGGCAGGCAGAGGCAGCATTAACCCTTTCCTTTCATTCATGGTGATCACTGCAGGTGACAGATATTTAAAAGCCATCCGCTTGTATATGTTTGGGTTTTTATGCGCCTAGACCACTAAAGTGGATACTAGTGCACCAATTAATACTCTGAACGTATTCTGTCCGCCTGAGTGGACATGTGGAAATGTTCTTGAATAAAGAAAATCTTTACAAAACTTTATTTCCACCCTTTTTTAAGCTCTAAACAAAATAAAAACAACATTGGGGGGGAAAAAAATCCTGGCTGAAGTTATCGTAATTCATGCATGAAAGGGTTAACAGTAAATGTTTAGTTGAAATAAATCTGGAAATGTGTTCAAATCCAAATATAATTTGCCTTTTAATTTTTTTAAAATAAATTGTTGTGAAATTAAATGATTTACCTATTTATGATCTAGACATTTACAAAACTTACATTTATACATATTCTGTTCAAACTAAAAATAAGTATAAGCAATAACTACTTCTGTTTCATGACATCTTGTTCTTTAGTGTTTCATTAAACTGCATTGTTACAGGTCGACCAGCAGATGGCGCCATACTTGTTTCAAACGCTTTCAAACCACTGACCCTGTTATATGCAAATGCTTCATATTGAGACAGTGGCTCAGAAAGATTCGGTTTCTCCAACACTCAACGCAGGCAGGACAATCAGAGGAATCTACGAAGAGCACATGCAAACTTAAATAAACTTTAAAACAGCAGGCAAAACAGAAGGATTAGTGGTTGGGGTGCCACTCAGCTCAGATCAGCCACAGCCGGGTGCTGCAGCTGCAGCAATCAGCCTCTCTCTGGTGGAACACAAAGAGGGGAGGGGGGGAAAAAACTGGGGCGGGCTGGCTTTTTGACAAAAACATGAAAATTAAGAAAAGATTTTAGGTCAACAGCAACAGTAAGCAGATTTTTTTTCCATTTACTTATAAACAGGAATACAGTTTTACTGAACAAGCATCATTTTATATGGAAAAAAAAAAGCTCTGAACTCTGGTACTGAAACAGAAAAACTTTGTTCAGAAAACTGGAAACTTTTTCTGCGCTGTTCACCTTCTGTCGACGGCTTTTCTTTTTCCGTAAATTTGCATATGTTCGAATGTAAAAACGAATATAAAAAAATGTAAAAATCTGAGTCTGGAAAAAGCATAGAATTTTAAAAAGTAAAATGTGTAGAAACCTTATCACACAAATGATTGCACTTAAACAGACAAAACCCAGAAATACAGGATTTTTAACACTAAGTGATACTTCAGCGTGATGCAGACAATGAATCGTTATCACAGTAGCTAAAAAATGAATGTGGACAATCTTTGTCTGTGTGTGTTTATGTGTCATTTTTTAAAGATATTGACCTAAAATGTGGCGTAGTAGCAGAAGAGACTGATTCCCAACACACATTGTGACAGCTAACTAAATGCACAAGAGACATGTCTTAAACTTTGCCCTAAACAAGTTGGATTCAACTCTGTCTGTTAGCAAAATATCCCACTTCACGGATTTTACTTACTCTACTACTGTTTAAGGTCTTGTTTATAAAAGGTCACCAAATCAGTAACAGACTGAACTGGATCTTTTAATTTCAACTTAGGTAACAAAATACAAGGGAAAACGAGAGGAGAGAGGTCAGGACGAATGACTGACAAGAGCCAAGGTCCCTCTGGTTCTTATCAAAAAGTGACAAGACGTTAAATTATCGTCAATCAGGTCAGGAACTTGAGCGTCTGCCCAGACGGAGCTTAGCTTTTTTCCCGTTTGAAAGAAGGTTCTGTTAGCAAGATCACCAGACTGTCTACTGGAATGACAAAAAGTAATAAAATTTGCTAAACCACTTGACTAATTTCTTATTAAATAAACAAACACATAAATCTTTCAACACTAACTTTTCAAAATATTTCACCATTCGAAGAACAGATTTCATCTTGGTATAAATCATATTTTCTTTGAGTCGGAACAGAAGCGCAAGAATACCTTGTCTCTACAGATTAGATATTCTGAGTGTGGAGCTTCAGAAAACAATATATTCAAAGAGATACCAGGGACTCAGTAATAACAAGATGGCCTTTTACACTGAATGGTTGCTGGAAAGATGAATCTAGGTCGGAGGTCATAATAGATGGAGTCTCGTCATGATACAATAGTAGCTGACAGTCATTTACAGCACGTACTCTGAGTGGGACATCTTCCGATATTGCACATAATGTTATTATGCTGTAACTCCAGAATTTCTCATCATGCAGACGTGGTCAAATTTGTTTGTACCCTTTCGTTAAAGAAAGACAAACCCACAAAGGTCACTTAAATAACTTGAAACTGACAAAAGTAAGAAAACAAAAAACAAAGACTAATAATCAACGAATGAAAATCAGTCATTGCTTTTGAATTTTGCTTCACCAGAATATTAAAAAAAATGAAACTGGTCGTGACAAACAAGATGGTACAATTAACTCAATATTTTGTTGCACAACCTTTCTAGGCAATCACTGCAATCAAGTGATTTCTGTAACTCTCTCTGAGACTTCTGCCCAAACTGAGAAAAGTAAGAAACTTTGTCAGTTTTGAGTTATTTTTAGTGACCTTTGTGGGTTAGTCCAAAAAAGTTAACAAAAAAAACCAAAGCAGCCACAACAGCTTCAGCAGAGCGACGGCTGTGAGCCGAAGCGTGCATGTGTGCGAGTGCTCACTTTTCTTTTTCTCTTGAACATGCAAAACAGCTAACTTTTGACATATCTAACCACTTTGAGTTGTTTTTTTTTTTTTTCTAAATGCAGCAGTCATAGAGTGACGAGCAGCAGATTAAACCGTCAGGTTGAACGTGTCGAAGTGGGACAGCCCCCTGGAGGCTCACAGCGCAGCGCTGATGGAAAAACGGAATGAAGATTTTCCACCCAGTTTTTCTCTGTTTGACTTATTTTCATCATAAAAATGTTTAATCTGCATCACAAATCTTAAGGCCATGACCTTTTTAGGCGTTAGGACCGGCATCAGTCATACTTAATCTGTTTCTAGTGTAAAACCTCAAACTGAAAATACATATTCAGTCCTGCCTAAAGGAGTACCACAACATGCACACCCAGGCAGGAGATTGCTGGTTCAGCAAAATCTCTCTTGCTGATGATGTCGGAGACAATAGGAGACAAAACAGAGCAGCTAAATCGATTTCGGCACAGAGCTACTGAGCAGTCAATCACCTTGGTTTCCTGACCCCTGTTGGTCTAATGCTGCTCCTGCTGCATCAAACTAATTAAACTAAAACACTGGACAAATTCTAATGACCTCTGCATAAAGTAATCATTGGATGTACATCTGCAACTGATTAATGTCTGGAGTGAACCTGATTTAAAATGGCTGCCCTTAGAAAACACAAACATGCGCGCCCACACGTTTATATATTTTCTATATTCCATTAGAAAGACAAAAGAGCCCAAGGACAAAAACTCAGAGCCACTTTCTTTTTTCTCTTTTTTTTTGCTTTATTCAATTTTACATTTTAAAACCGACAAATGTGAGCCCTTCAGCCCAGAACCTCCACATGGAGGGACAGATCCGAATCCTGTGAGTAATTTCTTGTGGCCTGCTGCATTGTTCACGTTGTTTTTGTGAGCCTGGCTTTAGCATAGTGAGCTGGACGTGGAATCATTGTATGAAACCGTATGAAAGATCTGTGTACGCTCTTCAAAACCTCCCCCCCAAACATCACCGGAAATCCACAGTCCCAAATCTGTCTCTCGAACAGTCTTCAACACAGCGGGAGGGTCTGAAAGGCATAAAATATTTGAATATATAGAAGAGACTGCCCCTGTCAGTGAGGGGAGAGGTTGCAGAGACACTTCAAAATGAGAAGGGTTAGAAAAGGGACGGGAATTCTGACGTTGAGCTAAGGATATAATGTCCATCTTTCATGTATCTGAAAAAATGTTCTTTAGGGAGAGGAAATTTATTTGCAAGCTGTTGAAAAGAAGCTAAAATAGAATCAACGTAGAAACTTCTCCAGGTTAGTTTACCTAAGCTAACCCTTTTAGAGAAAGTGCTATCCAGTAAAGATGGGAGAAAAATGTGATTCCTTGCGAACGGATCTCTAACAGAATGATTTTGCAACCAAAGTGGCGTCTAAACTAAAGCCAGATTTTAAGACAGACGGCCTCTGTCACATGCTTAGTGTTTCTAGAAGTAGAAGGGTGAGGAGGTGAGCATAGTAAGGTTTTTAATGGTACCAGATCAGCAGAATTGGGTTTCATCAATACCCATGATGAGGAAACTAATTTTCTTCATACTGAACCCAAAAACTCACCCATCCATCCGTTTTCTTTACCCGCTTTTTCCTTTCTGGGTCGTGGTGGAAAATTAAACCATTTTAGAGTTGTTCCTGTTATCCCGATGTGACGTTCAAGCCTCTGCAATCCAATATTGTGATCAATTGTATCAAATGCAGAGATCCTCTGTCTGAGACCAGAAGAATATTATTAGTAACTTTTACCAGTGCAGGTAAAAGGATTGGTTTTCAGATTTTTGTTTCATTTTACTGCATGAATGAAACCCTGAAGTGAAAAGAAGTTTTGAGTACAATGCTAAAAAACATCAATATGTTGACTTAATACAATATTTCATTAAAACTAGTTGAGTTTTCTTAAGTTCTCATGAAACACTGATATCATCAGGTGTTTTTACTGAGTTTCCTATTTCTTTTTCTGCTCCTCCCTTCTTTTTTTCTGCATTTGTTAAGCACTGAAACCAGCTTCATTTGCAGAAACGAACGCTCTCTGACCAGACTTTAGCACAAAACCTCTGTGAAACAATGACAACAGCAGTTTCCCAAGTGCCTGAGGACCGTGCTGCTGACTGTAACTTCAGTCAGCTCTGCAAAAACAGGGTTTAACCCCCGCCACACGGTTTCCAGGCAAAACACACGTGACATCAGCAGTGCGCCAGATTTTTCAACATCAGCACTTCCACTGCCACCGGCCTGCGAGCGCACTCACAGAATTAGCTGTTTTCCACCCTGCATATTATCGTTGCACGTTAATGTGCACCAGAACCGAAAGGAATACACACAAGCTGAAAGTGCAAAAATGACTCTTTTGTTCCAGATGAAAAATTGATGATGAAATAAAAGATCAGTCGGAGGAATAGAAACCACTCGAGAAATGGCAAAAAAAATAACATGTTTGGATGACATCACACTATATATCATTCACAACAAGACTTGAGTTATTTATATTATTTTGAGGTTCAGTAGAAAATTCTAATAAAAAGCAACGATTTGTCTGCCTTTGCTCTGTCAGTGTAAATGTTTAACAATGTGATGCATTTAGTTTTACAGGTTTTACTGCAGTCCTCTGAAAACATGACTGACAAACAAGCCAACTGTTTAATATCCATCCATCCATCCATCCATCCATCCATCCATCCATCCATCCATCCATCCATCCATCCATCCATCCATCCATCCATCCATCCATCCATCCATCCATCCATCCATCCATCCATCCATCCATCCATCCATCCATCCATCCATCCATCCATCTATCCATCCATCCATCCCTTCCTCCCTGTGTTTTGATGTATAATTTATGTACCAAAAGAGTTGTGGGATACAGACAAGTTCTTTTTGACAAAGATTAAAGTTTTAGACAATTCAGAATTAGAGTGTGATATCATAAACTGTCAGTAAAACACTGAAAAGTTAAACTGCCCAAAAGTTAAACTGCGATTGTGTAAAAACCATTAAAGATTTCTAAATGACAGTTCAGTTGTGTACATCCCAACATATTGCATACCAACATATTACAATACATGTACAGCTGCCAAGTTGAAGGCAGCTAATGCACACTGGAGTCTGACATAGGAAACTCGACAAAATCAAAATCAAAGGATCTTTTTACACAATTACAACAGAAAATGAAGATGGAGGTCATGAAAGGCTGACTTTGTTTTCCAGGTTTCGAGGAGGGGGTTGAGGATCCAGGGAGGTAGTGTTGGAAGGTGGGTAGGCTGGAAAGTCACAGGTGAGTGAAATATGATCCTTATTTCAATGAAGGCAGCAAATATGCAGAGAAAACTCGGAACAAGAGGGAAAACTTGGAGTGCGGTGTGTCTGTCCAGTTATCTTTTGCACCAGAGAGGAAACTGCACAAGGAGACACAAAACTCAGGTAAGTAACAAACACTAAGACCAATCAAAGGTCCAGTCAGGCACCAGATTATGGTCTGTGCTCATCTAAAGTACTGGAGTAATTATGACATCTTGAGCCTCAGGTGCAACGACTGAACCAGGAAGTGAGCTGACACCTGGAAGTGCTAGCTCACGGCTCCTTAGAGGAAAAGGGAAAGGAAGGAGGATGAGCCTGGATTAGGCTGGAATCAGAATAATATCAGGTTAACAACAACCCCAACGACCTTTAGGAAGGATGGAAGGGAGAGGGATTTGCATGTTAGTTTTGCAACTTACAGGATGAGTAGCCCGACAAAGGTTTCGAAGCTTAAAATCTACTCCTTGGATGAGAAGCAACACATCTATAATAAACAGAAAAACAAGTCCAGCTGCTTCCAGTTCAGTTAAAAAATGAAACAAAATCAGATAATTCACTTGTTGTTCTGTTCAGTTTTAGTTTATTGCCACTTCCATCCAACACCTTCAGCATACACAGAAGCAAAATAATGTTCTCCACAGATAATCAATAACAGTCATACATTGAAAACAAACAACACCTGTCATTACATACACTATTATTTAGGTGTAAAATACATCTATTACACTCAGTTGCTTTCTGGACATGAATGATTCTGCAGTGGTGAGTAATATTGAAGGACAAAGACAATTTGACCGTCCTGTGGACTTCTGGTCAAATGGACCCAAAGTTATAAAGGCTTCTCTTCATCTCTTCATATACAAGGGCTTCAGGAGGATTAAGCAATTAAAGCACTGTGTGTTTTACGATTTGTTCCTGGCTTCTTTCTCTTATGTTGAGGTCTCACAGCTTTATTTATTTATTTTTTGCATTTAAAAAACACTGATGACAGTTTGTGAGCTAAAGGAAGTGTTCACTTCTTTTGTACGTCCCACTCAAAGTACAGTGTAACTACTCCTTTCCAAAACAAGTCATCAGCGTGACAGACAGAACATCCCATTCTGGTTCAGTGTGAGTGTGTGAAGCGTGAATGCCACCCCCTGCTGACGTTATTACAAAGAAGTGGCGCTCAGGTACATTTTCTGTTCAAAGAGCAGTATCTAACCCAAAGATGAATTTGTGAAAGAAAATTTCCAACTCAAAGCTAGAACTGCAAATGCACTGCTGCTTAACAAAAATGAAACTGACAAAAGTAAAAGCTGTCAGGATTTGGGTAGTTGAATATATATATATATATATACTCCGAGGTGAACAGGAGTGTGTTCACACCTCTTCTTCTTTTTTACTGGGTGACTTTCCTCCTCAGGATTCATTTTTTTAATTTTTTTTATTTATATATATATATATATATATATATATATATATATATATATATATATATATATATATATATATATATATATATATACAGGAGGAGACTACGAAGAAGAGAAAGGACAAAACACATAAATCATAAAGCTATAGAAACATGTAAAAATAAAACCCCATACACAAGAACCGAATAGAAAACTAAACACAGGGTAAACCAGGAAAAGGCAGAAATGCAGAAACCATAAACCTAACTCAAAAAATAACTCAACTACTCGAATGAAAATAAAAATTTAGAAAATAACCATTTTAACGAAAGTTTAACAGTGCCAGAGAAAATGTAAACGACATATACATACAGAGTTAAATGTTCCAAATTATTTTTCTTTTTGAAATTATTCCTTCTAACATATAAAGCTCCCAACAACCAAGCTTCATCTTGTATTAAAGATCTTAGTGTTCCATATTTTCCTAACAGAGCTCTTTGGTCTCAGACTGCAGGTTTATTTGTGGTTCCTAGAGTTTCTAAAAGTAGAATGGGAATGGGTTGGCTTGGGTTTTCTGAGCTATAGACTGGAGGACAAATTGAGCACATTTCCTCCCTCTGCTGCTGTCTTTACTCGCTCTACTCTCGATGTTTGTATTTGTAGTTATTGCTGTCACTAACTTTGTGTTTTTTTTTTCTTTTTCTTTCCATAGAAACTTCCATCAGGCCAATATTTCATGTTTGTTTATGTCTTTTTCCTGTTCTCTCAAACCCCAGCCGGTCAAGGCAGATGGCCGCTCGTCCTGAGCCTGGTTCTTGTTCTGCTGGAGGTTTCTTCCTGTTAAGGTGAAGTTGTTCCTTTCACTGCCGCCTCTGTGCTTGCATGAAAGTGGAGTTTTGATGCCAAATCTGGTTTTCTAGGATAGCCTTTTACTTTTCTTTGTACATTGCTGCGAGACAATTTTTATTTTGGCTGTAACAAATAAACAAATGAAGCAGAAACAACAATAAAATTGGAAGTTGTTGGAAATTGCTTGTTATTCTCAGAGCTCTCAAGCTCATTAAAGGATCCTGAAATCACATAAAAGAACTGAAAGACAACCCTACTTTGTATAAAAGGGCTTCCGTTTACATATTTACATTATTTACATTATGTACAGATCAAGGAATGAGTTATTAATGAGTGACTCCATTAAACTTATGGGAAAAGGGTGATTGGACTGATGAATCATGAAAATCATGATCAGATACCAAAATATGAATTTAATCTCTGTAATTTTTTTTGTAAAAATGGTGAAATGAGATAAAGGAAGGTAACTATATTTTTATAGAAAGTCAAAATAAAAAAGTACTGCCACACTAATAAGTTTGACTGTTACTAACTCCAGAATAATTATGAAATCATTGTATTATGGACCCAAACTATAACCACATAGCAAGTCAAAGGAGCGGTGTGACTGTGGGAGATATTTGTCACGGTTTAATGTGGTTCGTGCTCTGGGTTTGAGTCAGTGAGCGTTGAAGGTTGCCTTTGGCACTTCCGCGGGTTCATAATGCTTGCGGATGAGTGAGGAACCTTGATGATAGCTCGATTTGGACCCACTGGGAATCACAACTGTGCAGGAGACGTTAGGTCAGCCTTCGGTCCTGTGTCCTTTAGCAGCTATGGCTAAAAATGCCCAAATGTCCTTGGCCATGTGTTTTGTAGCTGGTGCTGATCTTTAGGTGAAAGGGAACTCTCCTGTGTCTCAAAATCAAGATGAAGAGTTCAATTCAACAAACTTGAACATGACTGATTGCTGGTTCACTGTAGGTCAACTTGAACAAAAAGGTTAAAGGTCTGATGTTACAACTTGTAGGAGCTAAGAGGAACCCCTGTTGGTTCTGCTGCAGCCAAGTCACTTAGTGGATCTTCACTGCTCATCAGGCAGAGGAGGGAAAGACTTTCAGAGGAGATCCAATAATTTGTCTTATTACTGGAGCCCAAAAAGCAGAAAGCCCAGGATGTGTCTTTGTGCTGGCGCGAAGAAGGAAAGGAGAGTTGTTTTATCTAAAACAGCCAATAGAGCCTTAATACAGACACTAATTTACCCAAACATTGTCTGAAGTAATTAAAAGAAATCTAATCTAATGAAATATCTCAATCCACACTATTAATATTACAAACAAACAAACATTCCCAGGTGGTATAGTATGGTGATAATGCTTATCGGAGCACTACCGGAAAGCAAAATAATGTTATTGTCTGTATACAGAAATTTGTGAAACACAAGGGAAATTGGAAGTTGAAACTTGAACATTTATCTCCAGTCTTATTAATCTGAAGAGTGCGCCTCATGAAGTGAGTGTAAGTGTGTTTGTTTTTGGAACAACCAGATAAGGGAAGTCTGTCTTCAGTGTCAACAAGAGCTGGTTGAAATGCAACCAGAGCTCCAGTGTGTTTGAAACGAGCCAGCTTTGACTTTTCTTTGTGCTCAGTCCAAATCGAAACATTGCTCCCAGTTTCTGCCTCATGCTGAAAAAAAAAGGTTTCTGCTTAAAGTGGAGCCAAATGTTTCTCTTGATTGAAACTGACCCTGACATGATTGTTGCATTCTGCTATGGCGTCATTGACTGTAAATAAAGCGCATTGAGTAAAACAACTGAAAAGTCTTGGCGTTATGATGGTGTTTAGATTGTTTGTGGAAAAATCTAGCCCCAAAAATTCAAACTGAATATTTACTCACGATTTGCTGTGTCCACTCAACAAGGTCCAGGCAGCTGAAAAGAAGAACACTAATTTGTTTTACTGCAGATTCTGGAGGAACAGGTTTCTCTGAATGGTTGTGTCTGCAGCACATTAATGAGACGTTAGATATCAGTATGGGTCGGTATGTTAAGACCAGAATCATTTTAACACGTAGGGGAAGTTTGTCCCAGTAATTAGCTTCCATACAATGATAATAAACATAGAAAAAGAACAGTTCAAAATTTACTAATTTAAATATATCATAAAAAAAAAATATCTTGAGACTGGGCACATCGTGTACGAGCGGTATATCAAAATTTGCTGAAGATGCAAAAATGCTGAATGAAGTAAGTTTCATTCTCATTTCCGTTTACAGTTTGCATGTTTTCCACATGAACATTGAAGACAAACTATCTCAACGCTCATCTGAAGCACCATCTTTTATTTGTCTTGCGTTAGAAAGCTTCACATAGGTTTTTATAAACTGGGTAATGAAGTTTCATCCTCGTTGCTTTCCTGACTTTTGACTTTTAGTTAAACAACTTTCTCCATAAACTGATGTTCTACCGAGAGGAGCAGGTTCATGAAAATCACTGAAATTATATTCTCAGCATTCCTGCAGAACCACAACTGCTAAAAGCTGCCGTCTGTCTTTACCGGCAAAACACAGTCGTCATTTCCTGCCTGTGCTGCCACACAGTTTCCATGACCACTGAGCAGTGCTATAAAGATGAGTTTCACGGTTTCACTGTGTTTTTTTTTTATTAAACTTGTTGAGCAGGTTGTTAGGGTGTGGGCTCACCGGCGTTTGGTGAATTTTAAGCACCGGTGGCATTTGGTTAAACTGAGTGAAACTCTGCAGGATGTTTCTGATGCGCTGTGAGATGGGATGGGTTGTGTTAACAATCCTCAGCCTGAGCTTACCTGTGGATTGTGGTGAGTGTAAACTGATTTTTACTGACGGGATTGGGATGGAGTGGGCACTTTTTTTTTTTTTTTAACTGAGAAAATCCAGTTTACAAATGAGAAGAGATGCTAGGTAGGTTACAGCTTTAGAGGTGTCAATTCCACACAATAAACCCAATTTCTGTCTTTCATATCTTGACTATTGTATTAAGAACGGAACAACGTGGTATCGCAATATTACTTAATATGGGACTAAGATGAACTGTTGTCCGACATAATCAGTTAATACTCAGATATCAGGACAAATGTTATGCAAATTGAGCTATTCATCGGGGTCTGAGATGAAACTGATTCAAGACAAAAGGCACGGAGTCTGCTGAGATTAAAGTTCCTCAGATTGGTCAGAGGAGGATTTCCATCTGGCTGCTGGTTGATCAGCTGAACTGGATGAATCTAACATCAATAAATCTGTGGCTGACATCCAGGTGCCACAAACATTGAGTGTTGACTTATAGAAAGTACTGAGGCTTTGTGAAAACACTTACTGTGTTAGAATGTTATTGAGTAAAACTTGGACTTATTTGTGCCAACACTGATTAGCTGTGGCAGCCATCATTAACTGTGATTAGTTTAAAAGTTAATCGGCCAATAATTACTTTCTGATAGTTTCATTATAATCCGTCTAGTGGTTTATGCCATATTTTTTCTTTGCCATATAAAATCTCCAGCTACATGCATTTCCCTTAGCTAGTAGTCATAGTTGATCATACCGAGGCAAAGGCTAGGGCAAGACAGTTGGCATCACACTTATTATTTAGTTCTGAGGTTTGAACTTGGACTTTGAGTCTGTAGGTCACCAGCACATTGTCCCTCACACCAAACCTTGAACTGCAGCTCACTGAACCCTGCTCTGAGAGCTAAATGAGGATGGAGGCAGTTGGGGACATGTATAGGGGCATTCAGTGGGTTAGAGGTTAGAGGTTAGGTTAGAGTCTGATTCAGGCAATGGGGTGACCCACATCAACAAAGCAGTCCATCGTTGGACAGGGGAAAGAGAGATATGTTACTCAGGGGATGGGAGGACATGCCCTGAACAAAAGGCCCAAGGAGAGAGATAGACAGGAAAGTGGATGGCCACCTATCCTCACTCAGTTCTGGATGAAAAACGGTGGTATCCTTGTCGCTTTGTTCACCAGTGTTCTGTGGATCCTGTCTATCCTTGGCTGGGACCTGTTGCTAAGCACACAGACTCTCATCCATCACTAGCCTTCACTGCTTCTTTGCAAATCTCCAGCAAATAAATTATTTTATTTGAAATGACTCTTTCACCACCTGCACTTTGGATTTTATGCTTGTGACAGAAACCTGGCAAAGTGTTGGTGAATCAAGCTCTTTTTGTTTAAACTTTGACCCGTAGGCTGTACTTATTTGAACACACAGGGGACGGCTGAAAGTGGTGAAAGAGTAACGGCTGTTTTTAAGAACAACAGACATTTGTTGAGCGTGAGACAAATATTTAGCTCATCTTAGAGAGAAAACACTTACTTTCAATAGAAACCACTCAATGCGATAGACGAACAACAAAAGACATTCTGCCATCCAAGATAAACAAGTCACATGATATGCTGATGTAAGCTGAACGAGCCCTGCTTTGAAGACACAAGCTGGAACTTATTTATTTGGCTTGTTTGTACCTTTTCTGGCAGATGAATCCTACATGCAGGATTCAGCTGGTTGTGTTTTGTGATACTGGTAGCGCCTCATGTGAACTTTGTGGTTTCTCTGCGAAGAATAACTGCTGTTCTGCCGTGTGCAGTCAAACCACAGCATTTTATCTCTTTTGTTTGCAGGCAGAACAAACGTGAAACAGAACTCCTGGTATGTGGGAGTGCTTAGCCTTTTCAGGATATTTATCACGCCATACCGTGTAACACAATGCGATGTGACAAATTGTACAAAAGAGATGTTGCATAGCACTGTGAATGCTGATTCAGCAATCGCACAATTGTTTTACTATTTTTTTTAATTCTTTTTTGCATTTTAACTACTTCTACATATTTTGTGCAATTTAGATGTTCGCAGAGACGGGTATTGTGATGGTTTTTTTTGGAACTTTGATACTTTTGAAATGATTTAACTTTATTTACTGATATTTTCCCAATAGAAATACATTGAGATCTCTCAGTTCCTTCAGAAACATCGTTCTCTTTAACATCTGCCTCTGAATACAGGCTTGATTTTTGGCTTTTAATGCTATTTTTAGCTAGTTTTGTGCTACTTTTAGTTGCTTTGCTGCTATTATCTTTCAGCCAGTGTTTTGATGCCTTTGGCTTTTAGCTAGCCTTGTGCTTCTTTTAACTTTCAGCTTATGTACACTGCTTTTAGCTAGTGTTCTGCTTTTGTTTAGGTTGAACAACTTAGTTGCAGTTTCTTTAGCATATTTCAGCAGTCATTTAGCACTCGGCATTCACCCTGCATTTTCACACAATGTGTAATGTATCCAGTTTAAAATAGTTCTTGCATATTTACACTTTCCCTTTGTTCTGTGTCTGCGCCAGCTGTGAATGTGACGCAGCCTTACAGAGTAGTTAGCACCAACGGTACAACACAGATCCAGTGCTTCATCCATCCTCCTCTGCCTCGCCACCGGATCCGACCCTCTTCCATCCAACACCTGGAATATCCCTACCCCTACCCAGAGGATCTCCAGGTGACTCTGCTGAAAGGCCTCCATGGCAGCCAGAAGCTCTGCTCATCCACCCTTGACCCCACTGAGCAGAGGGAGAAGAGTCAGAACGAAGGAGAGGTGAGAATAAATGTTAGCCTTAAACAACACCTGCAGGGTCTTACACAAATATGGAGGATGGAATCGCTCATCTTAATATTACGGGCAATAAATATTCTAAAAACACAGAAATCTGTTAAAGGCAGTGCAGCACACATGTAGAGAGTGATGTCCCCCAGCATGTCTGCAAAAAGTAAACTACAGCATAAACTAAATTGTTGAGGAGCTGACATGCTGTTTAAAAGACCTGTATGAGAAAAAAATGATTAAAGTCTGATGGAATACAATTTATACAATGTTACTCTACAAGAGTTTGGATATAGGACTACAAAACAAAGCAAAAAAATATGCAATACTTTTTATAGTAGTAAGGAACCTTCACAGTTATCTTTCTTCAAATGAATGAATGTGTGATCTGTTTTCATTTAAGAATTAGATCAAATGCATTCATGCATTCTTTGCAAAAATGCAGCGTGAATCCTGAGTATTGAATGACTATTGAAATCTGCAAAAGAAGCTGTAACTGAGTTGTTAAAACAAACTGAACAGAGGCTAAAAAGAGCAGAACAGAGGGTGAAAGAAAAAGTATTGAAAAGTTAAATAAATGATAGAATACTAAGGGAAAAGATAAAACTTCACATTGTTCTGTGTGTCCCGCTGATACAGAATTCACACATACACACCTTCACAAGTCTATATAAGGCTGTCACACTGTCAGCCAGTGCACTTTACTTTAAGTCTCAAATAACTAAAACTAGTAAACATATTTAAAAAACAGATTTAAACAAACAGCAGCAAGGTCAGAGCTATGTGAATCACCAAAAATCAACACCTGAGGAAAAAAAGAAGATCTGAAGTTAGTTTTTGTATTTTAATCAAGAAAATGGCCTATTAGTTTTACATTTTTATATTGAACTGCAGGGGGAGCTCAACTTTTGTGGCTTCAACTTGCAACTTGGTTTTGGTCCTGTCTCTAATTATAATGCATGCCAATGCAATCACCCCAAACAAGAGGGAGCCATTTGCCTTTATTTAGTTGAGAACTGGTTTACTGCAGGAAACCAGAAATAAAAACTAAACAAACTCTGATTCTAACTCCCTCCAAGGTGAATAACGGACACAAGGCGTTCTTGATTTTTACTGGCATTTAATTGGACTCAGGTGCCACCAACTATGCTGTGAGAACTGTACAAAACAACATTTAAAAAAAAAATCAATTTTCATACAGTAAGGCATTCTCATAGAGAATAAACAATAAAGCATATTATTCAACAACATAAAACTTTCACAAATCAGTAATTTGACCTTTACAAAATATCAACCCATTACCTTTAAAACACGTGACTAACATAACTTGACAGGTCTGTAACAAATAAACATCTTATTTTCATACCAACACACAAATACAAACTGCATACCTCATTGGCCGCATTTACTCAAAGGGGTTAACCAAAACACACATTGCAGTACAATGTCTTCTTTATCCAAGTACTGAACACCTTCAATGAACACATCTCCATATCTCTACCACAAACTGAGAAAAAGAAAACATGCTGCCCCCCACCGAGTGTGGTGTGTAACTAAAAATATCGATCAGACCATAAAAAAACAGATTGAACATGTTTCCACCATGGAGACATTTTGCAAAACCTTTAAATGTATACATTAAAATCTGATTTTATCAATCATAAATTATTTTAATTTTCTTTAACTTATTAACTTAAAACTATGAAATTAACTTGAATTGCATAACTGCCACTGATGGCAGCCACACTAAGGCTTTGGGTTACTATGTTTCTTAGGTGCAGTGTGAAGCTCAGGCCGTAGATGGTGCGGTGAAGGTGACAGTGTTCGGACTGAGAGCCACAGACACAGACATCTACCGCTGTGAGATCCAGGTCTTCTACCCACCACCGTACCTACAGCTCACCGGCAACGGGACGCTCATCCATGTCGTAGGTGAGTGAGCAGCATGCGATGAGTTTACGTTCTTCTGTCCATCCTGCAGCTCTCCTCATCCTCTTCATTCATCCACAGACAGCTCAGACTGTCCCGCACGGGAGGCTCAGAGACAACGCAGTGGTGAAGAGGAGGAGGATGAGCCGATGATTGCACCTGTCAGTGTTCCTGTGATTGTCCTGATAATTCTGATCGTCTGCGTCCTCGTCATCATCATCTACTTCCAGGTCAGCTTACATTTAGATGATAGCAGTCAAAACAAACAGTGTAGGCAGCTTGGCGTTGGTTTGTAGTTTGGTATTTTTTTACTTTGCAGTGTTGTTACTTTTTTAACTAAACTCACATTTATTTTTGTAATACTTTTCAAACACATATAGCAACTTGAAGTCTTTTAAAGAGGAAAACCAAAACTTAAATGCAACTGTGCATGAAAATATGACAGAATGTAAAAGTGGAAAAATAAAATAATATAAAATACCAACACCTATCAAGCAGTTTCCATATAGTAAAAAGGGATGATAGCAAAAGGGACAAAAATCAAAACAAAATGTCAATATATATCTATCCATCCATCTTCTATCACTTATCCGTCATTGGGTCACAGAGGAACAGGTTCAGGAAAGAAACCCAGACCTTCTCTCCCCAGTGAATCTCTCCAGCTCCTCCTGGTGTTCCCAGGCCAGAGAGGAGACATAATCCCTCCAGTGAGTTCTGGGTCTGCCAAGAGGTCTCTTCCCAGTAGGACATGCCTGAAAAACCTCCAAAGGTAGGCGTCCAGGAGGCATTCTAATCAGATGCCCGAACCACCTCAGCTGACTCCTTTCTATGAGAAGGAGCAGCAGCTCTACTCTGAACTTATCTCTAAGGCTGAGCCGGGCCACCCCACGAAGGAAGCTCATTTCAGTCACTCCATTATACCATCAGTCGTGAACAAAACTCCCAAATACTTGAACTCCTCCATGTGAGGCAGAGACTCATTCCCGGAGTGAGCCTTTCACCCATTTCCAGTTGACAACCTTAGCCTCAGACTGAGAGGAGCTGACTCTCAACCCAGTCGCTTCACAATTGAGATCCTGTCCATGAACACCTCAAACATGATTGGAGGCAGGGACAGCCCTGGTGGACTCAAACCAACATAAAGAACAAGCTTGACTTTGTGCCGAGAATGTAGACACAGCTCTTGCTTTGATTATACAGGGACCAGACAAAAACAAAATTTATTAATTAAGTATGTATAATCCTAACATTCATATTTTGTTGACTTACAACCTAGAAATATTCATATTTTTACTTTGATTAAAAGCAATAATTCTACAAAAATACTTCAGATTAATGAAGATAAAAGAAGAAAAAAAAACTTGTTTTATATCATTTTTAAAATGAGAAAACTCAAAAACGCTGCACACACCACCCAAGGTAAACAGGAAAGTTTATGTGATAAATGTATAAATGCATGGAAGAGTTTTCATTTTTGAGTTTATTCTGATGTTTACTGTGGCATGATGTTTATGTCCATCATCTGCAGACTCTTCAGTGTGAGCGGGGGAGGAAGGAGGTCGTCAGGATGCCACCATCGGTTCTGCTTCAGAAGACAGAAGCCTTACCATTTCCTTCTAAACACATGGTGTAGGAATTCACCAAAAGTTATGTGTGTGTGTGTATTTTGGGTTATATTTTCCAGTAAAACTGACTATGATTTTTTTTAAACCACAGACAAAAAACCATAAAAAGAGAAAACCTATCTTTTCTGGGTTTTTGTACTTCTTAAGTACCAATTAATTGTTTACATTATTGTAAACATGCAGTGTTGAAGCTGTGGCTTTGGTTGAGTTGAGTTGTTGAGGCACCTGGGTTGAGGTGAGAAGGCTCATATTGTGAGTACTGTGTACAAACTACTGCTCTGACTGAAAGAGTCCACTTTAAGCTGATTAAAAGCAATGCTTTGAATCAAAACAAACTTTAATGTATATTTTCTGTGAATGTTTCTTATTTCTGCATATTCTGTTGCCACTTATGTATAGTTTGATTTTTCCTCAAAATTAAGTTTCTTACTTATACTGTGCAGTTTTTTATTCAGGGAAAGCCTGATGATAAATTAGAAAGATATGTTTTGGAAGCCATCAGCCGAGCACAAAAATAAGACTGTGACAATATTGAGAATTTAAAACAGGGATGTTGCTGCTGAGGAAACGGCCTGGAGGTTTATTTAAATGCTCTCAGCTTCCTGTAATGAAACAGTTTTGACTCTAGAGGATGCTGTCGGACTCTGAGATCTTCACTTGAGACGCAGACAGAGTCAGCAACAATCACAAGCCTGAATAAACTGCATGTGCTGCAGTAAGAACACTGAACACGTATCAGCGTCACTGTAAAAACCTTAAAAAGCTGCTTTGAAGGTTGTCAGCAGAAGCTCAGAGCTACTGTATTTAAACTGTTGATACTTTTTTAATTGTCTTGTGTCTCGTATGAGTTAAAAGCACATTCAGCTTGTGACATAAATGATGCAACAGAGCTGTTTGTTACCTGATAAATAGTTCTCCATTCTTCTGACCTTCTGTTTGTTTTCTGACTATGACTGAAAACGTCTGCAAATGTACTCTGGTAAATTTACCTCTGTTCAAAACCTCTTGCATGTCTAAATGTGAAACTCACCACTTTTTATCAGTTGGATCTCAAAACATCTGCAGTGAGAAACATGAGAAATAGTTTAATCCACGCATGAATACAAAGAGAAGTTCTTTTTTCCACTGATGCTACCATAAGAGACCCTTTGATTATGACAAATAAATGGATCAAATCAATGAAACAACACTAAAACAACAGTTTGTTAGTATTTCGATATGTAGGTTGTCACAAGGAAATCACATAAACTAAGACAGTGTCAGACAACTTTAATAACCCCAGTGGGCAATTTGTAGCCTCCTAGGTTTTTTTTAAACAACACATGGTATCAACAAGCCTAGTACAGGAAATAAAAACAAAAAATATCAAGACAAATGTGGTCTATTTGTCGCACCTGTTAATATTAAAATGGGCATAAAAGCAGCGCAAAAAGGGGGAGGGAATAAAGGACTTGGACGAACAATTGGTTCCCATCCTGGGCAGAACAAAACGTCAGCCTGAGGGCATGATGGACACTCTCTCAAGATGATGTGGTCTGGACAGCAGATAACTTACCTTGTTTTCTTGCCTGTTTCGTTCAGAGAAAGCCTAGAATATCAATCACCTTAGGGCAGAAGTTTAAGCAACTGTTTAGGCTGCTTTTACCTTCCACAGACAGACTGTTAAACCAGCAGATATAAAAAAACATTAAAAGACATTCAAAAAAAGACTTAAAAGAGTTAAACCTCGTCAGTAAATGAATCTTTCGTTGAAGCCGTTTCATGATCAGATCCAGGTTATTTGGATTTTCAACCTTTTCATTATGAATGATACTTGCTGTTAGGTTGACCTAAAGTCAGTAAATAACTCCTTTGTTTTTGTCACGTTAAGATCTAGATAGGTATAAACGCAACTTTTGCAAAGATCAGGGAAGTTGTTCCTATGATCAGTTTGAGCTCTGAAGAAGGGACAGGAGTGCTGCATCTTTGGTTTCTCAAAGTATTTATTCAATCCAAATTTGTGACCTCAACACCACTAACAGCTTGATAAGCAAACTGTAGAGGGTTTAGGTTGTTATCTGTAAAGAAAACCTCCATCTCCTTGCAATCTTTTCAAAAACCTTCATAACCAAGGATGTAAGTGTTCTGGCCTAAAATGACTTAGTTCTCTTGTGTTTTTAGATATTGAAATAAGTACAGTGGTAGATGTGTTCCAGATTATGGGTATTTGGCTATGTTCAGCACACAGTTGGAAAGGATTGATTAAAACATCACTAAGTTGGTCAGTTCAATGATGCAGTGTCTGTCCACAAATGGCGTGAGGACCAGTAAACTTTCTGATATTACCGTTCTTCATTAAGGATGCAGCACAGTCCCAACATATTGGGATGCTCTGAGGAGTAATTGTCAGAAACCGTTGGGATTGTTGTACCCTCATAAAAACAACTTTACAGGTTATTTCTTTATTTAAAATGAGACGGCATACATTAATCAACATTTCAACAAGTCAAACATACATGCACCAAAATAAGCCAAAGCCTGATTTTTACCTTTTGCAATCAGTAGGCATAAACAGCAAAAGCATTTTTAATCTGTAGTGACACAATTCTTAACAGAGTTTAAAACTTATTTCAGTGTGATAAACCCTTACCACACTGGAAGAATAAAATATTGACCAAACAATTTTTTTAGTAGCGCATGTTAACATAAATTAATTCTCAAAATCTCAAAAAGTGACAGGAAGGAAAGCTTATTGAAGTGCAAAATGTCTCCTTTATGTCAACTGCAAAGTGGATCTGGCAGGCTCAAAACAGGAGTTGAGGTAAACAAACAAACAAACAAAAAAAAGATTGTTGAGCTGCGGCAGACCAAACTTACCTTTGCCTCAGTGGATCTTTTCATCGTGTTAGCTAAAGCATGGCACTCAAAATGAAGGCACTGCAGTCATGTGAGCCAGCAGAAAACTGGTATTGTCTAAATGTTTCATGAGGGTTGGTGGTGAGCTATGTCTTTAGTAATATTTTTTCCAAATATGAAACATGTTCATTTGATCAACACAAAACCAGACTTCCTCTCTGAGTGATGCCACCATGCGCTACAATCTCTGCTAATGGCCGTTTCAGCCTGAACATGTTTTTTTCTTTTTTTTCTGAATCACCCTGAATGGACCCTAAAAAAACCTATTGTGTTGCAGCTTTCCAGCTTTTCTGTTCTCCTGTACCCATTTCTGACCTGACAGCCTGTAAACTTTAGCTTTGCTTTTTGCCTCAGGCCCAATGGATTTGTACTTTTTTGGATTTGTACTCTGAATAGGAATACATCACACCCCTTCATGGACCATCCATCTCACCTCCTACATGGGCCACCTTGTGAATGCCTACAGATAACAACTTTCTCCAACAGGCTCATTCAGCTCCTCTGTCATAAAAAACACTTCAGGATGTACTGAAGATCTGTCCAGGGTGTAGCTTACCTCTTGCAAAGTGACGTCAGGAGGTAGACACCAGCTTCTAATGTACTTGCTGTAGAAACTATGCTAACAAAAGGAATGACAAAATATTGTACCAATGAAAACTTAAATGATATATATTTGTGGGGGAAAAAAACTGACAAAGGGCTTTATTTTTTTCTATCTTGACTGTATTTTAGATGAACCTATGAAAACAGAATTCAAACTTCTGATGATGTGTCTGTGATGTGATGTCTGTGGTTTCCTCTTCTCTGTATCTCTCTCTCTCTGACACACACAGAAACCAAAATAAAACCTACCAACGTATGAAAAACAGGATGTAGAACAAGTTATGACTGTAGTTAACCCAGGCTAGATGATTATTATTTCTGCCAAACCAATAAAGATCAGCAGAAATGCATAAGACTGGGGTGAGTGGTGGCATATTAGGCAGAGAACAAGGAGCTCTTTCTCCAACAGACACATTCAGTTCCACTGTCATACAAAACACTTAAGGAGAAAATTCAGTTCATTTTCTATCTCACTGTTTAACAGCTTTTCTTTATGCTGTTGCATTTTTTTTAATGTTATCGAATGATCTTTCTGATTGTGTTTTTAAATCATGTTATACTGTTATGTTTTAATATAAATTAGATTTTTTGTCTGCTGCTGTGAAAAAAATAATTTCCATCAGGGATAAATAAATTTCCCTGTGATGGATTGAAGATCTGTCCAGGGTGTAGTTTACCTCTCTACTTGCTGTAGAAACTATGCTAACAAAAAGAATGGCAAAATGTTGTACCAATGAAAACTAAAATAGCATATATTTGTAGAAAAAAAATTGACAAAGGCCTTTAGTTTTTTTCTGTATTTTATTGAAAGAAGAGCAGATTTCAGATGAACCCGTTTAAACAGAATTTATGGTTCTGATGCTGATAGTATCTGTGGTTTCCTCTTCTTTGTTTCTGTCTCTCTCTCTGACACATACTTGCACACACAAAATGTCAAAAAAAAAAAAAAAAAAAAAAAGCTATGAAAAACAGGATGTGGAATGACGCCAGTCAACCAAGATCAGAAGATTGAGTTCTGAGAAAATATTAAAGATCAGAGGCAAATGCATGAGGCTGGGATGCAGATGATTTTTCACGACCTCCAACTTAGTATTTTGTGACCCACAGTGTAGCCTTGACCCTATTTTTGGGAACCATTGCTCTAATCTTTCCAGCATGTTACTTGCTTTATGTAATATCGGCTATCTATCTAGATTACAAGTTCATTCTACCAGTCTATAAGACATGAACAAAACAATAATCTCTGTAGTCTATTGTAACCCAGAACAGACAGATTCTTTAATTCCCTCTGAGTACTAAGACCCCCTGTCAGTCCTCAGCAAGGAAGAAGCACTCTCTCTCCTCTCCCTCACTGACCATACAACTGTACCATCATCCTGCTCCCTGGGGCTTCTTTTCCCACCATCTTCCCACAATCTATCAAGACTGGAAGGAGAGACAATAGAACAATACAGCCAGGATTTGTTGGCTGCAGGTATTAATAGGCCCTAGCCTATCGGTACTCTAATTTTCTTTGGGGAAAAGAAAAATATGTTTGATTGCTTTCATTAACATGGGTTAAATCAAGGTACTATCAAAAATAAACACCCTCTTCAACTCATCAGTTCCTCGTTTAAGCAGTTGCACCATGCTTGGATGTTTTCTGAATTTGACCTGAAAAACACCACTTGGTTTGCAAATACGAGAGATGAGTGAAAAACAGTGTTGAACGCACCTGTAGGACATCTGAATATCTGGTGATGTCTTTGGTTTCACCAATGGTCAATGAAATGTCTTATATCTCTTTTTTTCCTACTTATTAGGACACATTGCCTAGAGGAAATGGTGTAATTCCATATTTTTTTCTGATGTTTACATGTAGCCTACTTATGAAAGGAATCACTAGTGATATACTTTTATATTTCTATTATCGTGAACACACTGTAGTGAGTGGAGATTACATTCGTTCACTTGGCTGAGAGAAAGAGGAGAACTGATGTTGATGTGCTTCAAATGCCCAAACCCATTATATCTAATGCATCCCACATCTCCCGTGGTGAAATCAGATTACAAACAATAAATGGCTCTTATACATACAATACCTCTGGTATGAAGAACTAATCTGTCTCCAAGAGGATTCAGAATAAAAACACGTGTTTTTCAGTTTTACAAAAAGAAAACTGACCTGGAATAAATATATTACTGGCAAAATAATGATAAATTAGGAATTTTTGTCATTTGTGTACACATTTGTGCCTACAAATATGATATGCATGTGTGGGTGTAAACAGGTGCAGGTGTAGCGGGCTCAGCTTTTCTGTTGGTATACAAAGAGGGGCTCTGGGAAATAAAGGTCAGGAAAGGTGGTATCTTATTGGGCTGCCACTAGCTGAAGACTAGTTGATGACTCACTTAAATTTTGTTGGTGATCTGGACACCTCTTAGGGCAAGAGTGATCACTATTGATTTCACGGTCATGGAATGAGGCGAACATTTCAGCTGACCTTGTGCTCTAACTCTAACAGTGTAATGTACGAAAGTCAAACTGCACAGCGGGGCACCTCATGGGTCAAAGATGATGTCTGCTGATTTCAAGGTTCATGGTGTCAAAGGTCAAGATCACAGGTAACTCCTTTGTTAAAAACTTGGCTATCTTCCTACATGTGACCCTTTTGTTACCTCCACCAGGGAAGTTCTGTATTTGGTTGTGTCCATTGGTTTGTTTGTCTCTTAACCAAAATCAGGTAAAAACTAATGAATGGATTTGGAGGAAATGTTCAGGAAATGTTGGGGTTGTCACAAAAGATAACGGATTTAATTTTGTTAGTAATCCAGATTATGATCCAGGTAGCACTATCTTTTAATCACACTGTGGCCTTGGCAGAGGTTTGTGCTCTCTGAGGGCTTCTAGTTAGAAATGAAATCATCTTTCTGAGTCTGTAACTAAATTTAACTGCAGACATATCTGTACACACTTGCTGTAGAAATTTCCTGCTGACAAAATAAATGAGAGAATATACAGATGAAAAAATAAAATGAGAAGAAAACCTTATTTGAGGTAAAACAAGAGTGCATTAGCTTTTGTCTTTGTTTTATCTGAAAAACTGCTGATCTCAGATAAAACTTTGAGTTTGTCTCAAATATACAAATGCATACACAAAAAAACCCTCCCCAAAACAATTACAACTGTGAGAAACAAGATGTGTAACGGATAACAATGTTGACTGTAGTGATGCCAGAAGATATGATTGTGTGTGCTGCAAAGCTGCTGAAGATAGACAAATGAATGACACTATGATTAGCAGAGTGTAAAGTATGTAGTAATAATAATGTCGGGGTGGAGGTGGGACTCTCGACTCTTTTCTCAGGATGTGAAGATTGTCTCAAACAATGCAGGTATGTCAGAGTCCTCTATCATTCCAGCTTTTTACTTATTATGTAATATCAGTCAAATATCTAGATTGCAAAAAAGTATATTCATTTTACCAGTCCAAAGGGCCTGACCAAGATAATAATCTTTGTAGTCTGTTGATATAAGTATTTCATTGAGTAACTATCTTCATTACAGATTTACATTATACGAAAAAGCACCTCACACAAAGTATTGGCTTCAAACATTGCCATCAACATGACACATGGTATATGTGGCCAAATTTCCTGCAGTTCTAATTGACACTGTCATTAAATACATATACCAAACAATAACTTAAATTGTTAGGTATTTTTAAACTGTATCACAAGTACCAGTAGTCCACTTTAGTGATGTGTGTGTGTGTAGAGGGGGGATCCTTAGTCTTAATTTGGTCACACATTAATGCAAATTGGTTTTCTCCCTGCTTTATACATGTACATGTTTGACATTTTATACAGACATGGATAAATCAGAATGTGCACAGCATGTACCACTGGCAGATGGAGGAAGTGGCTAATATCCACAAATCCTACCAGTGGCTAGAGAGGGGTGGACTGAAGGACAGCACAGAGGCACTAATCATGGCAGCACAAGAGCAGTAGAGGCTGGGGTCTATCATACCAGGCAGGACCCAAGATACAGGCTGTGTAAAGATGCTCCTGAGACAGTCCAGCACATAATAGCGGGAGGTAATATGCAGGCAGGCAAAGCGTACTTAACCAAGTGACTGGAATAGTGTACAGGAACATCTGTACTGAGTATGAACTGGAAGTCCCACAGTCAAAGTGGGAGACTCCACCTAAGGTGGTGGAGAATGGCAGGGCTAAGATACTGTGGGACTTCCAGATCCAGACTGACAAACAGGTGATGGCTAACCAACCAGACATTGTGGTGATAGATAAGATACAGAAGAAAGCAGTGGTGATAGATGTAGCAGTCCCAAGCGACTGTAACATCAAGAAAAAGGAGGACAAGAAGCTGGAGAAATACCAAGATCTGAAAGAGGAAATACAGAAGTTGTGGAAAGTCAAGGCCTCAGTGGTACCAGTGGTCATCAGAGCACTCGGTGCTGTGACCCCCAAACTGGAAGAGAGGCTCCAAAAGATCCCAGGAACAACCTCAGAGATCTCTGTCCAGAAGAGTGCACTCGTAGGAAGCAGAATCCGTAAACTTCCAGGCCTCTAGTAGAGGACCTGAGCGTATAATGAAGTGGAACTGCCCATAAAGAAAACAACAGGGTGAAAAAAACCCAACTTTTAATCATACAGTGTATTTATATAAAACGAAAAACATAAACTCAGGCGTTTAAAGTGTCCCTAACAAAATCCTGAGTTAATACAGCTTTTCAAAGTATCTTAGCTGATTCAAAAGAAGCTCTTGCTTTTTTTTAAAGGGCGACATGTTAGGTGCCTTTTTTTAACAAGTTGTGTGGCTATTTGTTTAGTACAAGCTTGTACTGCTGTTCAGGAAGTGGTTGTCAAATCAAAGGCATGATGTTTCAGGAAGGAAGGAGTGTTGATCACAGAAACTTTAGAAACCAAAACCTAGAATGAACCAAAAGCAAACACACAGTTCAGTTTCAGAACGTCATCTGTGCTGAGACCTGATCAACTAACCACGCTTCTATAGCATCCAGTTAATTTATTTGTACACTCATTTATTGTGTTATGTGTGACAGAACAACAACTGGTATGGCACTCTGCAACCTCAACATTTTTGTAATTTCCCTCTTTACTCTGGGCTTCGTATTCCACCTGAGCCAAGGTAGGGCTTACTCACTGTCTACTGACTCACACTTTATTCTTTTAATCCAAATGTTTTTGAATTTTTTATTAATTACAGTTACAGTTTATCAAAAAGAAAATGTCACAATATTTAAACACCAGGGGTTTAAATTTGTCTTCAAAAAAGTTAGATGAAATCTATTATTTAAATTACAGACAAACTTAACGACTTCGTTCACACTGCGACACATATCAGATGTTTTCATGGCAGTGTGAACTTGACAAATCTGATTTTTTTTCATGTCCGACCAACGTGTTTTCCGTATGTGATACTGAATCAGATACATATCTAATGTTTTTCCAAGCGACTGCAGTGTGAACGCTCATGTTGCATTTCATCCGACTTTTACGTTGGTCACTCTTGGCTCCGAGTCTGCATCCACACAGCTTCAAAACAGGTCATTGTTAACATTTGTGCTCTTTTTCCTCTTCGTCTTCTTTTATCTTTTATGATTTGGATGTACAGTTGGCCCCGATTGGACAGCAACTTCAGAATCAATACACACACACGCTAAGACTCGCACAGTGTGATGTCATGTCTTCTTCTGTGCTTGAGGATCATTTTGGGGACAGGAGTCTGCACTGGAGTCTGATAGAGGTTGCGTTTAAAATGTAATGTCCGTGTAATGACCACACAAAAAAATCTGATTTGAGGAAAAAGTCGGAATTGAGCATCAAGACCTGCAGTGTGAACATAGCCAATGTCTCGGTAATCTGAATCAGTACAATAGGTTGACTTTGGTTTACTGGAAGAAAATAAAATTTTCTTTAATGGTTAAAACTTAATACAGCTTTATAAAGAGGGCAAAAAAAAAAAACAAAAAAAAAAACAAAAAAAAAAAACAACAAAAAAAAACGGTGAGATGGTAACTCTTATGTTTGATTCTATGTTTTTTTCTAGTTTTGCCAAGTCCGTTTCTTATATTTCTGTAGGTTTTAAAGTGACCCAGTCTCAGATGGACAATCTGCCTATTATCGCCTGTGAACACGATGCACAGGGTGCCGAACTTAAAGATGTTCGACTGTACCGAACCGACACGTAAGTATCACAGTCAAAAGCTATTAAACATGCATCAAGCCGCTTAATTGATATGTCTTAATTTCACCTGGACCTAACTTTGGTAACGTATAAAGACAGCAGCAGATTATTTGTCATCTTAGACAGGAAAAAAGCATTAATAATAAATGTTTATTAGTAATGTAAATAGTAAATGTTTTGTATATTTGTTAACTACTCTATGGGGCGCCGTTTGTAAACGAGCTTGTGCTCAAAATTCATGCCTAAATTTTGTCACATTTAGCTTCAAACACTGTTTAAAAATGTAGTGTGGATTTTCTGATGTCACTTTTTACAACATTTAGCTAGTTAAATGTAATTGTTACAGCTACATGCTAAATATAAATCTAAATCCTAAATGTTATAT
>NC_051435.1:19889769-19893870 GCF_001649575.2 Kryptolebias marmoratus | reverse complement strand
GTAACAATTACATTTAACTAGCTAAATGTTGTAAAAGGTGACATCAGAAAATCAACACTACATTTTTAAACAGTGTTTGAAGCTAAATGTGACAAAATTTAGGCATGAATTTTGAGCACAAGCTCATTTACAAACGGCGCCCCATACTATTCAACCAACTTGAGACATACTTTGTTTAATATTGTTTTTTTAATCTAATATTTTAACATGTTTCCACTCTAAATATTTAGTTTACAAACTAAATGTTTATGTCCGAGCTAAATGTTTATGTTCCTTTTTCGAACTAAATATTTAATTTGCTAACTAAATATTTAGCTAGCTAATATACAAATAATATACAAATTTCTTGTCAAAAAGCAGAAGTGGACTATCAAAATAAAAGCCAAATGTCTTGTTGCAGTTGCTGCAGATCCATGAGTGAACGACTGTGCGGCCTTTAGAACAGCTCATCCGATGTTGTCTGCTGACACGTTTAACATGTCCAGAGGAAAAGACTGATGATAAAATACGGTACATAAGAGGAAACTGAAATGATTCAGTACTGCCAGCAGTAGCTCTTCGTCTTTTTCTTTTTCTGCTTCTGGTGTTTTTTGGCGTTTTGGCAAGAGGTGTATAAATAGAGGTCTGGCTTTTATTTTGATAGTCCATTTCTGTTTTTCGGCAAGGAATTAGTGAAATATATTTAGTTTGGAAAATAAATGTTTAGTTTGGAAATTAAATATTTAGCTCGGACATAAACATTTAGTTTGTAAACTAAATACTTAGTGTGGAGGTAAATATTTAGCTTGCTAACTAAATATTTAACTTGCGAGTTATATGAATAACATGGTAAAAATATGACACTGAAAAAAATAAATCCTATATTTTTTTCTTAAGAAAGGCTAAATAAACCAAAAATATTGGTGTTACTTTTTGAATATGTAACTTTACAAACAGCACCCCATATATATATTTTTTTTTTGTATGCATGGCTTGGAAAACTCTATGCTAGGCCGTGCACATTATTTCTTGCCCACTTCATATCCTCGTTTTATACTGAAGTGTCTTCAAAAGGTGGACGTTCTTCTGGGTCTTCATAATTGCAGCAACGATGTACTGATCAAAAGAAATGACTTTACAGACATAAGTTATTCTTGAACAGTGAGAGTTAATTCAAAATAACAGAGTCTGTGCCGAATCGGGACCTCTGGCCCAATCTGTGAAGATCCCCCGTTTCTCTGGGGCTGCTTGTTTTTTTAACCTTTACCACACCCAGATAGAGTAAAAAGACACCCACGTCCCACTGGGACGGACCTGAACAATACATTCAATTCCATTTATGGTGATAAGCTAGGGTCTTCAGACATGCAACAGATAACTTTCCACATATGCAATCACTGTAGTAGCTTTTCAACAACGTGAGCGTAAGAGCCCACGATTCACTTCCTAAGAAGGCGTTGTGGCTGAAGACAGTGTGTCTCAAAATGGGAGCTCAGGCCTCATGGCCTGATGGCACAGAGGCAGACCAGTTACCTCAATACCCACCATAGCATTCATGATTACATCTACTGGAGAGCAACTTAGAAATGGAAACAGCATGTAGCAAACAGATTTGGACCAATTTCTAAATACTTTCTATATATTAGGAATCAGTCTGTACATTTGACAAAACAGAAAGGGATTCCAGGTTTTTTCAAATGATCCAGTTTAAGAAAATACAAAACCTCTCTAATCCAGCTTGTATATGTAGGTGGTGCTGCAGATTTTTCAGTTTAACTGTATTAGCCTCCTGGCCAGCTGAGATGTGAACGCCATCAAGTCCTTTCTAGCAGCAGAGTGCAAATGAACTTGGTCATACTCTGAACAAGGCAGTGTTATGGTAAAATATGACATTTAATGATGCTTGATGCACTCATTTAAGCTTTAATAATGTGTTTATCTGTTTTTAAGTAATCTGTCTTGACTTAGAGAAAAGTACAGTCTGCATTTCTCAGCATGGGCTGTTGGTCAAGGTCTTAAGACGCCACAAGGCTGGCTGAAACCAGAGTCTGTCTGAGGTGTTGTCTCTAGTAAAATGTAAACCTTAAAGGTTTACCTCAAAGGTTTAACCCTTGAATGAACCAGTTGCTCGGACACAAGGGCGAGTCCCAGCATGCAATAAATACACAGACAAACCACCTCTTAGTTAGAGCTCTCAGAATCTGTCAATAAGGGTAATTAACTTTTACTCTTAAGAAGATTCTCAGTTTGGGCCGGGATTATTTCTTTTCCACAACAGGCAGTTAAGGCATAAGAAGCAACATTCTTTTCAATGACATTAGACAACATGAGAAAAAATTTCAGACCAGAACCTCCTTCATCGGGGGACAGCTCCAAAACATGTGAGTAATTTGCTGTGGCCTGTTATCGTTCACATAGAGAGGACACTGTGCCGAATACTTTTTGTGAGCCTGGCTTTAATACAGTGAGCTGGATGTAGAATCAGACACAGCATGAAACTGCGCTGAGCACAGATCTGTGTAGCTTCCCTAATGTCCCCACAAACATCAACTGAAAGCAACAATCCCACGTCTGTCTCCCATACAGTTTTAAATAGAGCTGGGCAGATCGATCCAAAATATCGATACCAAGCCCGTATTTTTTGTTTCGATACTGGCGTTGTAAGATCGATACTGCACTGCTGCTGTTTTGTTAAAAGAGGCGACAGTCAGCCAGGTCCCGTTGATTTTCTCGCTCTCTTTTCAACCCCTCCCCAACATGTCTTGTCTAGCCTGGCAAGCCCCGCCCACTAACCTGTCTAAAGAAAAAGCCTTAAAGTGCACTAAAGAGGAAAAAGTTTATTTTGTTTTTTCATTGTAGTTTCTTAACTCTACCTCCAAAAAGATTTTTTAACTTGATTTGCTCATAGTTTTTTTTTTGCACTTTGTTTATTCAGGAAAAGATGTAAACACATTTGTTTTGTTTTTCTTTTGTTTCTGTTTATCATGTTAATATTCTATAAAAGTATGTTGTGGACACCTGTAAACTTTGTCCAAATTCTGTCCAGGGTTTAACAAAATAATTCAAAAGAAAAACTACAAAACAACTAAAGGTCAGAAGTTTGATGATATATCAAACTTAAATAATAAAAAGTATCGGTATTGGCGATACTGGCCATGTATTTACTTGGTATCGGATCGATACCAAAGTATGCCGTATCGCACGCCTCTAGTTTTAAACACAGTGGAAGGATTTGAAAGGTTCCAAATATCTGACTACTTAAAATAGATCGCTGCTGTAAGTGAGGAGAGAGGTTGCAGAAACAGGAAGGGATTAGGAAGAGCCAAGAATTCTGGGGATGAGCTACGGATATAATGTGGCGCTTGAAGGTATCTGAAAATATGTTGTTTAGGGAGAGGGAATTTATTTACTAAGTGTTGAAAAGAAACAAAAATGCAATCAGTATACAAATCACTCCAGGTTTGTTTACCATAAAGAAAAAGTGTTATCCAATAAGGATGGAGGAAATATATCTGTTTTTTATTTGTAAAATGCTTTCTCGTGATTCATACTCAGTTTTTGACTTATTTGTAGTTACAGGGTGGTACAGGTCAGCGACCGTGTTCATCAGTAGATTTAACATGTCTCCTGTCAGCAGTGATCAGGACTGCAGGGCAGCTCCAACAGAGTCTCTTGTAGACATGTTCTGCTGGTTAAAGCTGATAAAGTGATATGACCACTACAGCCATTACACCTCACCTGATCTTATTTAATGCAGGAATAGTTGCAGTAAAACCTGCCGTGTCCAACAGTGGAGATTTTCTGTTTAAAAATCTATTTTAGATACCAAAATTAGAAGAGAAATGATCAGTCAGCTCCTTGGAGCAGACAAACTGGACATGAATCAAACACAAAAAATTAAAGACAGAGGGGAGATATACAACAGGATGGTCTGTAACTATACAGATCAGCTACAGGTGGATCTTATTTATCTCATTCTGTGGCTTCCCATAGCATGTGTTTGATGGAGCCCAGTGGTTCTGTGGTTTAGTAATGTCAAGGCTGCATGTGCAAGACCATGTGGGGGCTATAATATATATATATATATATATATATATATATATATATATATATATATATATA
>NC_051435.1:19870781-19888569 GCF_001649575.2 Kryptolebias marmoratus | reverse complement strand
ATATATATATATATATATATATATATATATATATATATATATATATATATATTTATATATATTACACTTAATCATATTAAGTATTTATTTATTTAGATGACATCCAATGTTGCAACAGAGAACTTTAATCCCTGATCACTGTTAAATACATTCAGCAAGTGAAAAAGCATCCATGCATTGTTAAACTGTAAATTTCTGGTAGTAATATTAGCAGTGGTTTCAAACAAACATACAAAAATAGCTTGACAATAGCTAGACTGCAGAGTAGAAAGTCTGAGACACTGAGCTCCCCTCGCTTCTCACGAAACTTCACCAAGTTTCTGCAGCAGCTTTGCCAGTCGAGCTCCACACACCTACATGTAGTTACTTCCTGTCACCTTCGGACTCTCTTTACTGTAAACAATCAATGACAAGGATATCTGGAAATTTTAATGTCACTTCTTCTTACACTCATGAGCTATTCACAATAAAACATGTATTTAGCAACAAACTCATTAAACGGATAAATTTAAACACAAGCTTGTGCATTTTAAAGGTTATCAGTAAATGTTCCCGTGTTCCCAGTTTTTAAGGTAATTTAAAACAACTCTTTATGAGCTTTATTTAGTACAACATATATAGCCTTTTACTGGGTTACAATGAAAATACTATTTTCACTTTGGAATCAGATGTTTGCAATGCATTGAACACAAACACAAATGTGACTCATTCAAGCTAATTGTCTAATTTTTGTTGTTTTTCTTTCAGAGTCCCAAAACAAGAACTCTGCCAAAAGGAACAGACATGCAAACATGTTATCCTTTTTTGGATAAATGCCACAAAATGTGCTTTTTTTTTATACAACCTTGAACCAGAAGAAAGAATGTTCGAATGTATGATAACATTGGACATAAACGGTACAGATATAGACAGAACAGGAGCTCCAGCTATTTCACTGAAAGGTATGTAAATACAAACCGGTTAAATAAAACTATTTTAACCAACAAAATATTCTATGCAGAAAAGAGAAAATAAAAGTGATGTTCTCTTGAAGCAGCTTTGACAAAACAAATCACTACATTAGAAGATATGTTTCAAATGAAGCTGCAGGAACACCTTTTCTTTTGGAGATGGTGGAAACAAGCTGTGAGACAATCTGAGACTATAATCGTGTAAAAGGTTTCAAAATACATTGAGTTTCAGCTATTAAATCTGCTCTTTTTCACAACATTTAATCGTTTAGTTTGACTTCTTTCAGGAATATTAGTTTCCTTTACTGTCATCTCAAAATAAAAGAACATGAAATTGCATTGTTAATTGTTTTAAGGTTTCCAAACCAAAACATTTGAGCAAAATAATACCATTAGTTCACATTTATTATTAATAGTAATAATAAATAAACATATCTAGAATATGTGCACTGTACAACAAGAACGAGATTGTGGATACGGTAAGTTGAAATACGTTTTCTTCACAGGGTTGCTGGGCTCTCCCTTAAATATTAAATGGCTTGCACTTGTATAGCGCTTTATCTAGTCTAAGCTTCATACTACATTCAGTTATTCAACCATTCATTTATACACTGATGGCGGTAAGCTACATTTTAGCTTAACTGGTGCAGACTGACTGAAGTGAGGCTGCCATTACACCGGCGCCACCGAGCCCTCTGACCACCACCATTGGTAGGCAAGGCAGGTGATGTGTCTTGCTCAAGGACGCAATGGCTGAGACAGACAAAGCAGGGGTTTAAACTGGCAACCCTTTGGTTACAGAACCAACCTGTCATCCCTACCCCTTGAGCCACTGCCGCCCCACCTTTAGAGATAGGGTGAGGTTTGGTTATCTGGGAGGAACTAGAAGTAGAGCCACTACTCCTCCACATTGAGAGGAGCCAGCTGAGGTGGTTCGGGCGTCTAGTAAGAATGTATCCTGGATGCCTCCCTGGGGTGAGTTTAGAGGCATGTCCAACTGGGAGGAGACCCAGGACACGCCTTGAAATCCTCCTGGAAGAGCTGGAAGAGGTGGCTGTGGAAAGAAATGTCTGCACTTCCCTGCTCCAGCTGCTGCTCCTGCAACCTGACACTGGAATAAGTGACAGATAATGGATGGAAGGATATATACTGTATCAGTCTGCTATGATGATATCTAAAGAGCAGTTTGTTCATATATTATTGGAGTTTATTTATAGATTTTATACTCAAAACAAAGCTTTATTGACTGTTTACTAGGAGGTGGTAATGCCAACCCTAGAGTTGATAAGATTTTCCATTGTGGGCACCTTTAGGCACCTCATATGTTGATTTGATTACAATTCCAGTGGCTGAGATTATCCATGCATCCATAATCACACTTAAAACAAATTCCTGAGCACAGCGTCTTTGACCTAAATAAAACAACATAGTTTGCTTTAGGCTGCAGTATAAAACTGTTTTCATTCCATGCGTCACATGTCAGAGCTATGTGATCTGCTTTTCTTTAGTGTTTCCAACACTTTGCTTTTGGTCCCGTTGTAGAGTGTGGGGTCAGCTGTGTTAGCATCTTCAACTTAGGGCGCAACATAAGGTAGGATCTCGCTGGGCTGTGTCTATTGGTGACTCAAAATATTAGGAGAAAATAGACAGTTTTTTTGTTGCAGTCTCAATGAATTCCGAGTGTTTGCAACCAAGTGACCAGGGAAGTGTGAAGCCATGTTTTGCACAGCCAATTTTTAAAAATCATGGCCTTTTTTTGCATGCCTGGCATGGCAAAACTTTATTCTAGGCTGGGCACATTGTTTGTTGTCGACATCATGCCCGCCTCGTTCTACCCGCCACAGTTCTTCGAACATAGGTGTTCAAAGTTCTCTTTCAATGTGTAGTTCTCAGTCGTGTCTTTCTTGTGTGGATGTCATAAACTGTCTTGGCCCTGCACTTCCACACTTTACAATTTGATTCCTTCAACATGAATATTTAAATATTTATCGATTTGTGATATTTCAAAACCTACTTTGAATTGTTCATGTCCACATTAAGATGCATCAAAAAGCTGGATCATTACCCCCACTCCTGCTGATTACAGTTGTTTTTAATTCAGTAATAAATAATAGAAATGTAGGAAGTTAAATTAGATCAAACTGCACACACACTGGTAATGAAACTGAGCACTATCTATCTTCCTAAGTGCTGAAAGTGTCCTGACTAAAATTTGAGAGAGCTTTCAACATTAATTTATTCATAATCAAAACTTTGTTTTTTCTCTTTTTTTTAGGTGAAATGTACAAAAATACATGTCCACCTCCTCCTCCTCCTCCTTCTCCTTTTCACTTTAATGAGCTTGCATGGTTTCAGACTGGACTACTGGCCCTGCTGTTCCTGGTTAGCTGTACCATCATCTACGTCTACAGGAGAAAGGAGGTAACCATCAGTGTACACACGATATTAGTGTCTTCACCTTTCTTGCTAATGAATACTTTTGGCTGATTTTGTGTAATGATCTCATCTCTGAAGCCACTTAAATACAACAGCAACAATCAGAACTTAGTTTAGTTATCTTTGTAGCACTTCCTTACAACATTTTAGACCATTTTTAAAAAAACAAAACATAAGCAATTTCAGCTGGACATGAGTAAATTGGGTTCAGTTCATTATAATTCACCTTGATCCAAATCCTATTAAAAGAGAGTTTGTAAAAAGAAAAAACCCCCCACAAATAAACACATCTGTCTCGTGCAAGTTTTATGAAAGTCTTTACACCTCTTATGGAGCATCTTTCTTCATAGAGTAAGAAAATTCAGTAAAACGAACTCGTAATTTTTTCGTTTTTTTTTTTTTTTTACATTTCAGATTAACATGACTTCCTTGTGTTTCACAAAACGTCCAGCTCAAAGCTCTGTCGACAAGGAAAAGCTATCTTTCCAAGACAATAATTTTTCTATCCTTGTAAAAACGGCACCATTTCTAGAAATGCTTTCATCCACACACATATTGTGGATCTATTGTTAAACTCACGAATGTGGCAGTAACTGTGCCAGACATTACAGACCATCAATTCAGTCTCCTTCTTCATCTTACTCTTTAACCCAGTCTTTTATGCCATATGCTGTCACAGCAGCGCCCTCTATTGACAGGAAGTAACAGACCTAACGCAATATTATTGTTCATCAGCCCTGTCTGTTCATTGAAGTAATTTCACTTATGTTACTGTGGTTGAGCAGCTGGTATCTGCAGCACAAACACAAGAATGGAATCTGTCATTATTGTTGTTTTGTCACGTTGAAAGTGGAACTATGACTTTGTTGCTTTTAAAAACAGCACTTTGGAAATCCACACAAGAACGCAATTCAGTAACTGGATTTCAGCTTTGAAGCTGTTTCCATGTGAATGTTAGGATGAAACAATAGAAATGTTTACATGTTCACAAAATGCCATTCCTGTGTGGACAGGGCTTAAAGTCCCAGCACTGATTGTTAACAATGAAGGTCAGTACTACAAATACAGCAGACGTGGTTAATTTCTTAGCTTTTCAGAATGAGTCAAACTTATGACACCACAGCATTTTCCCTGCTTTCACACTTTGCTGAGATGTGAGAACCCTTTTTTTTAATTTGGAGGAAAATTCCATTTAATTTCCTACTCCAATATTCTAATACCTAATGACCACCAACCCACAAATTCAAAGGACACAAAGAACAAGAAACAAGCTTCTCTGCTGTAAATGTGAAAGAATCGGACTTTAGTGCTTATTTTATGTTATTTAGCACAGAGAACACTGGGCCATCCTTTATCGAAGGAAGAGATAATATTCATCCAGATGGAAAAAAAAATCATGGTTAAGTGAATTTATATCAGCAAATACAGCCCTTATTTACCTCTTACTGTGTGTGAGACTGCTGAAGTTATTATGAGATTGGTGTGAAGTCTTTTTGGACTACACTTTAGCCCTTGTGTAAAACAAAGAGAGAAAGCAAATGTTACAAAAGCGTGTTAAGGCAGACATGTTTTAAAACAAAAATAGGAAGTAAACCCAAATTTAACAGAAATAATTCCTAAAGCAACCTACAGAAAAAATTACCTAAATTGTAAATCAAAGCTAACAAAAAACAATAAAGCCACATCTTAATGCAAATCTACTACATTTTAAAATGTAAATATAATGAGCAAAAAAACCCTCTAACAATTTAATTTAATATCTGTTCACATCACTTTTTATAGTACCAGTTCACAAAAAGTTGTCAAAGGGTAATAAAGCATAATGATGTCATTATAATGTGTAACAAGTCCTAATCCAGTTCAAAACAAACCCAAATTTCTAATTTTATCACAGGCAATTCAATCCAATTACACAACAGTACACTGACCTTCAGTGAATTATAAAACACCATTTAGTAAAAGTTATCCAGACAGCAGCAGAGTGAGGAAATGTAGTCAGTGTGAGAGAGAAAAGTTTGGCTAATCATAAATAATTTGTTACTTCTGTGTTTTTATCTTACAGAAAACCGCAAAAAACCTGATGAAGAACTCCACCTATGTAACAATGAAAGCTTGTTGAGAAACAGGGTCAGAACTGGTTGAAGGGCTGATTTCTTTGTTCAGTACTTAAATCTGTAAAAATGCTTCTAGGCTTCAGTCTTTAAAACCTGTGAAAAAGACTGCCTGAAGAGATTTGGCCCCATCCGTTTGCTGTGAGACACCATGATGTCATCCACATCATTTGTAACCTTTTACAGTCAAAACTCACCACTTCAAACTTCTCAGCCAGTATTTGACTAAAATAATGTTAATCAGCCTCCAGCGAGTTTTGAGTGTGAATTTATGACCGACTTGTCATCATGTATGAATGGAGCAGGGTCTACATCTGTAAATTAAACAGATATTAACTTCTGTTGGGTTCATTCCCACCAGTATGAATGCCGATTCAGCATTCACAGTATTGTTTTCCTGTTTTTTTTTATGTCTTTTGCAATCTAACTGCTTCTGCTTCTTGTGCTTTTTTAGCTATTCGTGTATCAAGTCGTTCACCTCATTCAGAAGATGGGTGCTGTGACTTTTGTTTTTTTCGTAACTTTTAAATTTTGCAAAATACAGTACTTAACTTACAAATATTTTCCTGTATTTTCTGCGGAAATGCAAATTCTCTAATTTACCTATTTTATTCATATGTTGTATTTAAAAGACCATTTTTTTTTGTCAACCGTAGTGTTTGTTTTTTGTTTTGTTGTGTGTTTTATTATAGATTTATATTTGCTGTAAACGTCAAAGTTTACTTTGTACATTTTGGTTAATTTGGGAAAATATGCTTTGAGATGATTACACTGTTAAATATTTACAAATGTATGCTTGCACAGGAAATGTTTGTGTACTTACATATTCAGCTTTATATTGCTGCACTTTAAAAAAACAGGAGTTCTGGTCCGTTGAATTATCACCTGGCAGGTGATAACAACTCTATCAAACACCTTAAATTGTTTTATCTGAGAGAAACAGTAGAATGTCAACAGATAAAGACATGTCTATCATGAAGACCAAGGTCCAGGATACAACTCTGACCCTGGTCTTACTGATAGACATGTCTGTTTCTGGTCACAAGGCATCCTTCACAGTTCCTTATTGGACTTCTATCTAATCTTTATGAGTTCTTTTGGGGATGTGGATGGAATTGAAGGTGTTAAAAGATAATAATCATTGAAATAGTGTGAGCAAACTAACTATAGATAATATAATCAAACTTATAGGTGATGAAAACAGAATCTAAAGCTTTAGGGCTTATTTTCATTTCTGTCTATATCCAGTGAAGAGGAAGGAAATAATATTCACCAAAAAGACACATTGAACTGCTTTGCCTTCATCTTTGAATATGTTGTCTCCATAATTGTTTATATTTATTTATTTTTCTCAATAAGAGATATACTATAAATGGCATTCCAGACATCATTTTATAAATAAAAAAACTGAAATTATTTTACTATATAACTTTTTCTCTATTTAAAGGCTTCAAAAGTAAATGTACAGCACACTGCACTGTTTGTTCAGGAGATTAAGGTATACCAGTGAGTAAAAATGTAATGTAATACTGACAATGGACACCAGAGTGTGACACAGGCAACTTTATATTCCTTATTTCCCCATGAGTCTCTCACATGCCGTTCATACTGTATGTTAAGTGTTGGACTGAACACACTCCATGTTTCTGTTGAGGTGATGAAGAAGTCAGAACAAAGCAGTCTGTTCATAAATTCTGTAAAAATGACAACAAAAGAAAAAGAAATGCATCAATGACAGAGAGAACTGAATAAAAACAAATCATAATACACAGATATATAGACTGCGAGATAAACACTGATACACAAATGACAACACAGTGTTACGATTTTCAAGATTTCAAAATCTTAAAAAAAAGTGGGATCTTTTTAAAGCTTTATTGTATGAAATTGAATTCAGCTGCACACAAGAAGGGAAACAAAAGTAACATTAACATCATGCATTTTGTTTGAATGGACACATTCTAGCAGCCAAACAAAATGTTTTTAAAGAAAAGTTACAACTATTATTTTACTATTAAAAAAAAAGAAAAGAAAAAGAAATATAGTGTCTTGAACAACTAAGTTGCAGAGTTCACCTACTTATTTTTTTTCCTCTAGCATGGTCTACAATATATATGTTTAACTTCTCTTTTAGTGACTGCTGGAGCACCAGCTCCCCTGTGACCACTGACCTTGCACTAAAAAAACAAGTGAGAAAATGGATAGGTGGATGGATGGATGGATGGATGGATGACAGCTGTGCTACTTTTCTTCACTCATAATAAAGTCTTTTAAGGCCTCTACCTCTGCTCTGCAGAGAGAAACTATGGGTTGTGGCAGTAGTAATGAAAATAAGAGACGGTTAAACTCAGGAACTTTATTACACTAACTGTTAAAACAATATTACAGACCTCAGACAAATCCACTTGTCTGACTGGGAGAGAACTGTGCCAAACACACATCTACTGCAAGCTTTAAACTGTATGCTTGGCAAAATCAGTCATTAGTCTTCATTTTACTTTTTGTTTGTTTGTGCTTTAGTTTCTGCAGTTACCTTTGTTTTCATATTTTTGTCTTTGACTTTTCATCCTATTTGGAACTTGCTGCATCGTTGCAAGTCTAGCCATAGTGTCCGGTCAAACTGAAATGTTATAACAGATTAAGTTAATCAGAAAAAAATAAATAGACTGTCAGAACCTTCTTAACTAGTTCCTATGTTCGTGGACACAACTTGTCCTGCGCTGAACTTAAGAACAGAAGTATCGCTGAACCAATCTGCTGGTCTCCTTCAAGATTGTTTTTGATTCTATGCACCAAGTCCTCCACTGACCTGGTTGGCGTGAGATACCAATCAGCCTATTACTGAACCACACAGAAGCACAAGGCTTCGCCATGCAGCCTACTTACTTAGCTACATTTGAAATCCTATCTGTTACTATGTAAAAAATCAGAACATAAACATGAGAATTAAAATCAGGAGAGGAAAAAATGTGCACCATAATACCTGCAGTGACTGGGTCTGTTCCTTACCACTCAGTTTCTAAGACTCTTGACATTTAAAGATGACATCCAGGTTAGCTGCCAAGAACTACAAAGTGAAGTGAAGGATTATTGAAATGCTGTGGCACCTTAGTGATGACAGGTCTTTTGTGTATTATGTTCTCTTCTGATGCATTCACGTTTTGGTTTTCAAACTACGAGCGTGCAGAAATAGATGACTGACTTAGCGTGTTGGCTGAACAAACAGTCGCATTCTTTCACGCTATCAAACAAAAAAATAAAGGAATGATAATTCAGATGAAAGAGCCAGCTTGCGGAGGGTGTAACAACTGTCTGTCAAACTCATTCCTCTTTGCTACCAGACAATGAAGGAATGACAACTCATGTGAAAGAAGCAGCTAAAATGTAGGGTGTAACAACTTTCTGTCAAATTTGGCAGAACACAGAAAAGACAAAAAACAATACAGAGCACATAAAGACAGGTTATTTAAAACTTTAGATGAAGTTTTTTTTATACAGCAAAAGAAGCAAGACTGGCGCCAAAAAGATACCTTGTAGTGGAGCAGGTAAAAAAACAGGGCAGCATGCTAAGGCCATGCCAATGGCTAAACCAAATAGACCAACTGGGTGAGCCTGGAGGAGAGGAAGCTAAATTGGAGGGATATCTGGAAGGTGGAGGTATCTCATCTGAGTTTCATCACATTTGACTTTTTACCCACACCCTGAAATCAGAGGCAGAAGACCCTACATGCTCTCTATGTGAAACACCTGCATCATTAAAGCACACCTTATTAGGATGCACTATGAGTCTCTCCCAAGGAAGATACTTGGCACCATAACCAAGTGCTCAGACAGCTGGCCTCTGCCTTATAACAGAGGAGAATTATAACAAATGCTCTTTTGCATTCATCAATAAGGATGGCTCACTTTACATCATTTGTATTGGTGGGTGGACTAACCACTAGAGCCCCATACAGGATCAAAGAACACTAATATTCCTCAAGTTACTCTGAATTAAAATCTGGAAGTTGATTTGGTCAAAAACACTGTATTTCCACTGAGCAATGCAATCATGACACTCCAGCAAGATATCATGATGTGATCCACAAGAGTCAAGCTGGTGATAATCGTAGAATTAACAGTTCCATGGGAAGATGGTGCTGAGGAGGTATATCAGAGAAAAAAATACAGATACTCTGATTTGAAAACACAAGCAGCCCAGAACAACTGGGAATTAAGTATTTCATGTTGAAGTTGAATAATGGGGGGTTGTGGCAACATCTATCCATCTACTACAAAAGATGAGAGGGAGAGATCATTTTGGCCAACATACAATAAAGTCCTTGTCCACTGCAAATGAGAGGAGCAGTAATTGTGGATTAAAAGAAAATACAACACATGGGCTGTGACATGAAACTGGGGTGTATAAAACTGAGGCGAATATACTTGGAATGCCAAGTAACCTTGTTGAACTCTCTGGGGATGTAGAGGCCTCAATCAGTGAAACTAATGAAGTACGGTGCCCACCTGATGACCTCAGTTAAGTACTTATCCTCCTGCACATCAGTCCTATTCCTACTGCCATTTCCAAGAGTATAGACTCATTACAGGGACTGAAATACCAAGACCTCTTAGCTCTACAAATAAAAGAAAATTAAATTTCTAAAGTAAGTTTGTCTTCATATTGTAAGGCAATCAATACTGAACTTCTATACAGGAATGTATTGCAATATTCAGAATCCCATGTACATGTACCTATGTGTTATGTATAAAAACAAAGCTAATATCAGACCTTTGAGTTACACTTAATCTTTTAAAAAACAAAAAAACTATTACATCAAGTCAGACTGTTATTGTCTAATATTACCAGGGGAGGCAAAAAGTTTAGACCATTAAGAACTTCATTAAAAAAATATTACAGGTTGCATCATGTTCAGCTTTTTTTTCTTCACATGAAGTTTGCATCAATATGATGAGTGGGATTTACACAATGTGTTTGCTGTGACACACAGATTTGTTTGTTAACACCTCTGATTGGAACAGTTCCACTGAGGCGAGAACTTGCAGTCGGCTGGTACCGACACAGAAAGGTGTAAATCCTCAGTGAGACCAATTCATTGGAGAGCCATTAGCAAAACCTGAGTGCATGTTAGTTTTGTTAAGTGGCTGATATCAAACCATTCCCCTGGGCTTTTATGGACCTCAACTAGACAGAGAAGAGATGTGTTTTGTGTGTATGTAGATGTGTGTAGATGTGTGCATTTGCAGAGAGAGAAACAAGCATATTGGGACAAGTTAGTATAACACACACACACACATACTGTACTACTGTGTAGTTTTTGAGTTGAGTCATTTTTCTATAAAATCAAACCTTCCTTTTTTTAAATAAAACTGTTATTTTTAAATAATTCTTTAAAATTCAAAACATCTAGTACTTTAAATGTATTTAACTTGTCTAATCAGGACAGGTGCAGTCAGAAGCGGCCTTACAAAACGACAAGAAACCACAGTTGATTAATTGGTATTATATTATCAGTTAAAACTGTAAATGATAAACAGTTCAAAAACCAAACATACAGTGTCAAAAAAGCCTTACTCAGTCTCTGTTTTCAGTGAAAGGATCCTGACTATCAGTTGCAACAGGGAAACCTTCCTGGCTTTGACTATATTTATTGAGGATGCATTTTTTGTACAAAATGAAACACACGCAGGAGAGGTCAGTTTGATCATCAGAAGATGATCAGACATATTCTACATGACAAATCTACTGCTAGTGCAGACATGTCACTAAATCTTATTTTTCCATCACAAGGGTTACCAAGAATACCATTTTCCTGGCCTTTTTACTGTGGCCTATGTCCGCTAATTTGGTCAAAATTGAATGCACTTAGATGATCTCCTTCTGTAGATGCCACTCTACAGAAAATGTAGTATGGATGCTGAGCATTAAATGACTAGGCAGACATTTCCTAAAGAATAAATTGTTAGAAATAAAACAAACACAACAGAAGTTAAAATCAGCTAACCAATAGCCAAAAGTTAAAATTAGCAAAAAGATAGCTAAAAGTATCAAAACTGTAGCTAAAAAGCTAAAGTAAAAGACAGCTGTCAGAACAAATGGCACAAACTAGTATATATTTTCGTTTACATCACTTTACAAGACAGAGGGATATCCATTAAGCCCTCTTTTTTTGCCACTCTTTTATTTTTTAATATCACTTGCAGTCCTAGATGCAATCGGTAAAATTTCTGGAGTGTACACAGCTAATACAGTGGTCAATCATTATAGAAAAAAAGGATTTTACAAATTATTATTATTATTATTATTATTTTATTTATTTATTTTGCTTCTGTCATGTCATTTCAGGCATACCATATAGAAAAGATGGCTGCCTACATGTGCCTGAACAGATTTGCTCTACAAAAAGTATATCTGAAGGTCAAGTCCATGAGCCAACCCCATAACAGCCTGGTGCCCTCAACAGCCACCGGCAGAGAAACCGCCCAGCACCAAGCAGGAGAGGATCCCCAGAGCCCCCAACACACCAGGGCAGGACCCAGTCCACTGCGGCACCCAACCAACTGAGAGATCTGGACACACACACACACCTGAGCCCAGTACAGCTCCCTGGGACCCCAGCTTAGATGACATCCCCAGGAGCCATAGAACACCCGGCAGGATCCCACCACTCGGGGTGCGACCTGAGCACCCACACATACAACCCCATACCAAGGGGTCAGCAACCCCCCCAATGCCGTCAGTGACCCTGGCCACCCTCACAAACCCGGCCCCCGCCGAGCCAGCACAGGTGCCAGGACATAAGCAGCTGAGGCCCTCCCCCATGGTATTTGCATACTTTTCTGTGGTAGTGTGAAATGTTGCAATGGGTGCAGTTGTGTAAATCTATGGTGCATTAAAATGGGTTTGAGTGAGGGGTGAAGACCCGAGCGAGCGGTGGAGGCGTTTATACTTGAAGCTTACATCGGTTCAGTGTTTTCCGAAAAGACAGGGGGCAGCATGCTGCATAACCAGTGGAAATGCGGTAAAAAAAAAGAGAGCAGACACAAAAATGGCTGCACGTATTCAGGAGGAAGAACTGTTGTGTTTATGGCTGTGATACAAAGAGGATGTTTAAACTTAAAGCATTTAGTTTGCCTTTCATTGATTTATCTGCCTCAAATGCATGACGTTATCAAGATAGTTAGCTGTACTGTATGGTTGTGATTCGCCCATCATAGGACTATTATTTCTTCCCTCTGTGGTTTTTATTGACTGCATCAGTAATCTACTTCTATGAGTTTTGAGCCATTTGATTATCTTTATGATCTTTATAGAGGGATTATATAAATGCAGATAGAGGCGAACCAGCTTCACTAGAGCAGCAAAATCATTCATTTAGAATGGAGCGTGGCGCACACAGTCCGCACCAAGTTACAAAAATTGGGAGGTGCACGACCGCGCGACACCGCAAGTGGCCTTTGCACAGGGGTGGGGACAGTGCGATTACATCACTGTTGGCGCGCTCATCCTCACACAGTGATCAACGCGTCAAGTATAAATCTAGCTTTAGTGTCTCTAATGCAGTAAAATAGAGGTGCAGGACGGACCCAAACATAGTGTTGAGGGGGGTGGAGTACTGCCTGGTGCTCCCCCGATGCCTGCAGGGCTCTCTGCCCCACACATAAAGGGCCTAATGATGAATTGTGTTGCATATGCTAGGGGGGAGGGAATGGGCACCAACGTGCTGGCACGAATCCCTCTGGGGCCAGCTCCACAACTGACCCACTCCCATCCCGCTCATACCAATCCAATGCTGACCGAGGTCAGGGGACCAAGTTAAACATAATTTTGAGCAATGGTCCCTCCTAAATGTTTCTGTGGCAGCTAGAATCAATGCTGTAAAAAGTAAATATCTTCCCACAATTATATCTGTTTTACTGCACATCAAGTCTTCTTCCTTTACCCCCCCCCCCCAAGGTTAGTAGACTTTAGCTTTATTATCCTCACCTCTTTACTCTTCTACTTCTAATTACACTAAGAATGTGATAGTGGCTACCTGTATTAAAATCTGGGCTTAATTTAGACTCAATTTTTCTCAAACACACTCTGTTGGAGCGCTGTTAGCAGGGAATCCCATCTTCCTCTATCAGTATTGGATAGCACTTTCTCTATATGGGCTAAGTTAAATATAAAACCCTGGAGAGATTGGTATGTTGACTCTAATTTTGCTTCTTTTCTACAGTTTGTAAATAAATTTTGTTTCCCAAAATATCATTTTCAAGCCTGACATTATATCTGTGGCTCATACTCAGAATGGTTTAAAACATTAAAAATGTAGTAATCAGAGTATTAAAAAAATATTTCAAATAAGGCCTATCAATATCTGGTGCTGAGAGAGAGGAAAGGAAAAGGAAATAGAAAAAAAAAATTAATTTTGGAGGACGTAACGTATAGGTTTTAGAAAGATGAGCAAAGAAATGTCACTAAATTGATTAAAGAATTAAGTGTGAAGAACTGATATACAAAAATGGACAAAATTCCTCTGCCTCTTTTTGTTGTCCAAAAGTGAAGCCAGCAATATCATGTCATGTTGTACTTTAAGAATGTGGTGCTGAGAGTCTCTCCTGCTTGTCTGCACACAATTATAATGTTTTCTTAAACATCAAATACCTAATTATGACTAACAAAATGCTTATTTATTGTGAAAAATATTATGTCATACATATTTCAATATTTAAACATTCAGCATCAAAATATGAACTACATGAATCAACAAAAGTCAGCTCCTGGACTAAAAATATCTGCATTTTTAGTTTTTATTCATTTCTTTTTTATTTTTTGTAATTTTACTTAACACTAATACTGCAGATAGCCTACAGGGGGCACTTGTGCTGTTTTATATTCAACTGCTGATTTACAATTTTATGTCGAGTTAATATACGGCATGTTGAAGGTGTGGAGCCTGAAACAGAAGGCGGAGATAAAACAGCTGGATGAGAACAAAACAGAGAAGTTTCACACTTCAACATTTCCACCTGCAGTAATGGAGGAAACTGAGCTCTGCTTTCCACAACTCTTTAACTCTTCCTGCAGTCGACTAAAGCTCCCTTACATTGAGGTTATGCTCTACTATATTGTGCTTTCCTCCATCTCTGTGCTAACTGCACTTCTCAACCTGCTGGTCATCATCTCCATCTCACATTTCAGGTTGCTACATAACATTTTAACACAATTTACTTTGTTATTTCTGATAACTGATATAAAAAGTACATTTCTGCTATTTTCTGTCTTCCACAGACAGCTGCAGACTCCCACCAACCTCCTCCTCCTCTCTCTGGCTGTTTCAGACTTTTTTGTTGGTCTCTTACTGGTTTTTCAAATTCTGCTAATAGACGGCTGTTGGATTCTTGGTGACATTGTGTGCTCTTTGTATCAGTATTTATCATTTGTGATCCTCTCTGCATCATTAGGAACCCTGGTGCTGATATCTATTGACCGTTATGTTGCTATTTGTTACCCTCTGCATTACTCTACCAAAATCACACAGGACAGAGTAAAGATCTGTATCTGTGTTTTTTGGATCTGTTTATCAATCTTTCAAAGTCTGATTCTAAAGGATAGTTTGAAACAACCAGGCAAATATAATTCCTGCATTGGAGAGTGTGTCATTGCCATCAGCTACATTGCAGGAATTGCTGATATGATAGTTTCCTTCATTGCTCCCATCACTGTGATTGTAATATTGTACCTCAGAGTGTTTATGGTTGTTGTGTCTCAGACTCGAGCAATGCGCTCACAGGTTGCAACACTTGCTCTTCACAGTTCAGTAAAAGCTAGAAAGTCTCAGATTAAAGCAGCAAAGACTCTTGGTGTTGTTGTAGTTGTGTTTCTACTGTGTATGCTCCCATATTACTGTGTTGCACTCACAGGTGAAGATGACTCTCACAGTACATCTTCTGCAACATTTGAAGTATTTTTGTTCTACTTTAACTCTTGTCTAAACCCCATCATCTACGTCTTTTTCTATCCCTGGTTCAGAAAATCAATTAAACTCATTGTTACACTTCAGATAGTGCAAACTGACTCCTGTAAAGCCTCTATACTGTAGTGCATGATCATCCTCTCCTTTTGTTTAGAGTTATAGATGATAAGGTCAGAGTAAAATAAAAATGTATACATTGTTTAAGTACAAAAATAATATATAAAAGAATAATATATGACTAATGAGGGAAAATAGGGAACACTAAACAGAACAACTACTCTAGCTTGGACTCCTTAATAAATTTTAGTGAGCTGTCAGCAGTTCCACTATAAATTAAATTTTAAATGTATCCCGCTCTGAACTGTTCAAATCGTAAAAATCAAATTAGTGTTTACATTTCTGAAAGTTAATAATGTTGCAGCATTAAAAACACATGATTTTTCTTTTTATTTTAGTAATGAAAAAATATTACTTAAATAAAGAATTTTCAGAAATTCTCATTATGATGTCCCTTTTACTTGTGTTTTGTTTTTCAATGTCTAAAGCAGTGGTGTCCAATCCTGGTCCTGCAGGGCCACTATCCTGCATGGTTTAGTTGTTTTTTCTGCTTTGACACACCTCATTTGAATGAATGAGTGATTAACAGGCTTTTGCAGAACTTGAACACCTGCTGAAGAGCAGGGATACAACTAAAACAAGCAGGTTAGTGGTCCTCCAGGACCAGGATTTGACACCATTGGTCTAAAGGCACCGCATATCTGTTGTGGACAGCAGACATGCAGTCAGTCCATCTGAAAGCTTGTTCTTTAGTTAAACAAAGTCTGGAATGTATTCATTATAAATTGAGATTTTGGATTGTAGGTAAAACATATATGTAAAATAAAACAAGATAATGAAGAGACTCAAAGGGTATGGAGGAGAACCAGACAGAGCATGAAAGCACAGTGATCAACCTCAGAGGGGTGAAGATTGAGAGCCTAAAAGCACTGGGGCTGCTGAGGAGATTGGAGACAGGTGGCTGAATGATAACAGGGAACAGGTGCAGGCGAGTGTGGCAGGAGAGAGGAATGATGAAACACTAGGGAACAACTGAACACAAAGAAAATACAAAATGTACACATCACAAAGCATAAACAACAGACCCCCCCCCACACACACACACAAAGTAATAAACATAAAAACTACTTTAAAAACAACCAAAACATACTCACTGATTACATTAATAACTTTCAACATTTAATCTTGATCACACACCGAAACAAGTTCAGTTACCCTTGATTTTACAATTTATTCACATCACACTCTATACATACTGTTTGTTTAAGACAATATATCATTCAAATGCAAAATAAATCAAACACAAAAGGGACATGAGTGTCAGTTCTTAAAAGGCCTTCATCTCTATTTCATCAGTGACAAAACAAGAATAGATCAAATTTATGTTTTAGAACTACATGAAATGAGCACAGTATAATATTAATTTACATTTTGGCAGAATGAACTTCCATGGCTGAGTAGCACAATGCAAAGTGTCAGATGCAGTGATGTAAAGCACGCCGCCACTGGATTCTAGAGCAGTGTAGATGTGTTTTCTGGAGTGACGAATCGCACTTCTCAGTCTGGCAACCCAGATGAATCTGGGTTAGGCAGTTGCCGGGAGAACGATACCTGTCAGACTACAAAGTGCCAAGTGCAAAGTGGTTTACTTTACTTATATAATTTATACATTAATTTGGCTCAGACACTTTTTTCTGCCCAAGTTATATAAAATAAAATTAGGACCATCGTATTCAAAAGGAAAAGGTCCATGCAATTATCACTTCTAAAAGGGTAAATGGACTGTATTTATATAGTGCCTTTCTAGCCAACCAGGCCACTCAAAGTGCTTTACAACACAATCTGTGCCCTCATTTATCCATCCAGATAGACTTTACTACATCTCTACAAAGCTAATCTGAAATAATTATTCTATGGAGACTAATCAGTGCTTTAAACTTCATTCATGGGGCACACATCAAAGAAAACAAGGGGTTTAGTGTTATGTCCAGGGAAACTTTGACATGTGACTCCTGCCAGGAATCGAACCAACTCTCTCATTGGAAGACAACTGCTCTAACCACTGAGTCACAGCTGCCCTGGAAATCAATAGTGATCACCCTTGACCCATGAGGTGTCCAGCTGTGTAGGATTTCAAGGCTGGACTACTGTATTTGTCTCCACCAAGGAGCCTGTTTTCCTTAGCAGTGGTTTGTTTGTCTGTCTGTCTGTCTGTCTGTCTGTCTGTCTGTCTGTCTGTCTGTCTGTCTGTCTGTCTGTCTGTCTGTCTGTC
>NC_051435.1:19861515-19869635 GCF_001649575.2 Kryptolebias marmoratus | reverse complement strand
AGAAGGCGGAGATAAAGCAGCTGGATGAGAACAAAACTGAGAACTTTCACACTTCAACATTTCCACCTGCAGTAATGGAGGAAACTGAGCTCTGCTTTCCACAACTCTTTAACTCTTCCTGCAGTCGACTAAAGCTCCCTTACATTGAGGTTATGCTCTACTATATTGTGCTTTCCTTCATCTCTGTGCTAACTGCACTTCTCAACCTGCTGGTCATCATCTCCATTTCACATTTCAGGTTGCTACATAACATTTTAACACAATTTACTTTGTTATTACAGATAACTGATTTAAAAAGTACATTTCTGTGCTTCCACAGACAGCTGCAGACTCCCACCAACCTCCTCCTCCTCTCTCTGGCTGTTTCAGACTTTTTTGTTGGTCTCTTACTGGTTTTTCAAATTCTGCTAATAGACGGCTGTTGGATTCTTGGTTGACATTGTGTGCTCTTTGTATCAGTATTTAGCATTTGTGATCCTCTATGCATCAATAGGAACCATGGTGCTGATATCAATTGACCGTTACACTGCTATTTGTTACCCTCTGCATTACTCTACCAAAATCACACAGGACAGAGTAAAGATCTGTATCTGTGTTTTTTGGATCTTTGTATTGATATTTCATAGTCTGATTCTAAAGGATAGTTTGAAACAACCAGGCAAATATAATTCCTGCATTGGAGAGTGTGTCATTGCCATCAGCTACATTGCAAGATATGCTGATCTGACAGTTTCCTTCATTGCTCCCATCACTGTGATTGTAATATTGTACCTCAAAGTGTTTATGGTTGTTGTGTCTCAGTCTCGAGCAATGCGCTCACAGGTTGCAACACTTGCTCTTCACAGTTCAGTAAAAGCTAGAAAGTCTCAGATTAAAGCAGCAAAGACTCTTGGTGTTGTTGTAGTTGTGTTTCTACTGTGTATGCTCCCATATTACTGTGTTGCACTCACAGGTGAAGATAACTCTGTCAGTACTTCTTCTGCAACATTTGTAATATGCTTGTTTTATTTTAACTCCTGTCTAAACCCAATTATTTATGCCTTTTTTTACCGCTGGTTCAGAAAGTCAATTAAGCTCATTTTTACGCTTCAGATACTACAGCTTAACTCCTGTTACACCAACATGTTGTAGAATGGCCTCATGACACTTCTTGTTTATGAGGAAACTATGCAAGAGAGGCCAAAATCTGTGTAAACAATGAGGTATCTGTGTTACATCTGTGCCGAGCGGCGATGGGGCCTGAGTTCCAAGTTGAGACTTCGGGTCTGTCTTTGGGTATAATCCCTTTTTGGGAAGTGGATTGTGGACTCCTAAGCTCATGATTGTTGAAAACAACTGCAGTGAATACATATATGGAGGGTTAGCTGCTGCACGTCTCAAGACCCCAGCTTATCACCATAAAGGGAATTGAATGTATTTGACTCCATACTGTTGAAGTCCGTCCCAGTGGGATGTGTGTGTTTTATTCTACAACTGGGTTTGGTAAATGTATATAAAAAGAAGCAGCAACGAGAAGAAGGGGGGGAGATCTCACTGATTGGGCCAGAAATCTCGATTCGGCACAGACTGTTATTTTGAATAAAGTTCTCACTGTTCAAGAATAACTTATGTCATTTCCTTGATCATTACATCGCTGCTGCAATTCTGATGACCCAGAAGATTTTGAAGACACTTCAACAGAAAAACACTTTTTTTTTCTTTTTACATTAATAAATTATATTGTATGAGCCCTTACACTGTGTGTGTTTCACCATAGCATAGGTTTGCTACGATTTGTTTATTTTTACTCATTTTGGTCAATGCAGTATCAAGCACAATAAGTCTGAGTGGGCTTTAAATTCCTACATTTTTGACTTGTTTGTGTCACTGGCCATCTCTCAGCAGGCCTAAAATGTAGTACAAGTAGTGATAAATCTGATTTTTGTAGCTATAAAGTTATTTTCACCACTTGTATTAAAACTCACAGTAAATCACAAGCCTGAGCACTGTAAAGTACAATGTCTGATTACAGCTAATATCAGACACATTTTAAAAACTTTGATGAAAATGATGTGCTGTTATGTGAAGAGTCTAAAAGTGTAGAGACCAGGAGGTGGAGGAAACTACAATGATAAAATTGATGAAAACTAGTTGTTATTCTTGACCCAAGAACTGTCCTGCAGACTAGAAAACTGTTTCTTGTAATTCTCAAAATATTTGTTCACTATAGTGTTAAGCTATCTAACATTTGATACTGTAATTCTATCTTTTATAGTTACCATATTTTTCGGACTATAAGGCGCACCCAAAAGCCTTCAATTTTCTCAAAAAACCACAGTGCGCCCTACATATGTAGGAAGTCGTAATGTTTTACTATGACTTTGGTAAACTACAAAAGCTGCACCGCTTGCAGCATTAAGGCACAGTTATAGTTGCGCTTTGTAGCGTCGTGCAGGGGTCTGCACACAGCACGCGGACCTGAGCGAGCAGTGGAGGCTGTCATGAAGCGTGGAACTGACGGAGAGGAACCCAGTGCGCAGACTCATCCTACAGGAAAATAAACTATTTTATTAAACTAAAGAAACAAACGAAAACAAAAAGCTGATGTGGCAGCAAACAGACAAGAACTAAAATAAAACACATAAACGGAACAGAACTCTGAAGACAGGAATACGGAGTGAAGCAACAACAAACAAACATCAAACTAACAACAAACAATGAACCAGCGAGGTATGGAAAGAGCAACCGGGTTTTTAACACTGGGGAAAACGAGGTGAGTGGGAACAGGTGAAATGATTATGGAGTCAGGACAGGTGTAGATGGGTGTGGCTGACAGACAAGTGAGTGACTGGGGAAGAGTGAAATGAAACCATGAACATGAGGCAAAAACAAAAGGCACATACAACCAAATAACAGAATAGAAACAAAACAAAAACCAAAGAACTAAAATAAAAATAAAACATAAACAAAACCCAGAAAAAAAGCTAAATCACCACAGTACCCCCCTCTCAAGGGCCAGCCCTAGACAGCCCCCAAAAAAACCTAGCACGAGAGGGAGGTGGGGGGTAAAAAACAAAACACAGGACGGAGGGCTAAACTGAAAAAAAAAAAAAACAAGCAAAAATACAAAACCAAAAACTGACCAGAAAACTGGGGAAAACACAGAAACTCAAAAACCCACAACAAGATAACCCCAAGTAAGGGGACTAGAGTTCTGGGGGGCCGCCCGGGCGCCATCCTCGGCGGAGCAGGAGTTCTGCAGCGAGGCCCGGGCGCCGTCCTCAGTGAAGCAAACTTGGGCAAGGCTGGCCATGAGCAAAGCAGGCTTGGGCGAAACAGGCTAGAGCCAGTCAAATGTGGACCAGGCAGACGTGGACCAAGCAGGCGAGAGCCAGGCAGGCGAGAGTGCAGTGGACTGGACACAGCAGAGCGAGGCGTCGGTCCAGACCCTCGGCGTGGCGCAGCGGAGCGAGGCGTCCTCCAGGACCCTCGTCGTGGCTGATACAGGCAAACCAGCTCTGCTAGAGCACCAAAATCGTCCATTTTGAATGGAGCGCCTTATAGTCCGGTGTGCTTCATATATGACGAAAGTCTGAAAATGGACCATTCATTGACAGTGTGTCTTATAATCCAGCGTGCCCAAAAGTGCCGAAAATACAGTATTGAAGTTGACTTTTTCAGAGAATAATTATATGGTAAGTCATCATACTTGAATTCACACTCAAATCCAACTACATACAGACCATCCATCTATTTACTTTATCCGCTTCATCTTTCTGGTAGCTGTTGCCTATCTCAAGAAGTCACTGTGCAAGAGGTGGGGGACACCCTGGGCAGTTCACAAGCCCAACACAGGGACACATAGAGACAAACAACCATTCACACTCTCACCTAGGGACAATTTAGAGTCACCAGTTAACCTAACATGCATGTTTTTGGTCTGTGGGAGGAAACCGGAGGACCCAGAGTACCCACACATGCACAGGGAGAACATGCAAACTCTACCCAGAAAGGCCCCACAATCAAAAAACAATCAGAAAATTATCAAATGCCAATCGGTACCATTTTTGCAAAAATGCAGCGTGTTGATTGAAGTTAATTAGACATGTTAATTCATAAAAACTAGTTGAAGTTTTAATAAAGTAGTTAAAGAGTGGGTAATGTTTTATTAAAATATTGTCTTAGAAAAATGCTAGCAGTGGGACCTTAATATGGTGTTTAAATGAGTTCAAAGTGAACTAAATTGTATTTAAATATTTGTTTTAGCCTTTTATTTTATTTCAGGTTTTCAAATCACTGCTGTAAATAATAGATATTAGGAATTCACATCTACAGTGCCAAAAAAAAAGTATTCACCCCCATGGATGTTTACCCATTTATTGCTGTCATAAATTAATCCTGGTCAATATAAAAAGGCCTTTTGTGATAAAAATTACATAACACACAAAACATTTCAATATCACAGTGAAATTAAATTTTTTCAAAGTAGTGCCAAAAAAATAAAACATATATAATGTAAAATCAGTGACTGGGTAATTATTTACTCCCTTTACAGTGATCATCCTAAACCATAACTTTTAATATATAAACCATGCTCATGCATGCTCCCGGCATTCTGATGTTAACAGGATGTGACGTCATGTCTTTTTCGTGAGTTATTTGGGGGTTATTTTGTATTCCACACTACACAAACCCACAAAGAAGAGACTAGACCGTAAAAACAGTGGTGAATCACTTTAGAAACAATAAATATTGGGTTAAAGTTGTGGGAAAGTTGCGGTGTTTTGGACAAAGTTGCAAAAAGTTGTGATTTCGCAGGGTTTGCTTGATTTTGCGTAAATAGTTGCGATCGCAACATTGCGAAATCCTTGAGGGTCTGCCTAATGTAACTGAGCGAAAAGATTCTTAAAAACTACAACTCAAGGGATGAATAAAAAAGATTTCTATGGCCCCTATTGCTTGAATTATAGCCATTTTGTTTTCAAAGGTCAGCTGGCTGTGGCAGCCATCTTGAATTGGGTGGCACCAAAAGTCATTCAGTTGTAGATAAACATCTAATGATTATTTCCTGAAAGTCTCGTTTCCATAGAGAGGCAAAGCCAAACAGAGGTGGAGAGTAAGGAGAGTGGGAAGATAAAACGAGAGCTCGAAAGCTGCTGGTCTTCAGCTGCTGCTCCTACATTTGGCGATGGAAGACACTGAGCTCTGTTTTCCACAAATCTTCAACTCCTCCTGCAGGAGGCCAAAACGTCCCTACTTTGAGGTCATACTAATTTATGCCATATTGTCCTCCATCTCTCTGCTCACTGCGTCTCTCAACCTGCTGCTCATCATCTCCATCTCACACTTCAGGTCTTAAACTGATATGCGTTCTTAGATCATCTATTGAAAGCATTTGAAGCTGTTGTATTTGTGAAATATAGTGATTTGGTTTCTTTACTTTCTTCCCAGGCAGCTCCACACTCCCACCAACCTCCTCCTCCTCTCTCTTGCTGTCTCTGACTTCTTTGTGGGTCTCCTTATGTTCTTTCAAATTGTGCTGATAAATGGCTGTTGGTTTCTTGGTGATATTATCTGTGTCATCTATCAGTATCTGGCATATATTATCACCACAGCTTCAGTAGGAACCATGGTGTTGATATCTGTTGACCGTTATGTGGCCATTTGTTACCCTCTGCATTATGGAACTAAAATCACCCAGACAAAAGTGAAGATCTGTGTGTGTCTGTGCTGGGTCTGGTCTACACTTTTCCAAAGTCTGAATCTGATGGAGAACTTTTATGAACCAGGCAAGTATAACTCCTGCTTTGGTGAGTGTGTGATTATTATTAACTACATTTCTGCATTTGCCGACCTGATTTTGTCTTTCATCGTTCCCATTACTGTGATTGTAGTTCTTTATCTCAGAGTATTTGTGGTGGCTGTGAGTCAGATCCGAGCCATGCGGTCTCACAATGCGATCCTGACCCTGCAGGGTTCAGTAATGGCTAAGAAATCTGAGATGAAGGCAGCCAGGACTCTGGGGATTGTTGTGATTGTGTTCCTGATATGTCTTTGTCCATATTTCTGTGTTACTCTCACAGGCCAGGACACTTTGCTCAATGCTTCATCTGCTGCTTTTGTCATATGCCTCTTCTACTTTAACTCCTGTCTAAACCCTGTTGTCTACGCCCTTTTCTACCCCTGGTTCAGAAAGTCCATTAAGCTCATTGTTACACTTCATATCCTGCACCAGGGCTCCTGTGACACCAGCATGTTGTAAAAACTAATAAACACTGTAATTATTGGAAAGGTTTGAGTAAAGTCAAAAATGTCATATTTATAAAATAAAATTGCATACAAGGAGTATTTATTAGTTTTTTTTATGTATTTTTAACAATGATGTTTTAAAAGATTTACTGTGCAAAATGAAAGAGCAGATAATTGTGTTCCTTATCTAAATACTGTGACCTGTAGTGAAGTACAACTAAGAATCCAACAAATGAGACCCCTTGTCATATTTCAGACAGATCATAATAAACTGTAATAACTAACGTACAGTTTGTTGATTTGTAAAATTCATTTATCTTTAAGATGAGACAAGCTGATATTTGACACTCGTGACATTTTGACATGAGGTTCATCAGTTTGAACATTTTTTTTAAGTCAACAGTCTAAAAATATTTTGTTCTATACATTCCTGTACATTCCCTTGAACTTTACCTTACTTCATCCATTTCCCATTCTAAAAGACTAATTTTTTTTATTTTGACACACAGATCTGTAGTGATCTGTAGTGACCCAAATAAAGTCATATCTGATAATAAATTAGATTTTAAATTTTGAGGTAGACATGTACCTTCACCTGTTGTTTGGTGTAGGAGAACAAGCTTTTAGATACAGCATGTTTTAGACCTCCTCTTTTATTACATATTTTGATTTTTTTTTTGTAGAAAACCAATTTTTTAAAATCCAAATGTATCAAAATCTAATCTGTAGCAACATAAGACCAGTTGTTCTTTTCTTTGGAATATATAATCATTCCAGCGAAGCTGCAAGGAGTAGATAGATGCATTGAAGGTGGATGAGTGGGTAGGAAGAGGCTAGAGCAGCAGGGTGGAGTGGACGGAGGCAAGCATCAGGAGGGATTTGTAACAGAAGGAGAGCTGCAGGAATGAAAGGAACAGTTTACAGCAACTAAATTTGCTCAGGAGTCAGAAATTTTCAGAGCAGACTGTGAAAGCCACTCTTTAACAAATAAAATAGTTTATACCACTACTTCTACTACTACTACTACTATAATATTAATGTTAGTTGCTGAAAATTTAATTATTATTATTATTTTTTACAAATGTGATATAAAATGGGTGGGCAGCTTTGCCCCTGCATCGTGCCGAAGTGTTCTTGGGCAAGACACTGTTTCCCGGGCAAAATGCTTATCAGTATATCAGTAAGAATATAAAAAAACTGCTGTATATTGTTTAAAAATATATAATTAAAAGTACTGTAGAAATGATAAACTCTGTACACCACTTTGCAGAGGTCTAAAAGGCACTTTTTACATTGTGGACCATTTACCATGGAAATAAATTTGACACAAAGTAATCAGAAGTTGTTCACAAAGAGAGATGAGCCTGTATGTGTTCAGCATCATTAATGTCCAAATTTAAGTGCCACAAATAAAAATTTATCTTCACTTAATTTTATTTAGCAAAAGAACCAATGGGACATATGTAGCCTTAAAACAAGGTAGGTCAAACTCTGCATCAGATTGTGTGCTGTTCATTATAAACTATCATACTATAAATTCAACCTGGAGAGACTCATGACAAAGAGAAGCTGCAATTAAATGGTTTTATTTGACATGAATGACATAAGATATTTGGCACTCGGACCTCGACGGAAGACGCGAGTGTCGACAATGGCAATGCGCTTTGACGAGAAGCTCAGGTTGAGCATTAGAGGCGTCTTCCCAGGGCCGGACACTGGTGGTGGAGGTTGAAGAGGGGAAGGAAGCTTGAGGGAGCTGGGAAACTGGGGGTGGAGGTGGGCTGAAGTTCAGCCAGCGAACGGATGGGGCCATGATGGAAGTCCTTTTAAACGAAGGCTTGCTCGCTGATTGGATACGCTGGAGGCGCGGTCGGATGCTGATGGGCTGAGAT
>NC_051435.1:19854428-19860244 GCF_001649575.2 Kryptolebias marmoratus | reverse complement strand
AGGGGTGAAGATTGAGAGCCTAAAAGCACTGGGGCTGCTGAGGAGATTGGAGACAGGTGGCTGAATGATAACAGGGAACAGGTGCAGGCGAGTGTGGCAGGAGAGAGGAATGATGAAACACTAGGGAACAACTGAACACAAAGAAAATACAAAATGTACACATCACAAAGCATAAACAAGAGGACCCCCCCCCTCACACACACACACACACACACAAAGTAATAAACATAAAAACTACTTTAAAAACAACCAAAACATACTCACTGATTCTTGACCACACACTTTACAACACACCAAAATACTCTTGATTTTACAATTTATTCACATCACACTCTATACATATATTTAAGACAACATATCATGCAAATGCAGAATAAATCATACACGAAAGGAAAATGAGTGTTAATTCTTAAAATGCCTATATCTCTATTTCATCAGTGATAAAACAAGAATACATCAAATTTCTGTTTTAGAACTACATGAAATGAGCACAGTATAACTGTTAAATTACATTTTGGCAGTGTATAGTGAGCTAAAATTACAAGCATCACAATGGAAACAATATTACCAGAATGATTGAGCTGCTAACGTGGTGTAAACTTGGTGTAGTGTGTGTGTGGAGAGTGGTTCATTGAGCAACAGCTCAGGAACCAGTGCCAGGAAGAACTCATGTACACATTTTGCTTTATTTCTAATTAGTTTTTTTTTTCTTTATATGCAGTAATGAGCCAATACCAGGCAGAANTGTTTTTTGGTTAATGATAAAGTAAGACTATGTGGATGTTTTCCATGATATTTTTTAATAACAACAATATCACACTTTTAAAATTGTTCTTAAAAATACAATATGTAGCAGTATAAATAACATTTTTTCCTCACATTTCCAATCATACTCTTTTTTTTTTCTTTAACTATTTACAAACTGTAAATACAAAAAATACATGGTGTCATGTGTCTGAGTTTTGTTTTGTTTCTTGGTTTATTTTGTTATTATGTGTTCTGGTTTTGTCATTGTGTCCTGTCAGCATTCTTCCACTCCTCTGTCTGCACTTGTTTACTTGCCACACCCATCTCCACCTGCCTTCACTTGTAATCACTCACCTGTGCCCACTTCTCATAATTATTCCTCTGTCTTTAAAACCCAGTCAGTTTCTCCACCTCCCCGCCCGTTCATTGTTGATTATTTTTGTTCAGTTCTAGTCTTGTCTCTGGTCCCTCCTCGTTTTGCCTTGCCTTTTCTCGCCTTGTTCTTCTGTTTGGATTTTCGTTATAGTAGTTGTTTTGCTGCCATGCCAGCCCTTTGTTTTCTGTTTTGTTATTTAAATAAATTTTAGTTTTTTTAGTAGTAAGTCTGCGCCCTGGGTTCATCTTGCTCTCCACCGCTTTATGACATTAGGGTGATTTTTTTAAACAACATATATACACTACATTGCCCAAGGTATCCACTCATCCATCTAAATCATTGAATTCTGGTGTTCCAATCTCTTCCATAGCCACAGGTGTACAAAATCAAGCACCTAGGTCTGCAGACTGCTTCTACACACATTTGTAAAAGAATGGGTTGCTCTTAGGAGCTCAGTGAATTCCAGCATGGTACAGTGATAGGATGCCACTTGTGCAATAAGTCCAATCATAAAATGTCCTTCCTACTAAATATTCGACAGTCAGCTGTTAGTGGTATTATAACAAAGTGGAAGGCCACGTAAAACCACAGGGTGGTCTCAGCAAATACTGAGACTTATAGTGTTATATAAAACTAGGACAATCTTATTCAAAAGGAAAAGGTCCATGCAATTATCACTTCTAAAAGGGTAAATGGACTGTATTTATAAAGTGCCTTTCTAGCCAACCAGGCCACTCAAAGTGCTTTACAACACAATCTGTGCCCTCATTTATCCATCCAGACAGACTTTACTACATCTCTACAAAGCTAATCTGAAATAATTATTCTATGGAGACTAATCAGTGCTTTAAACTTCATTCATGGGGCACACATCAAAGAAAACAAGGGGTTTAGTGTTATGTCCAGGGAAACTTTGACATGTGACTCCTGCCAGGAATCGAACCAACTCTCTCATTGGAAGACAACTGCTCTAACCACTGAGTCACAGCTGCCCTGGAAATCAATAGTGATCACCCTTGACCCATGAGGTGTCCAGCTGTGTAGGACTTCAAGGCTGGACAACTGTATTTGTCTCCACCAAGGAGATCATGTTTTCCTTAGCAGTGGTTTGTTTGTCTGTCTGTCTGTCTGTTTGTCCATCCAGATAACTTAAAAACTAATACATGGATTTGGAGGAAATTTTCAAGAAATGCTGGGGTTCTCACAAGAAACAGGTGATTGAATTTTGGTGGTGATCTGGTCAAAGGTCAAGGTCAGAGATGAGCATGTACTCTAACTCTGCAACTGTGCAATTTAGGAATGTCGAACTGCACAGCTGGACACCTCATGAGTCAAGGGTGATCACTATTGATTTCCAGGTTAAAGGTAAAGGTCAGATGTCACCCATTTGATAAAACCTCTATGCTCCAGCAGATGACCTCTCCGCAAAGGATTTTATGTTTTTGGCCGTGTCCGTTGCTTTATTTATCCATCTGTCTAAGCCCCCACATACTCGGGCGTACATACTTGAGGCGGATGTCTGCCAGACATTTCCGCGCAAACATACATTTTTATGACCACGTACGCGTACTCGGTGTAGTGCAATAAACTGCCTGGCGATGGCGTGCGACACCATTCGCTCTCAGTTGAGAATCTGCGCCAGCACGCATCCCAACTGCAACTCTCTGTGCAGCACTGACAGGTGTGCGGTGGTTGCCCTGTTGGTGAAGAGAAAGGGCTAAAGGCACCTTCTTTTCTTTTGTTTTTTAAGGTAAGAGGCAAGCGACCTCTTCCTCCTTGAAATTTGTTATGGGAGAATTTTAGGCAATCTGTACGCTTGAGTATGAAGTCTCAATTTTCCGCAGACAGTCCGCCTGGAGTCGGCGCAGCTCACGGAGTACGCACAGTACACCTGAGTATGTTGGGGCCTTTACCAAGATCACAGAAAAACTAATAAACAGATCTCAAAGACCGTTTTAGGAAGAGTTGGGGTTGTCACAAAAAAAAGAGAAAAAAAATCAGTTTTGGTGGTGATCCAGTTAATGATAATATTATTAATATTTTAAAGATCCTATTGTTCTATATTTTCCTAGCATAGCTGACCCCTTGAACCGTTCAGACCAGTTTTAGGTATCTGCTTGTAGAAGAAAAACTAATACTAAACTAATACTTTAACAAATAATCAACAGAACTTCCCGTAATCTAATCTCCATGGAAAAAATTAAACAGATAAATGTGGAGCCTGAAACAGAAGGCGGAGATAAAGCAGCTGGATGAGAACAAAACAGAGAAGTTTCACGATTTAACATTTCTATCTGCAGTAATGGAGGAAACTGAGCTCTGCTTTCCACAACTCTTTAACTCTTCCTGCAGTCGACTAAAGCTCCCTTACATTGAGGTTATGCTCTACTATATTGTGCTTTCCTTCATCTCTGTGATAACTGCATTTCTCAACCTGCTGGTCATCATCTCCATTTCACATTTCAGGTTGCTACATAACATTTTAACACAATTTACTTTGTTATTACAGATAACTGATTTAAAAAGTACATTTCTGTGCTTCCACAGACAGCTGCACACTCCCACCAACCTCCTCCTCCTCTCCCTGGCTGTTTCAGACTTTTTTGTTGGTCTCTTACTGGTTTTTCAAATTCTGCTAATAGACGGCTGTTGGATTCTTGGTGACATTGTGTGCTCTTTGTATCAGTATTTAGCATTTGTGATCCTCTATGCATCAATAGGAACCATGGTGCTGATATCAATTGACCGTTATGTTGCTATTTGTTACCCTCTGCATTNCATCAGCTACATTGCAAGATATGCTGATCTGACAGTTTCCTTCATTGCTCCCATCACTGTGATTGTAATATTGTACCTCAAAGTGTTTATGGTTGTTGTGTCTCAGTCTCGAGCAATGCGCTCACAGGTTGCAACACTTGCTCTTCACAGTTCAGTAAAAGCTAGAAAGTCTCAGATTAAAGCAGCAAAGACTCTTGGTGTTGTTGTAGTTGTGTTTCTACTGTGTATGCTCCCATATTACTGTGTTGCACTCACAGGTGAAGATAACTCTGTCAGTACTTCTTCTGCAACATTTGTAATATGCTTGTTTTATTTTAACTCCTGTCTAAACCCAATTATTTATGCCTTTTTTTACCGCTGGTTCAGAAAGTCAATTAAGCTCATTTTTACGCTTCAGATACTACAGCTTAACTCCTGTTACACCAACATGTTGTAGAATGGCCTCATGACACTTCTTGTTTATGAGGAAACTATGCAAGAGAGGCCAAAATCTGTGTAAACAATGAGGTATCTGTGTTACATCTGTGCCGAGCGGCGATGGGGCCTGAGTTCCAAGTTGAGACTTCGGGTCTGTCTTTGGGTATAATCCCTTTTTGGGAAGTGGATTGTGGACTCCTAAGCTCATGATTGTTGAAAACAATTGCAGTGAATACATATATGGAGGGTTATCTGCTGCACGTCTCAAGACCCCAGCTTATCACCATAAAGGGAATTGAATGTATTTGACTCCATACTGTTGAAGTCCGTCCCAGTGGGATGTGTGTGTTTTATTCTACAACTGGGTTTGGTAAATGTATATAAAAAGAAGCAGCAACGAGAAGAAGGGGGGGGGAATCTCACTGATTGGGCCAGAAATCTCGATTCGGCACAGACTCTGTTATTTTGAATAAAGTTCTCACTGTTCAAGAATAACTTATGTCTGTAGAGTCATTTCCTTGATCATTACATCGCTGCTGCAATTCTGACGACCCAGAAGAATTTGAAGACACTTCAACAGAGAAACACAGCCAATATCAGAGACATTTTAAAAACTTGGATGAAAATGATGTTCTGTTATGTTAAGAGTCTAAAAGTGTAGAGACCAGGAGGTGGAGGAAACTACAATGATAAAATTGATGAAACTTAGTTGTTATTCTTGACCCAAGAACTGTCCTGCAGACTAGAAAACTGTTTCTTGTAATTCTCAAACTATTTGTTCACTATAGTTTTAAGCTATCTGACATTTGATACTGTAATTCTATCTTTTATAGTTACCATATTTTTTGGACTATAAGGTGCACCCAAAAGCCTTCAATTTTCTCAAAAAACCACAGTGCGCCCTACATATGTAAGAAGTCGTACATTTGTAAGAAGTCATAATATTTTACTATGACTTTGGTCAACTACAAAGCTGCACCGCTTGCAGCATTAAGGCACAGTTATAGTCATGCTTTGTAGCGTCATGCAGGGCTCTGCACACGGCACGCGGACCTGAGCGAGCAGTGGAGGCTGTCATGAAGCGTGGTATTAACGGAGAGGAACCCAGCCCTCTCAAGGGCCGGCCCCAGACGCCCCCCCCCAAAAAAACAAGCACGGGAGGGTGGTGGGGGGTAAAAAACAAAACACAGGACGGAGGGCTAAACTCGAAAAAAAACAAGCAAAAATACAAAACCAAAAACGACCAGAAAACTGGGGAAAACGCACAGAAAATAAAAAACCCACAACAAGATAACCCCAGGTAACGGGACTAAAGTTCTGGTGGACGGCCCGGGAACCGTCCACAGCGGAGCAAAAGCTCTGGCGGGCGCCCCGGGTACAGACCATGATGGAGCAACAGTTCTGGCGGGCGGCCGGGACATCGTCCTCGACAGAGCAACAGTTCTGGCGGGCGGCCGGGACATCGTCCTCGACAGAGCAACAGTTCTGGCGGGCGGCC
>NC_051435.1:19838135-19854328 GCF_001649575.2 Kryptolebias marmoratus | reverse complement strand
CAGAGTTCGAGAGGGCGGCCCAGGTGCCGTCCTCGGCGGAGCAAGAGTTCTGGGGGGCGGCCCGGGCGTCGTCCTCGATGGAGCAAGAGTTCTGGGGGCGGCCCGGGCGCCGTCCACGGCAGAGCAAGAGTTCTGGGGCGAGGTCCGGGCGCCGTCCTCGCCGAAGCAAACTTGGACAAGGCTGACGTGAGCGAAGCAGGCTAGAGCCAGTCAGACGTGGACCAGGCAGACGTGGACCAAGCAGACGAGAGCCAGGCAGACATGGACCCAGCAGGCGAGGACCCAGCAGGCGAAGACCCAGCAGGCAAAGACCCAGCAGGCGAAGACCCAGCAGGTGAGAGCGCAGCGGACTGGACGCAGCGTGGACCCCTCGACATAGCAGGGTGGAGCAAGTTGCTGACCCACAGCGTGACGGAGCTGAGTGAGGCGGCGACCCACGGCGTGACGGAGCTGAGCGAGGCGTCCGTCCGGACCCTCGGTGAGACAGAGCGGAGTGAAGCGTCGGTCCAGACCCTCGGCGTGGCGCAGCAGAGAGAGGCGTCGGTCCAGACCCTCGGTGGAATAGGCTGAGGCAAGGCGTCGACAGGAACCCTTAGTGTAACCCAGGAGGGGGAGCTGAGGCGCTGTCGTCCGCGATCCCCTCGAAGACACAGACAGGCGGTGGGCCGCAACTGCTGACCCCCACCGAGACACCGGACAGTGGAGCGTCGTCTCGGCCAACCCCCACTGAGACACCGGATGGTGGAGCGTCGTCCTCGCCGACCCTCACTGAGACACTGACCGGTAGAGAGGCGTCGCCGACCCCCTCAGGAACGCTGACCGGCAGAGAGGCGTTGCCAACCCCCTCAGGAACGCTGAATGGCGGAGAGGTGTTGCCAACCCCCTCAGAGACGCTGACGGACTTGGTAGGTTTTACTGGGGGTTCTGCAGAGGGCGCAGAGAGGTCCCAGGACTCGGGAGAGGGCACAGGGAGCTAAGAGGGCTCTGGAGGCGGCTCTGATCATGGGGCTGAAGGGTGACAGGGTGATTTGGGTGACCGGTGAGCTGGGGGTGTAGGTGGCTGAAGGCTTGTGAATGGATTATTTAAATGTCCTTTTAACTTACTGACTGTGGTGTAAATGTCAGAGTAGTGGGCCAGACTGAGGAGATTAGGACGGGACAAAAGAATCTTTGCAATAAGAGAAAAAGTGACTGGGTTGTGTCTGGGATCGGTGTTTGTGGCAGTAGATGAAAGAAGTCTGTTTATTTGAGAGGAGATGTCCCTAAGTTCAGTGGGTGGAAGTCCTGAGGTTTCTACGTGCTCCAGCTTGGGGGGAACAAGGAGAGGAACAGAGGAGAGGCTGTTCAGCGTTCTAAAACTAAAAATGGCACATGTATACAGACGCAGATCTGTATACATGCTGTTTTTAAATCCCTTCTTAAGACCCATCTTTTTTCTTTGGCCTTTGGCACAATCTGAGATGTTTGACCTTGTTTTATTGTTAATATTTTAATTACTTTAGTACTGTTTTATACTTTATACTTGACCTTTCTATTTTATGATTGTACTGTATTTCATGATTGTGTACAGCACTTTGGTCCTGTTGGTGTATAAAGTGCTTTATAAATAAAGTTGGTATGGTATGGTAAAGAGTACAAAGGTTTTCAGTCATTTGGAGCATTCTCAGTGCTTTTCTAAGAGGAAAAAGCAAATTACTCAAAGGTTACAAAAACTTGTCATAGTCGTAATATCCTTAATGAGCTGAACTTCAAAAGGTATGGTGAAGTAGTTAAAGTCTAAAATCCTGTACAAAAAAACCCACAACATTGTAAATGCTCACACTTATTTTTTTTGCTCTTCAATAAAAAACTGGCACATATAGACTTGAGTGAGAGTGTTCTTACACTTCTTCAAAGACTAAAAGAAGCAAACAAACAAAAAAGATAATTTATGCAGAGAAGATATCTGTTCTTTTAATTGAGAAATCTTTGAAATGGGTGGAAAAATAAATGTTGATGATTTATGGGTACTCGAGTTCTTGACCTTGTCAGATTCTGATTACTTTTGATAAAAACTAGAAAGACCATGGCACTTCGCTCAGTCTTTGTTGTCTTTGTTTCTTTTCCATTCTGGTCTCTGTCCTCATCTCCCCTATTATATACAAGCACTTTGAGTTGCATTGTGCTGAAAAGTGCTATATAAATAAATGTACCTACCTAACTACCTATTAAAAACGTTTGATAAAAAGAATGAATGGACTCAAAATACAGAACCATTTTCCAATAAATGCAGGGGGAAATGTTTCAGCTGTTTTGGATAAGGAGAAAGCAGAATCACGAGTTAAAGGATTTATTAAAATTCACAGTGGCCACAACTTAACAAAAGCAGTCAAAAGAGAAAGGAAAAGTAGGAACAGTATGGGAGGACAGTTGAGTTAAAACAAGAAACCACAGCTGCTGCTTTTCCTACAAGGCTAATGCAGCAGTTACTTTGATATATTTATTTAACGCAGTTAGCATAACAGTCACACAATACCAGCATGTTGCCTGCCTGGTCTCTTCTTTGCAGTTAGTGTAAGCTAGCTAGCTGTAGCAGGGACACATCAGTGAGTTAATGGGAGAAGAAGAATCATGATTCCCGATTCAGTAAAATGACTCACAAGTTTTAAACGATTCATTCAGGACTCGCACATCACTACTACCGTAAGTTTTGATATACTCTAAAAAGCAATAACATTCATTAAAAATGTGCAAGTACAACATTTCACTGAACTTTACAAAGCTCCAACTTTGACAACAGCGTGTTCATGAATAGAGTCCACTTGACCCTACAAATTCCTATTATTACTGCTGTTCATAAAACAGGACCAGAGAAAACAGGACTTAAACTTATGATTTTCGTCAGCATGCAACAAATATTACATACATCAACACACATTCAACACAATACATATAATTTAAACCAAAGATGTTTTGTGCTGTAATATATATTTTCACGTATAAATTAATATTTGTCAAAGTTAAGAGAGACACTTCCACAAAGGAAAATGTTATGGGTTCAGACAAGCAATTAAGACCTCAGGACAACTCACAGGTAGGAACTCAAACATGAGTTTCCATAGTGACAAAAACAAAAGTACAGAGATGAGATGGATTGGGGGGATGAGGCAGATAAAACAGCATCAGTCAGAGAGCTGCCGGAGGTCAGTTGCTTCCTGTAATGATGGAGCAACCTGAGCTCTGCTTCCCAGAGCTCTTCAACATCTCCTGCAGGAGGCAAAAACGGCCTCATTTTGAGTTGTTGTTGATGTACATCATATTGTCCTCCATCTCTCTGCTCACTGCATCTCTCAACCTGCTGGTCATCATCTCCATCTCACACTTTAGGTGAGAACTAAAAAGAAGTATCACAAAAGTATAATTATACAGGAGTGTTTATTTCATGTCACTTTTTATTGTAACTCAACCATTGCTATAAATGGTGACCATTAAAAAGTTTTTGTGGTAATTAATATGTTTCTGTTCGTCCTACACAGGCAGCTCCACACGCCCACTAACCTGCTCCTTCTTTCTCTGGCCGTCTCTGATTTCTTTGTTGGTTTTATCATGTTTTTTCAAATACTGCTCATTGACGGCTGCTGGCACCTCGGTGACCTCACATGTGTCATGTATAATAGTGTAGCATATTATGTTACGGCAGCCTCAGTCGGAACCATGGTGCTCATATCTGTTGATCGTTATGTAGCCATTTGTTACCCTCTGCATTACTTAACCAAAATTACACATAAGAAAGTGAAAATCTGTGTCTGTTTGTGCTGGATCTGTTCTGTGATATTTCAAAGTCTGACTCAAACGGAAAACCTAAAACAACCAGGCAGATATAACTCCTGCGCTGGACAGTGTGTTGTAGTTATCAACTATATAGCTGGATTAGCAGATCTTATTGTTTCATTCATTATTCCCATTACTGTTATTGTAGTTCTGTATCTGAGAGTGTTTGTGGTTGTTGTGTCTCAGGCTCAGGCCATGCGCTCTCATGTCACAGCTGTCACTATCAAGTGTTCAGGAACACCAAAAAAATCTGAGCTGAAAGCAGCCAGGACACTTGGGATTGTTGTAGTTGTGTTTATAATGTGTATGTGTCCCTTTTATTGTGTTGCTCTCACAGGCCAGGATACCGTACTTAATGCTTCATCTGCAACAATTGAAGTATTTTTGTTCTACTTTAACTCTTGTCTAAACCCCATCATCTATGTCTTTTTCTATCCCTGGTTCAGAAAATCAATTAAACTCATTGTTACACTTCAGATAGTGCAAACTGACTCCTGTAAAGCCTCTATACTGTAGTGCATGATCATCCTCTCCTTTTATTTAGAGTTATAGATGATAAGGTCAGAGTAAAATGAGAATCTATACATTGTTTAAGTACAAAAATAATGTATAAAAGAATAATATATGACCAATGAGGGAAAATAGGGAACACTAAACAGAACAACTACTCTAGCTTTGACTCCTTAATAAATTTTAGTGAGCTGTCAGCAGTTCCACTATAAATTAAATGTTAATTGTATGCCGCTCTGAACTGTTTAAATCGTAAAAATCAAATGAGTTTTTATACTTCTGAAAGTTAATAATCATGTTGCAGCATTAAAAACACATGATTTTTCTTTTTATTTTAGTAATGAAAAATATTACTTAAATAAAGAATTAAAAAAAAAATTTCATTATGATGTCCCTTTTACTTGTGTTTTGTTTTTCAATGTCTAAAGCAGTGGTGTCCAATCCTGGTCCTGCAGGGCCACTATCCTGCATGGTTTAGTTGTTTTTCTGCTTTGACACACCTGATTTGAATGAATTAGTGATTAACAGGCTTTTAACAGGCTGAACAGCAGGGATAAAACTAAACTAAGCAGGTTAGTGGTCCTCCAGGACCAGGATTTGACACCATTGGTCTAAAGGCACCGCATATCTGTTGTGGACAGATCATCCCACCATGCAGTCAGTCCATCTGAAAGCTTGTTCTTTAGTTAAACAAAGTCTGGAATGTATTCATTATAAATTGAGATTTTGGATTGTAGGTAAAACATATAATTAAACTAATACAAGATAATGAAGAGACTCAAAGGGTATGGAGGAGAACCAGACAGAGCATTAAAGCACAGTGATCAACCGCAAAGGGGTGAAGATTGAGAGCCTAAAAGCACTGGGGCTGCTGAGGAGATTGGAGACAGGTGGCTGAATGATAACAGGGAACAGGTGCAGGCGAGTGTGGCAGGAGAGAGGAATGATGAAACACTAGGGAACAACTGAACACAAAGAAAATACAAAATGTACACATCACAAAGCATAAACAACAGACCCCCCCCCACACACACACACAAAGTAATAAACATAAAAACTACTTTAAAAACAACCAAAACATACTCACTGATTACATTAATAACTTTCAACATTTAATCTTGATCACACACCGAAACAAGTTCAGTTACCCTTGATTTTACAATTTATTCACATCACACTCTATACATACTGTTTGTTTAAGACAATATATCATTCAAATGCAAAATAAATCAAACACAAAAGGGACATGAGTGTCAGTTCTTAAAAGGCCTTCATCTCTATTTCATCAGTGACAAAACAAGAATAGATCAAATTTATGTTTTAGAACTACATGAAATGAGCACAGTATAATATTAATTTACATTTTGGCAGAATGAACTTCCATGGCTGAGTAGCACAATGCAAAGTGTCAGATGCAGTGATGTAAAGCACGCCGCCACTGGATTCTAGAGCAGTGTAGATGTGTTTTCTGGAGTGACGAATCGCACTTCTCAGTCTGGCAACCCAGATGAATCTGGGTTAGGCAGTTGCCGGGAGAACGATACCTGTCAGACTACAAAGTGCCAAGTGCAAAGTGGTTTACTTTACTTATATAATTTATACATTAATTTGGCTCAGACACTTTTTTCTGCCCAAGTTATATAAAATAAAATTAGGACCATCGTATTCAAAAGGAAAAGGTCCATGCAATTATCACTTCTAAAAGGGTAAATGGACTGTATTTATATAGTGCCTTTCTAGCCAACCAGGCCACTCAAAGTGCTTTACAACACAATCTGTGCCCTCATTTATCCATCCAGATAGACTTTACTACATCTCTACAAAGCTAATCTGAAATAATTATTCTATGGAGACTAATCAGTGCTTTAAACTTCATTCATGGGGCACACATCAAAGAAAACAAGGGGTTTAGTGTTATGTCCAGGGAAACTTTGACATGTGACTCCTGCCAGGAATCGAACCAACTCTCTCATTGGAAGACAACTGCTCTAACCACTGAGTCACAGCTGCCCTGGAAATCAATAGTGATCACCCTTGACCCATGAGGTGTCCAGCTGTGTAGGATTTCAAGGCTGGACTACTGTATTTGTCTCCACCAAGGAGCCTGTTTTCCTTAGCAGTGGTTTGTTTGTCTGTCTGTCTGTCTGTCTGTCTGTCTGTCTGTCTGTCTGTCTGTCTGTCTGTCTGTCTGTCTGTCCATCCAGATAACTTAAAAACTAATACATGGATTTGGAGGAAATGTTCAAGAAATGCTGGGGTTCTCACAAGACACAAATGATTAAATTTTGGTGGTGATCTGGTCAAAGGTCAAGGTCAGAGATGAGCATGTACTCTAACTCTGCAACTGTGCAATTTAGGAATGTCGAACTGCACAGCTGGACACCTCATGGGGTAAGGGTGATCACTATTGATTTCCAAGTCGAGAAGTGACCCATTTGATAAAATCTCTATGCTCCAGCAGATGACCTCTCCGCAAAGGATTTTATGTTTTCGGCCGTGTCCGTTGCTTTATTTGTCCATCTGTCAAAGCCCCCACATACTTCACTCCCCGAAGGTCCGCACGTATTTGAGGCGGTCGTCCACCGGACATGTCCGCACAAAGATAATTTTTTATGACCACGTACGCGTACTCGGTGTAGTACAATAAACGGCGATGGCGTGCGACACCATTCGCTCTCAGTTAAGAATCAGCGCCAGTGCTCATCTCGACTGCCACTCTCTATGCAGCACTGACAGGTGTGCGGTGGCTGCCCTGTTGGTGAAGAAAAAGGGCTAAAAGGCACCTTCTTTTATTTTGTTTTTTAAGGTAAGAGGCAAGCGACCTCTTCCTCCTTGTCCGGTGACGCCGTGACTGAAATTTGTCATGGGAGACTTTTAGGCAATCTGTATGCTTGAGTATGAAGTCTCAACCGTCCGCAGACAGTCCACCTGGAGTCGGCGCAGCTCACGGAGTACGCACAGTACACCTGAGTAAGTGGCGGCCTTTGCCAAGATCACAGAAAAACTAATGAACAGATCTCAAAGAACTTTTTAGGAAGAGTTGGGGTTGTCACAAAAAAAAGAAAAAAATCAATTTTGGTGGTGATCCAGTTAATGATATTATTATTATTTTTTTAAAGATCCTATTGTTCCATATTTTCCTAGCATAGCTGAGCCCTTGAAAAGTTCAGACCACTTTTAGGTTCCTATTTGTAGAAGAAAACATCATTTTACTTTAACAAATCATCAGCAGTACTTCCTTTAATCTAATCTCCATGGAAAAAATTAAACAGATAAGTGTGGAGCCTGAAACAGAAGGCGGAGATAAAACAGCTGGATCACAACAAAACAGAGAAGTTTCACACTTCAACATTTCCATCTGCAGTAATGGAGGAAACTGAGCTCTGCTTTCCACAACTCTTTAACTCTTCCTGCAGTCGACTAAAGCTCCCTTACATTGAGGTTATGCTCTACTATATTGTGCTTTCCTTCATCTCTGTGCTAACTGCACTTCTCAACCTGCTGGTCATCATCTCCATTTCACATTTCAGGTTGCTACATAACATTTTAACACAATTTACTTTGTTATTACAGATAACTGATATAAAAAGTCTATTTCTGTCCATCCACAGACAGCTGCACACTCCCACCAACCTCCTCCTCCTCTCTCTGGCTGTTTCAGACTTTTTTGTTGGTCTCTTACTGGTTTTTCAAATTCTGCTAATAGACGGCTGTTGGATTCTTGGTGACATCGTGTGCTCTCTATATCAGTTTTTAGCTTATTTTATCACTTCTGCATCAATAGGAACCATGGTGCTGATATCTATTGACCGTTATGTTGCTATTTGTTTCCCTCTGCATTACTCTACCAAAATCACACAGGACAGAGTAAAGGTCTGTATTTGTGTTTGTTGGATCTCTTCATCAATATTTCAAAGTCTGATTCTAAAGGATAACTTGAAACAACCAGGCAAATATAACTCTTGCATTGGAGAGTGTGCCTTTGTGATCAGCTACATTGCAGGATATGCTGATCTGACAGTTTCCTTTATTGCTCCCATTACTGTGATTGTAATATTGTACCTCAAAGTGTTTATGGTTGTTGTGTCTCAGACTCGAGCAATGCGCTCACACGTTGCAACATTTCCTCTTCACAGTTCAGTAAAAGCTAAAAAGTCTCAGATTAAAGCAGCAAAGACTCTTGGTGTTGTTGTAGTTGTGTTTCTACTGTGTATGTGCCCATATTACTGTGTTGCACTCACAGGTGAAGATAACTCTCTCAGTACTGCTTCTGCAACATTTGTAATATGCTTGTATTTTTTTAACTCCTGTCTAAACCCAATTATCTATGCCTTTTTTTACCCCTGGTTCAGAAAGTCAATCAGGCTCATTTTTACGCTTCAGATATTAAAGCTCAACTCCTGTGACACCAACATGTTGTAGAATGCTACAGCGCTGGATTGGTGGGGTGACCTACATTGAAGGCATTGGGTGAAGGTTGGAAGTCCCTGTATTCTTGTTGTTCCATATGTGGCATGGTCTGCAGTGTAGTCAAATGCAATGACTCAGAATGAATGGTTAATTTAAGTGGGCATTTATGCTAGAACTCCCACTGAGAATTTTTACTGAATGTGAACTTTGACCTTAATGTGTGTTGTTTGACTGAGGAGCTTGAACTGAGTACAGATCACTTTGTCAATAACAAACAAGTTGTGTGAAATGAGAATATTTTTGGACAAACCTTAGACTACTGTTTCTTCTCAAGGCCAGGATTTTTGATTTTATATATATATTTTTTAAATTTGAAAAGATGCGACAGTCACTCTTGCTTTGAGACAAGTACAAGTTAGTTTGCTAAAATACAACCAAGAAGCATTGCTTAAGATAAAGATGGCAGACTTCCCCCTATGGAAGTAGAGTTATGTGGCGACCTTCTGAGGAGACAATGAAAATGGAGAAAGAACATATTCTGGCACAGCTTAACAAACAAAATCCAGCTATACCCTCTCTTTCTCACAAATGTCTATTCTTTTGACAACAAGATAGATTTTATCCAGGTACAATCCAAGGTGGTGGACTTTGTGTACATCAGCAATATATGGTGCAGCAATGATGCATTTAGTACAACTGACTTCACAACTGGTGAAATACATGATGGTAAATGTTGGCCTTTCTACTAGTTGTGAGAACTCACTGTACCTTTGATAGTAGCTGTGTTCAATCATGTCAGTGGTAACACCTGGGAGGATTTGAAGGAACCGTTATTCAGCCTGACACATTTTATCCAAATAGGTTACATTACAACACTTATGTTTATTTCGCAACTAGAGAAAGTAATACAGTATAATTTGGTATACAAAAATAGTCAAAATCAAGTTTAGGATTACTTATATAGCACTTTTAAAAACAAACAGATATTGGTCAATACACCAATGAACATTTTTTATTTAATTTACAGTATTGTACATAAGATAAAGACATAACAAGAAAGCACAACACCAGAGAATTGAATAAAGAAAATGAATAAAACCAAAGAAAGAAATGGACATCACATATTATATGATGGTGTAAGGGAAAGGGTATATTTTATTTTGAGATGGAGATGTTTGAATTGTTAATGATTTATAAATTATAATATATCGGGGCACCACCCTTTCAAAGAGGGAAATATTACATAAATCTATAATTTTTAGTTATCATTATCAAGGTTTTAACTATCCTAAATCATGAGTTCTTCACTTCAGATTAAAATCATAATCATATCAAAACACACACACACACACACTGAATTAAGTTTTGCACTATTTATGTGATTTTTTTAAATAAACAAATATAACACAAGTTCTGGCATGTTATGAAAATATTACATGTTTGAATATGGTAATAACATACTGATTGAGGCATAAAGGTTAAACAGAAAGTCTAAATTAATCGAAGAAGTTAAAATTTTGAGGCAGAAGGGGTTTGAGAAATTAACTTTGCATAATGAAAATCACAATTATTATTATGGAATTGACCACCTGAGTGAGAAACTCTATAGATCAGCTCGAAGCACCATTAAAAGCCACTCATCAAACGGTTCAGAGAGTTCATCCTACCAAGAGAAGAATCCGTCTGGCTGCTGTCACTCGGTACCAGCCAGGAATTTTTAGGCCACGGCAGGAGGAAGGTGACCGGAAGGTGTCGTTTCCAGGACACTTTCTGTCAGCAGAAATTGAGTCGAACCTTCGGCTGGTTCCGGTGGTCCAAACAGTCGGCAGCTCATCTTTGGCAGGCAGGTGAACGACCCTTAGATGGTCGTTCGAAGCTGATTTGATGGTTAGGCTGGGGTGAAGAGTCAATCTCACAAAGACGATGCAGTGGAACTTAATATATGCTCTGACTGTTACTTATTTAACTGACTTCCTAAATTAACTTCAATGTCTCCCACTGAAAGAAACTAAAAAACTTCTTAACAACAAAAATTTGGTTCAAAACGAAAATATGATGAAGCCAGCAATGTGGAAAAACAAAACAAACATGAATACAAAACAAAAGCAAAGAGAGGAAAAAGTTAAAAAGAGACGAGACCAGACCAGAGGGGCGGAGAGAGGGCGGAGAGAGCGCGGAGAGCTTTGCGCTAGACCTTTTAAACAAAGCCGGGGGTTGGGCTTGTCAGAGCCGCAGTTCTCAAAAGACAGGCAGGAGTTTTGGTGGACATTTAGCCAATGAGCAGTACTCTCCTCGGAGGCAGAAATACCTAAACTTGATTAGATATTTGCATTCCTTTTCTGCCTCAAAATGAAATTTAATTAGCAAAAGGGGAAGCAGATGCGATCAGTGATTAAGTTAAGTCTTCTCACATGAAGTTGATCCTTTAGAACTCAATGAATTCTGGTTATTAGCACTGTAAAACATATTGATACACTTGTAACCTGATGGGAGGTACTGAGTGGGTTTTACTTACACATGTCCCATATTACGGTCAAATGGCATTAATGTTTTTACATGACATCAGATATGCAAATGAATGAAAGCTAAACAGAAAACACATAGACATAAAAACATCAAAGATGAAATGTGTGACTCTTGTAATTTTTAAAATAAGAACCTGTGGTTGCTCTTGTAAAAAGAAAAGAGAAAAAAAAAATAACGTTAGCACAATATTACATTTTAACATGAAGGTTGCAGTCCAGAAACTTATTTTGAACAGATTAGAAAGTTCACATTTGATAATATAGTCCAAACTATACTGTGCAGAGACCAGAATACCAAAAAGGGCACTGTGGTACTTTCTTTCCAGGTCTAAAGGAATTTGATCATTCCTTTGACGTTCGTAGACCGAAGGCGTTATCCATTTCTTGAGTTTAACTGGGTCTTTGATTGTTCTCTTCTCAGAATGTAAATTACTTCCAAAGTAGTACAATTGACACATTGTTTTAGTCTTTGGGGTCACAATGTCTGAGAAGGAAGTGTAACTCTTGTTTCGAGTCAACAACAGTGTGTCAGGTTTTTAACTTAGTCAAAGAGAAAGAGCAGCACAGCGACTGACAGACTCAGGAGACGAAGGTTACGGTAAGTGATTTTATTTACAGCGAGAAATGCAATAGTCAACTGGAGCCTGGATCTGGAAGAGAGGATGAGGGTAAGTACGTGAGTGATCTTTCTGGATTTAACAGGCTGAGATGAGTGAGTAATTTCCAGGAGTGTTTCTTCTTACAGAGAGGAAGAGTGAGTCCAGCGTTGAAGGAGATGATGAGGTGAGTACTCGCTGGTAGTGGCATTTCCAGTTTGTAGATTTCTGGATGGCTGAGGTAAGTGCGTCCTCCACAGGTTGCAGAAAAGAGAGGCAGACAGGCACAGGTAAGTAGCTCTGGGTACTTAGCTCGTTGGTGGCTCGGGGTACCGATCAGACTGGACATCCCGGAACACAGGTAACTCTAGTGGAGTACAAAAACACAAAGGCACACTTAGGAAAATCTCTAAGTTCACAAGGTAAGGTAAAAGGCTCAGAGACTTTACCACGAGACAAAAAATGCTCCAGCGCTGGTCTGATCCCCACCGCGGCCTTAAGTACACGTACTCCCTGATGAGCCTGATCTTCTGCAGGTGTGGATGATGTGATGACTCAGCCAATAGGAGGACAAGATGGCCCATGAGGAAGTAACTCACAGATCACCACACAGTGAGTTTATGGCTATTGTATGGGTCATCAGAAGGGGAACCTGCTAGCATGTGGCTCCTTTTGGTCTGATAAGATCAATAGAGGCCTCTGGGTTTCTTCTCAAAACACTGGTGGTTTAGTTTAGGTGAAATAGTCCATTTTTGCATTAGGCTGTTAATGCAAAAATAATCCAAACTCTGACTTATGACATTACAATGGGAAAATTTAAACTCTCATGCTAAATTAAAAGCTAAGCACAAATGTGTTTTAAGATAAGAATTATAAACAACAAGAGTTGGAGCTGCTAACACATGCAGATTTCACTCACAAACACAGCTGATGCTCACTGTGCAGTTTGCTTTGACACCACCATATAAACACAACTGGCCTGACACACAGGGCTGTTCTATAAGACTGACTGAGTTAGATTCCTAAGTAAATGGATATTTAAAAAGTGAAGATGGTGCCAAAAAGGCAATAAGTGAAAAGCAAAAGGCACTGGCAAAAGGTAAGACCAAATGGACCAAATTGAGTGAGTTTTTGTCAAAGCTGTCATTTTCAGAGTCGGTGTGCAGACAACGTCTGCCATAGATATAACTACGGAACAAACTGTATATTTTTGTTGATGCTACTGGCAAAGAGAAATTCAGACTGCCAAACTGTTCAAGCTATGCAAGACTAAAACAATTTTGCAAAATAAATTATCAACTGCTTTCAGATCTTGAGTCATTTATTACCTCCACTATGGAGGTTATGATTTCAGTAGTGTGTGTTTCTTTGTCTGTCTGTCTATCTGTGCACAAGTCTACTCAGGAAGTTACAAAAGTTTTATGAAATTTTCAGAAAAACATGCAACAAGGAGCAAGGGATTAAATTTTGGTGCTGATCTGGTCAAATATCAAGGTCACAGGAGATCCTGTGCTCTAACTCTGCAACAGTGTAATGCAGGAATGTCAAACTGCACAGCTGGACACCTCATGGGTCAAAGGTGATCACTATTGATTTCTAGGTCAAAGGTCAAGGTCACAGGTGACCTATTTAACCCCTGTGCCAAAGAAGTTATGTTTTCGGCCATGTCTGTTGGTGTCTTTTTCCTTCTGTTAACAAGATAACTAATAATAATAATAACTAACTGGAAAAACTAGAGAATTGATTTCATTGAAATTTTTAGGATATGTTGGGGTTGTTACAAAAATCAACAGATCCCATTTCGGTGTTAATCCAGATTATGATATTGTTATTTTTATTTTTTTAAAGAACTTGTTCTATATCTTTCTAGCATAGTTGACCCCCTAAACAGTTCAGACCAGTTTTAGTTTTCTGTTTGTAGAAGAAAACATAATTTTACTTTAACAAATCATCAACAGAAACTCTTGTAATCTAATCTCCATAGAGAGAATTAAACAGACAAGTGTGGAGCCTGAAACAGAAGGCGGAGATAAAGCAGCTGGATGAGAACAAAACAGAGAAGTTTCACGATTTAACATTTCCACCTGCAGTAATGGAGGAAACTGAGCTCTGCTTTCCACAACTCTTTAACTCTTCCTGCAGTCGACTAAAGCTTCCTTACATTGAGGTTATGCTCTACTATATTGTGTTTTCCTCCATCTCTGTGCTAACTGCACTTCTCAACCTGCTGGTCATCATCTCCATTTCACATTTCAGGTTGCTACATAACATTTTAACACAATTTACTTTGTTATTGCTGATAACCAATATAAAAAGTACATTTCTGTGCTTCCACAGACAGCTGCACACTCCCACCAACCTCCTCCTCCTCTCCCTGGCTGTTTCAGACTTTTTTGTTAGTCTCTTACTGTTTTTTCAAATTCTGCTAATAGACGGCTGTTGGTTTCTTGGTGACATCATGTGCTCTCTATATCAGTTTTTAGCTTATTTTATCACCTCTGCATCAATAGGAACCATGGTGCTGATATCTATTGACCGTTATGTTGCTATTTGTTACCCTCTGCATTACTCTACCAAAATCACACAGGACAGAGTAAAGATCTGTATCTGTGTTTGTTGGATCTCTTCATCGATAGTTGAAAGTCTGATTCTAAAAGATAGTTTGAAACAACCAGGCAAATATAATTCCTGTATTGGAGAGTGTGTCATTGTCATCAGCTACATTGCAGGAGTTGCTGATCTGACAGTTTCCTTTGTTACTCCCATTACTGTGATTGTAATATTGTACCTCAGAGTGTTTATGGTTGTTGTGTCTCAGACTCGAGCAATGCGCTCACAGGTTGCAACATTTCCTCTTCACAGTTCAGTAAAAGCTAAAAAGTCTCAGATGAAAGCAGCAAAGACTCTTGGTGTTGTTGTAGCTGTGTTTCTACTTTGTATGTTCCCATCTTACTGTGTTGCACTCACAGGTGAAGATAACTCTCTCAGTACTGCTTCTGCAACATTTGTAATATGCTTGTTTTATTTTAACTCCTGTCTAAACCCAATTATCTATGCCTTTTTTTACCCCTGGTTCAGAAAGTCAATTAGGCTCATTTTTACGCTTCAGATAGTGCAGCTCAACTCCTGTGACACCAACATGTTGTAGAATGTCACAGCGGTGGATTGGTGGGGTGATCTACATTAAAGGCATTCGGTGAAGATTGGAAGTCCCTGTCGTCTGGTTTTTAGTGGACTCAAAAGCAATGACTGAGAAGGAATGGTCATTTAAGTGGACATTTATAAATGAACTGCCACTGAGAATTTTTACTCAACGTGAACTTTGACCTTAATGTGTGTTGTTTGGCTGAGGAACTTGAACTGAGTACAGATCACAATGTCAACAAAAAAGAAACAAGTTGTGTGAAAATAGAACATTTTTGGACAAATACTAGACTACTGTTTCTTCTTGAGGGCAGGATTTTAGATTTTATTTTTCTAAAGTTTGAAAAGATGTGACAGTCACTATTGCTTAGAGACAGGTACAAATTTGTTTGCTAAAATGCAACCTAAAACTGTTGCTTGACATGAAGATTACCGACCTCCCATTATGGAAGCAGAGGTACATGGCAACCTACTGAGGAGGCAATGAAAATGGAGAAAGAACAAATATTCTGGCACAGCTTAACACACACCATCCAGCTATACCCTCTCTTTCTCACAAATGACTATTCTTTTGACAAAAAGATTTTAGCCAGGTACAATCCAAGGTGGTGTACATCAGCAATATATGGTGCAGCAATGATGCATTTAGTACAACTGACTGTTCACAGCTGGTAAAATACATGATGGTAAATGTTGGCCTTTCTACTAGTTGTGAGAACTCACTGCCACTTTGATAGGAGCTGTGTTCAATCATGTCAGTGGTAACACCTGGGAAGATTTGGAGGAACAATTAATCAGTCTGACACATTTTATCCAAGTAGGTTACATTACAAAAACAGTTTATTTTGGAACTAGAAAAAAAATAATGCATTGGATCTGGTGTACAAGAAAGTCAAATTCAAGTTTAAGAATATTTATATAGCACATTTAAAAACAAATAGCCATTGGCCAATACACCAATGAGCAGTTTTTTTAAATTTTATTTACAGTATTGTACATAAGATAAGGACTTAACAAGAAAGCACAAGACCAGAGAATTAAATAAAGAAAATACATAAAACCAAAGAAAAAACTGGCCATCACATATATGATGGGAATATTTTAACTCTCATGCTAAATTAAAAGCTAAGCACAAATGTGTTTAAGATAAGAATTATAAACAACAAGAGTTGGAGCTGCTAACACATGCAGATTTCAC
>NC_051435.1:19827243-19838035 GCF_001649575.2 Kryptolebias marmoratus | reverse complement strand
ATTTTTGGTGACGATTTGTGCAGCAAACACAGTGCAATACCAAGGAATTACAGTACTGCTGAACGGAGAGGGTGAAATGAATTACTTCCTTAAGATGGCGGCGTTTTTAGCTCATCCAAAGTCACGTGATGTCATGTCTATAGTATATAAGTCATTGGTTAGGGAGGGAGAGGAAAGACAGTCTGTGTCAGAGTTGTTAAAGGAAGCTGCAAATAGATTGGAGGAGTTAGAAGGCAGTGAGTTTTCAGCTAGGTAGTTTAGTAATTTTGTTGAAGAGTTTATTGATATTGTAATCCTATTAGCATCCGCCGGTTCAACTCCACAAGGTGTTTCCTCCAGAGGGAGGGACTGAAAGCTGGGTCACTTGTCCAGCTTTGTGCTGCTGACAACTGGTCAAAGTTTGGGATGTGTCCTGGTGTCTGCTGACTTCAGGTTGAAAGCTGGGTCACTTGTCCAGCTGAAATTGCCCTTTATTGAAATTTCACAAATCAGATAAAGGTTTCACAAATCACACACCTGGTAAAATATTCTGCTATTAGTTGAGAATAATCTGGTCCAGATGTTGTAGTTTTTTAACTAGAGTAGACTGAAGATGCTGAAGGTAGTGAAAAATTAGGTGGAATCTCCCTTTAGCCATTTTCCAAATCGGAAGCCACAATCGGAAACCAACTTCAGCTTCGTCTTGTGCTTGTGGAGTTGAACCGGCGGATGCTAATAAGATTATAATATGAGTAAAAATCTTTGACAAGATTACTAAACTACCTAGCTGAACACTTACTGCCTTCCAACTCCTCGAATCTATTTGCAGCTTCCTTTAACAACTCCGACACAAACTGTCTTTCCACTCCCTCCATAACTATACATCAGTTGCTAAACTGAAGCCAAAAGTGCAGGCAGCAACAATCGATCTGCACATGGTTCCTGCTCCCTCCTGTCTATTGACCAACAGGAGAGGAGCTGGACCAAGAAGGTAGCCCTCCTCATTTGCATAATGAGGCAGAAATGCATACGGTAAAGTAAAAAGAGGAGACAAGGAAATGTAAAAAGAACACTTCTATAAAGAAAAGGCAAAACAAAATATATCTATTTCTGCTTTTATGTTTAATTATCTCAATTTCAGTCCACCATAGTTTCCTGAAAATTTCATGAAAATATTATTACTTCTTGAGTAATCTTGTGCACAGAAAGAGACAAAGAAACATACACTACAAAAAACACAACTTCCTTAGAAGAAATAATGAAGGACTCAGAATCTGAAAGCTGTTGAAAATTTATTTAGCAAAAATAATGAGTCTCGCGTAGCTTGAACAGTTTGGCAGCGTTATCTACACACTGCCTCTGAAAATGAGAGCTTTGATTTTACAAAAACTCACTCAGTTTAGTGCATTTGGTCTTGCCTTTTGCCAGCGCCTTTTGCTTTTTAATTATTGACTTTTTTGCACCACTTTTATTTTTTAAACACCCATTTACTTAGGAATCTAACTCAGTCAGTCTTATAGAACAGCCCTGTGTGTCAGGCCAGTTGTGGTCATATGGCAGGTTTCAAAGCAAACTGCACAGTGAGCATCAGCTGTGTTTGTGAGTGAAATCTGCATGTGTTAGCAGCTCCAACTCTTGTTGTTTATAATTCTTATCTTAAACACATTTGTGCTTAGCTTTTAATTTAGCATGAGAGTTTAAATTTTCCCATCATATAATATGTGATGGCCAATTTTTTTATTCATTTCATTTATTTTCTTTATTTAATTCTCTGGTCTTGTGCTTTCTTGTTAAGTCATCTTATGTACAATACTGTAAAAAAAATTTAAAAAAACTGCTCATTGGTGTATCGGCCAATGGCTGTTTGTTTTTAAATGTGCTATATAAATATTCTTAAACTTGAGTTTGACTTTCTTGTACACCAGATCCAATGCATTGTTTTCTCTAGTTCCAAAATAAACTCAAATGTTTTTATGTAACCTATTTGGATAAAATCTGTGAGACTGATTAATTGTTCCTCCAAATCCTACCAGGTGTTACCACTGAGAAGATACAACACAGCTCCTATCAAAGTGGCAGTGAGTTCTCACAACGAGTAGAAAGGCCAACATTTACCATCATGTATTTTACCAGTTGTGAACAGTTAGTTGTACTAAATGTGTCATGGTGTGGGGAAAAGGAGGCAAATCCAGATTGCAGACTCATGATGAAAAAGAAAAACTAATTTTTTACAAAAGAATCAAAAACAAAAAGCTGACGTGGCAGCAAAAATTAGACAACAAAATCCAAAATCACGGAGGAGCAAAGAAGAGGCGAGACATGAAACTAGGAGGAGGTGACAAATGACAATGAACCAGCAGAGAGGTAGAGAACGTGACCGGGTTTTAAACACAGAGGGTAACAAGGTAAGTGGGCGCAGGTGAGTGATGACGATTGCAGGTAGGTGGAGATGGGCGTGGCAGGAGAACGAGAGACAGACTGAGGAGAAGTAAATGATGGCTGAGGCACAGGGAACATGAAGACAAACTGAATACAAAAACCCAGATCCTGACAAAATGCATCATTGCTGCACCATATACTGCTGATGTACACAAAGTCCACCACCTTGCACCTGCATAAAATCTATCTTATTGTCAAAAAATTAGACATTTGTGAGAAAGAGAGGGTATAGCTGAATGGTGTGTGTTAAGCTGTCCCATTTTTTTTGTTCTTTCTCCATTTTCATTGCGTCCTCAGGAGGTCGACACTCTACTTCCATAGTAGGAAGTCTGCAATCTTCATCTCAAACGACAGTTTTTGGTTGCATTTTAGCAAACTAATTTGTACCTATCTCTGAGCAATAGTGGCTGCCGCAACTTTTAAAATTTTAGAAAAGAAAATTAAATCAAAAATCCTGCCCTCGAGAAGAAACAGTTGTCTAGTGTTTGTCCAAAAATTTTCTCTTTTCACACAACTTGTTTCTTTTATCTTGCCAAAGTGATCTGTACTCAGTTCAAGTTCCTCAGCCAAACAACACACATTAAGGTCAAAGTTCAAATTTAGTAAAAATTCTCATTGGCAGTTCTAGCATAAAGGCCAGCTTAAATGAACCATTCATTCTGAGCCATTGCATTTGGGTCCACTGCAGACCAGTCTCTAATTTGAAACAACAAGAATGCATGGACTTCGAGGCTGCACCCAATGCCTTCAATGTAGGTCACCCCACCAATCCACCACTGTAGCATTCTACAACATGTTGGTGTCACAGGAGTTGAGCTTTAGTATCTGAAGACTCAAAATGAGCCTAATTGACTTTCTGAACCAGGGGTAAAAAAAGGCATAGATAATTGGGTTTAGACAGGAGTTAAAATAAAACAAGCATACAACAAATGTTGGAGATGAATTGCTGAGAGAGTTGTCTTCTTCTGTTAATGCAACACAATAATATGGGAACATACACAGTAGAAACACAACTACAACAACACCAAGAGTCTTTGCTGCTTTAATCTGAGACTTTTTAGCTTTTACTGAACTGTGAAGAGAAAATGTTGCAACGTGTGAGCGCATTGCTCGAGTCTGAGACACAACAACCATAAACACTCTGAGGTACAATATTACAATCACAGTAATGGGAGCAATGAAGGAAACTATCAGATCAGCATATCCTGCAATGTAGCTGATCACAAAGGCACACTCTCCAATGCAAGAGTTATATTTGCCTGGTTGTTTCAAGTTATCCTTTAGAATCAGACTTTGAAATATTGATGAAGAGATCCAACAAACACAAATACAGACCTTTACTCTGTCCTGTGTGATTTTGGTAGAGTAATGCAGAGGGAAACAAATAGCAACATAACGGTCAATAGATATCAGCACCATGGTTCCTATTGATGCAGAAGTGATAAAATATCCTAAATAATGATATAAAGAGCACATGATGTCACCAAGAATCCAACAGCCATCTATTAACAGAATTTGAAAAATCAGTAAGAGACCAACAAAAAAGTCTGAAACAGCCAGAGAGAGGAGGAGGAGGTTGGTGGGAGTATGCAGCTGTCTGTGGAGAGACAGAAATAGACTTTTTATATCAGTTATTTGTAATAACAAAGTAAATTGTGTTAAAATATTATGTGGCAACCTGAAATGTGAGATGGAGATGATGACCAGCAGGTTCAGAAATGCAGTTATCACAGAGATGGAGGAAAGCACAATATAGTAGAGCATAACCTCAATGTAAGGGAGCTTTAGTCGACTGCAGGAAGAGTTAAAGAGTTGTGTAAAGCAGAGCTCAGTTTCCTCCATTACTGCAGGTGGAAATGTTGAAGTGTGAAACTTCTCTGTTTTGTTCTCATCCAGCTGCTTTATCTCCGCCTTCTGTTCCAGGCTCCACACTTAGCTGTTTAATTTTCTCCATGGAGATTAGATTACAGGAAGTTCTACTGATGATTTGTTAAAGTAAAATGTTGTTTTCTTCTACAAACAAGCAGAAAACTGGTCAGAACTGTTCAAGGGTCAGTTATGCTAGGAAAATAAGAAATAATAAAGTTAATAATAATAATAATATCATAATTTGGATCACTACCAAAATGGAATATATTATTTTTTGGTGACAACCCCAACATTTTCTTAAGATTTCATTGAAATCTGTTCATTAGTTTTTTGTGGTCTTGCTAACAGACACGAAAACATAACCTCCTTGGCAGAGGGGTGACCTGCTGGAACATAGACATTTTCACAAATGGGTTGCCTGTGACCTTGACCTTTGACCTTGAAATCAATAGTGATCACCCTTGACCCATGAGTGTGAGGATCTGGAATTAACTCCGCCTGTGGGGGAGGCGCCACTAACCTTTTCCTCTCCAGCTGCACCTGATTACACCTGATGAGCAGCTCCAGGATTTAAGCCTCCTACGGGTGCCAGACCTTCGCTGGAGCATCAAACCTGCTGGTTAGGATCACAGCCATAGATTCTAACCCTTAAACTAAGACTTTGCTAATTTTTGGTTGCTATGTGCTTTTTGCTTCATGTTGTGAACCTCACCTAGATGATCACTGTTTTTGACTGGAACTTACCTGAACCTCGTTGGGTCGTGCTTACCTTTGCTGGATCACTGGACTCCTCACCTTCTGTATTGCTGCTGGATTCTCTGCCTTCTCCTCGATGCCACGAAAAACCTCTGAACCTGTAAGAAAGAGAAACATTACTCACAAACTCTCCTATTCTGACAAAGACGAATAATAAGTTCCCGAGACTCACCTTACCCCTTTTTGGCTTTCAGACTGCGGCCGATAATCCTCCACTGTATATACCTGCACTTGTAAATAAAATCACTTATCTGATTTCAAGTCTCCGTGTCTGGTTTCGGCTCCGCTCCTTGGACCATTACCTGGTTCTTGTCAGTATGCTCCAGCCATAACCAGTCCTGAGCGTTGCTGATTCCAGTAAATCCAAATCATAATTTGTACAGTCCGAGCCTGTTAAGAAGAGTTCTGTGGATTAATTTTTTCCTTTTTTCCCTGTCTCTAGGACTGAATTTTTGCTTCGAGCACTTAATGTGGGTAAAAGGAGTCACCCAGGAAATGGCGGAATCTACCATCCGAGCCAAGAATACGGAGACCGCACCACTCCTAGCTCGCCACGAGTCCTTGTTAAACGCTTTGTGTGAGAAACAACAAGCTGAAACGGGACGTCTCGACCAGTTAACCTTGCTCACACAAGAAATACATCAAAAACTATCATCTATGGTACAAAGTTCTTCGGACTCCACTTCCGCTTCAGCCCCGATGACGGTGTCATTTCCGGTTCCTGCTTCCGGCCATTTCCGCGAGGTCCCCTCTCCTACTCCAGAACATTTTTCGGGAGAAATTGGGGAATGCGCAGGGTTCCTCCTTCAGTGCTCACTATTTTTTTCTCGTTCAATCCTTTTTTGAGAATGCTTCAAAGATCTCTTATGTGATTGGACTCTGACGCAACAAGGCTTTGAGGTGGGCCGAGGCAAAATACAGTTTCCGCACCATTAGGCAGACTTCTTTTGACCAGTTTATTGCAGATTTCGAGCAGACTTTTGGAGTTAGATATAACGAAACAGAAATTATCCGAAAATTTTGGAACTTAAAACATGGACAACGCTCGGTAGCTCAGTTTGCTATTGATTTTCGCACCCTGGCGGCAACCTCCGGATAGAACGAAACAGCTTTAAAGGAGGTTTTCATCCATGCTCTACAGGACCCAATCAAGGATCAACTAGCCGGGAGGGATGAACCTTGTTCGTTGGAGGATCTGATTACGTTGACCATTCGCCTGGATAACCGTCTCTGGGAAAGGCAGCAGGAAAAGAGCTACAGGACTACTACTGCCTGTCACATCACCACGAACGTGGAGACAGAGTCAAACGCCTCAGGATCGGAGCCAGAGCCCATGCAGGTGGGCCACGCCAGATTGAGCCCTGAGGAAAGACAGAAGCGTTTGGAAGCGAAGTAGTGTTTCTATTGTGGTGATAAGAGACATTTCCGGGCCAGATGCCCCTTTCTGGTAAAAGGGCAGGCTGACTAGACATCCGAGGGGTGCTAGTGAGTAGTCTCTCTCAACCCCTCGGATCTCATTTTTCCCTCCATACCACTGTCATCAATAATCAACTCAAAACGTCTGTTCACGCACTAATAGACTCAGGGGCAGAACAAAATTTAATCACAGAAGACCTCGCCCACCAGTTACAGCTCAGTTTACAACTTCTGTCTTCACCCCTTCCTGTTATGGATATTTCGGGTCAAGTTATCACCCGCATCAAATACCAAGTATCTAACCTTCAATTTGTCACTTCCAGAAACCAGAGGGAGTCAGGTGACTTTTTGTTTTTTTCTTCACCATCTACGCAAATGATATTAGGATTTCCATGGTTAAGGAAACACAACCCAATAATTAATTGGTCGGAGAAAATAATTGAGTCCTGGAGCAGGTTTTGCCTTAAGACTTGCCTCCAATCAGCCTTGCTAGTCCTACCTGCAAGAAAAGAGTCTACCGAAGAGATGGATCTAAGCAAAGTTCCCCCCGAGTACCACGACCTGGCTCCAGTATTCAGTAAGTCTAAGGCATTGTCTTTACCACCCCACAGACCTTACGACTGCTCCATTGAGCTGCTTCCTCCACCACCTCCTTCCAGTCGATTGTTCAGTCTCTCAGGACCAAAACGAGAGTCCATGAGGACGTACATAGAAGATTCCCTCTCCTCCGGCATCATTCGTCCTTCCACGTCCTCTCTCGGTGCGGGCTTCTTCTTTGTGGAGAAGAAGGACAAAAGCCTCCGCCCGTGCATCGATTACAGAGGACTAAATCAGATAACAATCAAAAACAAATACCCACTGCCCTTAATCGACTCCGTCCATCAGCAGCTGCACTCCGCCACCATTTTTACCAAGTTGGATCTTCGCAACGCTTACCACCTGGTAAGAATTAAGTAGGGGGATGAGTGGAAGACCGCTTTCAAGACTCCACTGGGTCACTTCGAGTACCTAGTGATGCCATTCGGGCTCACTAACGCCCCAGCAGTGTTCCAATCCCTAATCAATGACATTCTACGAGATTTTCTGAACATCTTTGTATTTGTATATTTAGATGATATTCTGATCTATTCCCAGGATCCGGGTCAACATTAACGTCAGGTGAGGGCGGTTCTCCAGCGGCTGTATGAAAACCAGCTTTTCGTGAAGGCAGAAAAATGTGAGTTCAGTGTACCTTCCGTAAGCTTCCTGGGTTTTGTCTTTGGGCAGGGCTACTACAAAACTGTCCCCACTGTTCGACGGCAACTACAAAAGTTCCTGGGCTTCGCCAATTTTTACAGTCGTTTTGTCAAGGATTACAGCAGGGTGGCAGCCCCTCTTACTCAACTCACGTCTACTAAACTAGTGGTTCCCAACCCTGGTCCTCAAGGAACATTATCGTGCATGTTTCCATTGTTTCTCCTCTCTTCAGCAGGTCTTTAAGTTCTGAAGAAGCCTGTTAATCACTCACTCATTCAAATCAGGTGTGTCAAAGCAGGGAAACAACTAAAACATGCAGGATAGTGTTCCTTGAGGACCAGGGTTGGGAATCACTGTACTAAACAACCCTTCACCTGGTCGTCAAGAGCTCAATCTGCATTTCGTGAGTTAAAGTCTCGATTTACGTCTGCTTCTATTCTTCGTCATCCCAACCTCAAATTACAATACATAGCTGAAGTTGATGCCTCAGACTCGGGTGTGGGTGCTATCCTCGCCCAGAGGTCCTCGGAGGATAGTAAAGTGCACCCATGCGCTTACTTCTCTCGCCGCCTGTCCCCGGCAGAGAAAAACTACGATGTGGGCAATCACGAGTTGTTAGCTATCAAGCTATCTTTAGAAGAGTGGAGGCACTGGTTGGAGGGCAGTGAGATTCCTTTTATAATCTGGACTGATCACAAGAATCTGGCCTACATGCAGACCGCCAAGAGGCTCAACCCCCGTCAAGCCAGATGGTCCGTGTTTTTTGGCAGGTTTAATTTTTCCATTACCTTTAGGCCAGGTTCTAAGAATGTGAAACCAGACGCCCTGTCCAGATTATGGTCCAGCTCCAACGCAGCCGATAAGGATGAACCCATCATCCCACCCGCCTTGATCATCAGCTCACTTACCTGGGCCATAGAGAGGGAGATCTTGGAGGCCCAACAGACTGAACCAGACCCTGGAGGGGGTCCCCTAGGTAAAACCTACGTCCCTGAAGCAGTAAGAGCTAGAGTTCTTGACTGGCTTCATTCTCAGCAGTTCTCATGCCACCCGGGGGTTAATCGCATTATTAGGCTAACGGCTAGGTATTTTTGGTGGCCTACCCTCACGACTGATGTTAAGGAGTTTGTCACAGCCTGCCCTACCTGTGCTCACTTTAAAAGCAGCAACCAACCCCCTGCTGGCCTATTACAACCGTTGCCTGTACCCAGTCGACCCTGGTCTATCATAGCCTTAAACTTTGTTACGGGTTTACCCCCATCTCAAGGCAACACAGTCATTCTTACAGTTGTCGATCGGTTCTCTAAATCTGCCCATTTCATTCCTCTCCCCAAGCTTCCCACAGCCTTTGAGACAGCGAAAATAATGATTCAACAAGTGTTCCGGTTACATGGCATACCAGTGGGTATCGTGTCTGACAGAGGGCCACAGTTTGCGTCTCAGGTTTGGAACTGTTTTTGCAAAGGGCTTGGGGCTAGGGTGAGTCTCACTTCAGGGTACCATCCTCAATCCAATGGTCAGACGGAGCGTTGCAACCAGGAGCTGGAGGCGGCGCTTAGATGTTTGGCCAGCGACAATCCATCTACATGGAGTAAGAGACTCACTTGAATTGAATATGCACACAATACTCACGTTTCCTCTGCTACAGGCATGTCTCCATTCGAGGCCTCTCTGGGATACAACCCCCGCTATTCCCCAGCTTTGAGACAAAGATCGCGGTTCCATCGGTTCAAGTCCATCTGCGCATGTGCCGGAGGATTTGGAGACAAACTAAGAGGGCTCTCCAGAGAACCATGGAACAAAATAAGAGGTACGCTGACCGTCACCGTTCCTCTACACCTGCTTACAAGGTGGGCAACAGGGTGTGGTTGTCAACAAGGGACATTCAGTTGCGGGGCACCTCAAAGGAACTGGCCCCCCGTTTCATCTGTCCTTTTCCGGTGGAACGGATTATAAATCCCACCTCTGTCCACCTCACTCTCCCGGCATCTATGCACATTCATCCTACCTTCCATGTTTCTCAATTGAAACCAGAGGTCAGAAGTCCGCTATGGTTGCTATGTGCTTTTTGCTTCAGGTTGTTAACCTCACCTAGATGATCACCGTTTTTGACTGGAACTTACCTGAACCTCGTTTGGACGTGCTTACCTTTGCTGGATGACTGGACTCCTCACCTTCTGTATTGCTGCTGGATTTTCTGCCTTCTCTTCAACGCCACGAACAACCTCTGAACCTGTAAGAAAGAAAAACATTACTCACAAACTCTCCTATTCTGAAAAAGACGAATAATAAGTACACGAGACTCACCTTACCCCTTTTTGGCTTTCAGACTGCGGCCGATAATCCTCCACTGTATATACCTGCACTTGTAAATAAAATCACTTACCTGATTTCAAGTCTCCGTGTCTGGTTTTGGCTCCGTTTCTTGGACAATTACCTGGTTCTTGTCAATGAGGTGTCCAGTTTGACATTCTTACCTTGACCTAATGCAGAGTTAGAACACAGAATCTCCTGTGACCTTGACATTTGACCAGATCAGCACCAGAATTTAATCACTTAAATTCGACGTGTCCACCGGAGACCGGAGGAGGATCCAGAATCTAAAGGACAGGTAAGTTCACAGGTAAGTGGAACCGTAGTTCCAGGCAGGCAGGTATTTACAAAATCTGAACAGCACGTCCTGAGGCAAAAAGGGAGAAACAACAAGCAGAAGGTTAGTGTAGCCGTGAGTTTCAAAGTCAGTGGTTTTAGGCTGAGATCCTGACCCATAAGGTGCGATGCTCCAGGGAAGATCTGGGACCAGCCAGAGGCTTAAGTACAGGTGCTGTTCATCAGGGTAATTGGCTGCAGTTGTGGATGGAGAGTTCTTGGCTCCGCCAGAAGAGCGGAGACAGAAACTCTGGATTCTTACAAGAACTTTAAATACAATAATAAAAAAAACTTTTACAAAGTTTATTTTTGTTTTGAAAGTTTCTAATACAATAATCAGTCCCTCCAGGATTTTGTGGGCATTTATTATGATTGTTGTGGGCTAAAATGCCTAATTTTGCGGGGCATTTTCTTAAAAGTTGCGATGAAAAGTTGCAATTTTTTTTTT
>NC_051435.1:19826562-19827143 GCF_001649575.2 Kryptolebias marmoratus | reverse complement strand
GGGACCTTGGCGGTCTGATCCTCGGCTACAGAAGCTTGCTCTTGGGATGTGGAATGTCACCTCTCTGGTGGGGAAGGATCCTGAGCTTGTGTGTGAGTTTGAGAGATTCCGGCTAGAAATAGTCGGGCTCACCTCAACACACGGTTCTGGCTCTGGAACCAGTCTCCTTGAGAGGTGTTGGACACTCTTCCACTCTGGAGTTGTCCCCAGTGGGAGGTGCCGAGCAGGAGTGGGCATACTTGTTGCCCCCATCTTGGTGCCTGTACGTTGGGGTTTACCCCGGTGAACAAGAGGGTAGCCTCCCTCTGCCTACGTGTGGGGGGAAAGGTCCTGACTCTTGTTAGCGGTTATGTGCCGAACAGCAGTTCAGATTACTCACCCTTTTTGGAGTCCTTGGAAGGGTTACTGGAGAGTGCCCCTCCTGGGGACTGCTGAGGGACTTCAACGCTCATGTGGGCAATGACAGTGAGACCTGTAGGGGTGTGGTTGGGAGGAACGGCCCCCCTGATCTGAACCCGAGCGGTGTTCTGTTGTTGGACTTCTGTGCTCGTCATGGATTGTCCATAATGAACACCATGTTC
>NC_051435.1:19821136-19824027 GCF_001649575.2 Kryptolebias marmoratus | reverse complement strand
TGCAAACTACTCTGACCAGAATCGTACCCGAGACTCACCCAGCTTCTCCTTACTTTACAGACTTCCCCGAGACCTGCTCACTGTATATAGTATCACCTGTAAATACAACTCACTTACCTTCAGCTCCGTCTCCGTGTGTGGTTTTGGTTTCGCTCTCTGGACATTATCCCTGGGTTTATGACACAGAGCTGTCAACTGACCACTACCTGGTGGTGAGTTGGCTCTGATGGTGGGGGAGGATGCCAGTCAGACCTGGCAGGCCCAAACGTATTGTAAGGAACGTCTGGCAGAGTCTCCTGTTAGGCAGAGCTTTAACTCCCACCTCCAGGAGAACTTTGAACATGTTCCGGGAGAGGTGGGGGTCTGAAAGCCCGAGTGGGCCATGTTCCGTGCCTCCATTGTTGAGGCGGCTTATCGGAGCTGTGGCCGCAAGGTAGTTGGTGCCTGTCATGGCAACAACCCTCGAAACAGCTGGTGGACACCGGCAGTGAGGGATGCTGTCAGGCTCAGTCTTATCGGGCCTTCTTGGCCTGTGGGACTCCAGAAGCAGCTGACAGGTACCGGCAGTCCAAGTGGCATGCGGCTCGGATGGTTGCTGAGGCAAAAACTCGGGCATGGGAGGAGTTCGGAAAAGCCATGGAGAAAGACTTCCATATGGCTTCAAGGCGATTCTGGTCCACCATACGGCATTTCATGAGGGGAAAGTAGTGCAGCACCAACACTGTTTATAGTGGGGGTGGTGTGCTTCTGACCTCATTTCGGGACATCGTGGGTCAGTGGGCGGAATACTTCGAAGACCTCCTCAATCCCACCAGCACGTCTTCCATTATGGAGGCAGAGCCTGGGGGCTTTGGGTCGGGCTCTCCAATCTCTGATGCTGAGGTCACCAAGGTGGTTAAAAAGCTCCTCAGTGGCAAGGCTCCGGGGGTGGATGAGATTTGCCCGGAGTACCTTAAGGCTCTGGATGTTGTAGGGTTGTGTTGGTTAACGCAACTCTGCAATATTGCGTGGACATCGGGGGTAGTTTCCCTGGATTGGCAGACCGGGGTGGTGGTCCTCTTTTTCAAAAAAGGGAACCAGAGAGTGTGTTCCAACTATAGAGGGATCAGATCACGCTCTTAAGCCTCCCTGGTAACGTCTATTCGGGGGTTCTGGAGAGGAGGGTCCATTGGATAGTCGAACCTCGGATTCAGGATTCAGTGTGATTTTCGTCCTGGCTGTGGAACACTGAACCAGCTCTATACTCTCAGCAGGGTCCTTGAGGGTGCATGGGAGTTCGCCCAACCAGTCTACATGTGTTTTGTGGACTTGGAGAAGGTGTTCGACCGTGTCCCTCGGGAATCCTGTGGAGGGTACTCCGGGAGTATGGGGTACCAGGCCCTTTGATACAGGCTGTTAGGTCCCTATATGACCGGTGTCAGAGCTTGGTCCGCATTGCCGGCATTAAGTCGGATTCGTTTCCAGTGAGAGTTGGATTCCGCCAAAGTTGCCCTTTGTCACCGATTCTGTTCATAACTTTTATGGACAGAATTTCTAGGCACAGCCAAGGTGTTGAGAGGATCCGTTTTGGTGACCTTAGGATTGCGTCTCTGCTTTTTGCAGATGATGTGGTCCTATTGGCTTCATCGGAGCCATGATCTACAGCTTTTGCTGGAGCAGTTCGCAGCCGAGTGCAAAGCAGCTGGGATGAGGATCAGTGCCTTTAAATCCGAGGCCATGGTCTCGAGCTGGAAAAAGGTAGAGTGCCTTCTCCGGGTCGGGGAAGATGTTCTGCCCAAGTGGAGGAGTTTAAGTATCTCGGGGTCTTGTTCACGAATGAGGGAAAAATGGAGCGGGAGATGGATAGGCGGATTGGTGCAGCGTCTGCAGTGAAGCGGGCGCTGTACCGGTCTGTTGTGGTGAAGAGAGAGCTGAGCCAAAAGGCGAAGCTCTCGATTTACCGGTTGATCTAAGTCCCTACCCTCATCTATGGTCACGAGGAGCTGGCCTAAGTGGCTGGGGAGAGGGAAGTGTGGGTCTCCCTGCTTAGGCTGCTACCCCCGCGACCCAACTCCGAATAAGCGGAAGAAGATGGATGGATAGATGGATGGATATAATAATAATAATAATGGAAACTATTATTATTATAATTATTATAAATACCTATTAATTAAACAGGTAAGTCAATTCAGAACCATATTTTTATTATTATTTGGTGAATTAATGGTTATTATTAATATTATCTGTTCCAATAATGTTTTTTATTATTATTATTAAGGTTATTATTACAATAACAGTGTATATCTGTGAACTTGAATGATAAAGTTCATGTAAAATTGGGCTCATCTTACTCGCAGAAAATCCTAATTTCGTTAGTCCTTAGCATTGTTTACATAGCCCTCCACCTTTAAAATTACTTTAGCAAGATGGGGTTGCTCTCGCTGCACAACGGCCCGAGTCTTTAAATCGGTGTGTTATGTCTATAGGATATAGATCATTGTCCGTAACTATACATCAGTTGCTAAACTGAAGCCAAAAGTGCAGGCAGCAACAATCGATCTGCACAGAGATCCTGCTCCTTCCTGTTTATTGACCAATAGTAGAGGAGCTGGATCAAAAGGGCAGCCCTCCTCATTTGAATATTGAGGCAAAAATGCATACTGTAAAGTAGAAAGACGAGACGAGGAAATATAAAACGAACAAACGATTGTATGAGGAAAAAGCAAAAAAAAAACCCGAAAAAATTCTGCTTTTATTTTTAATTATGTTAGTTTTGGTCCTCCATAGAAAACATGCTACAAGGAACAAGTGATTAAATTTTGGTGCTGATCTGGTCAAATATCAAGGTCACAGTAGATCCTGTGTTCTAACTTTGCAACAGGTTAATCAGTCCCTCCAGGATTTCGCTGACA
>NC_051435.1:19819208-19821036 GCF_001649575.2 Kryptolebias marmoratus | reverse complement strand
AAAACCCGAACCGGATCCCAAGAACCCTCACCCTCACAGGTTCTTCTGTAATCCTGAGAGGAGACGTTTCTCTGACCCACATGTCCTCTCCCCGCTGTTATCCACTCAACTGAGTCAGGGTCTTCAAGTGGAGATCTCTAGTACTCCGAACCTTCCAGTGAGGGACTACAGCGGGCCGGACTCTGAGAACCGGAATCCTCACAGTACAAGTATTATAATCAAACACATATGTGCCTCATATGGTTTCGCATTTCAGCGATATCTAGTAATTATGGATTATCTTATGAAACCTCATTTTACCGTTAACAGTCTTGGTGCGTGGTCATCTTGAAAAGGAAATATTCTATCCCTCATCCCGAACAGTGGACAGGAAGGTCTCCACCTCAGACGGGGCTGCAAATAGTTTAAATCCACCTCTGTGTCGAATCCTCAGTTTAGCAGGGTAGCGGCTGGTGTATTCAATGTTTTTCTCCCGTAGTTTTTTCTTCACTTCGTTGAAAGCGAGCATTTTGCGTTGGATCTCAATGCTGTAGTCCGAGTAAAATGAGACTCGATTATTATCCAACTGCACCGTTCCCTTGCCCCTGGCCAAACGAAGTACTTTGTCTTTGTCCCTGAAGTTCAGGAATTTCACGAGGATAGGTCTGGTCCGCTCCGACGGTCTCCCCAGGCGGTGTGCCCTCTCGATAGTAACCGGGGTTGGGAAGTGTTCCTCCCCAAGAAGCCGCGGGATTAGTCGTTCCACATAACCAACCATATCAGTACCTTCTGACTTTTCTGGGATGTTTATGATTTTGACATTTGACCTCCTGCTCCGGTTTTCCAAATCATCGGTTTTGTTCTTCAGGAAAGTTACATCCCACTCCATTTTTAATATACGTGCTTGTGCGTCAGCGAGGTTGTCTTCGTTTGCTCCATTTCTGGTCTCCATTTCTTGCATCTGTTCAGCCAGTGTTGATAATGTTCTATTTTTGTTAGCGACTGTTGGATATTATCCGTTTTTTGATTAATATGCCCAGTGAGCTCTTCTTTCGATTCACGGATAGCCTTCGTCGGGGATTCAATGTTGGTTTATCTTGCTCAGTCGCCATCTTCTCCACGTGAGAGGACTCTCCCTTGAGTCGACGAAAAAACTTCCAAAAACGGCTAGGTTTCAGCGCCACTTAGTCAGGTTCGAATAGTAAGTATTTGTCCACTGTTTTAGGAATTAATTCAATATTTGGAGCAATGTAGTCATCAGTATAAAGCCATTACTGCTGAGGTCTACCTGGAGCTCACCGACACACGTCTGCCTGCAGTGGGTGCATCACGTGATCTCCCATCAGTAGTATGCTTAGGGCAGTGGTGGAAAGTAACAAAGTACAAGTACTTCGTTACTGTACTTAAGTACAATTTTCGTGTATCTGTACTTTACTTAAGTGGATTTAATTATGGATCCTTTCTACTTTTACTCCACTACATTTTACAGTAAGTATCTGTACTTTCTACTACACTACATTTCTACAAACCGTCGCGTTACTCGTTACATCCAAGTTGCATTTCGGTGTTTGGATTTGTTCGTTAGTTTGAAAGTATCCAATGGTGAGAGAGGAATCAGTCCACTGAACCAATGCAAAGCGAGAAAGAACCATTAGGCCCTCCCTCAAGAAGAGCAAGGCAGTACGCAGGACCTGCAGAATCACTAACACCCAGAATGGAGTCCGGTGATAGACAACCAGAAGACCTGCGCCACCCATGGTCTTATTTAAAAGATTTATTTGAAATAACCGGGTCAAGTTTACCTTAAAGTGGCCAACTCTCTGCTATTCCTGTATCGATTTGATACAGT
>NC_051435.1:19807423-19818966 GCF_001649575.2 Kryptolebias marmoratus | reverse complement strand
AAGAAGTAGCCTGTAGGCTACTGGTGGTGTTGTTTATGTTCAAAAGTGGGTAGTACTTGTTACATTTACTTGAGTAACCACCCCTGTTAAACTTGTCTGGAGCCGGGGCTGTTTTCATTAGACCCACATGCCTGCATTATGTTTTATTATTGGTCTGTAATCTAATCAGAAATGTCATGTTTTCTTTAGCTGTAAGCAACAAATCATCAGCATTGTTTATTAAAATGGTACATTACTGATATAATAAAATTAAATATGATAGGTACACTTAAGGACATTGTATTAGCGTTTAGGTAATACAATTGACAAGTACTTTTACTTTTAATACTTAAGTAGTTTTAAAAGCCAGTACTTTCTTACTTTTGCTTAAGTACAAATGTTAATGTGGTACTTTTACTTTTACTTGAGTACATTTTTGCCTGTGTATTTGTACTTTTACTTAAATACATTGTTTGAGTACTTTCTCCACCACTGGTTTAGGGTCATTGGAGGGTGAACCTCGGTCCTAGTCTCATATCTCTGGAGTACTCAAAGAAGTTTGTAAATCAAAAATATGGAAAGATTATCAAGAGGGGTGAATATTTTTGCAAGGCATTGTAACAGACCATGGTAGTACAGTTGATTTAGATATCAAGACACTATTCAAGCACTTAATTCTTGCAAAGAACTTTGTAAAGTTTCTCGTTCACACACACTGAAACAGTGCTTTCAATTATATGTTTTACACACTATACACAGTATACAGTGAGAGGATTCAGAGTCTTGCCCAAAAAATGCTTCAACACTCAAACTGCAGAGGCTAGTGATCAAACCTCTGACTCTCTGACTGAAAGACAACATCCCTACCGCTGGCCAAGCTGCAGCAAGTCAGTGAGCAAGTTTGGTCTGTTAAAAATATTACTTTGTCATCAGTATGCCAGGTAACATGTTTAATGTGTATATGTTTATTTGTTCACACTTATGTAAGATCAGGATTACTAGATCAGATGGATTTAAGTTCTGAAAAAAATCCACAACTCAAATTGTCAATGCTATAGAGGTTTTGTAGTCCTCCCATTTAAATTTACCTATTGATGATGCAATAAAAAGTTAATTTAAAATTAAGAAATACAGACAGTGTAAATATGGGATGCTGTGTGTGAAAAATAATCAAGTGTCAGACAATTAAAGAAATTAGATGTTGCATCTAAATGTAAGAAAATAAAAATGTTTTTAAAGGAGACCAACAAACACATTCAAGGACACTTCAGATAGTAACGATAACATAGGTAATCACTAAGAAAAGTCAAGTTATCAACATTTTGCTGAGCAAAAAATTAAATCACATACAAAAACAAATATTCAAAGGAAAACTGTAAACCCTTCTATGCAGCAAATTAACAGCAATGTTTTCTGCTTTTGTTTCCTCTCAGCAGCAAAATATACAAAACATAGCACAACACAACAAAGTAAAAACAAACAAAATTGAACTTTAACACGCACTAATGCGATTTATTTCTGTTTTCAAATTTAATTTCTATTTACAATATTTGAACCCAATTTTAAAACAGCACAAGATAAAAATACATTTTATAATTATTTTGCATCGAGATAAAAAACAGCAAAACAGATGTTTTAGAGTGCTAAAATTATCGACTTAAATGTGAAAATATTTCAAAATCCCTGAGCCAACTCTATTGATGTTGATCACAGAAGAGGTTGACAATTCTGTACATTTTTGTTACAAATATAACATTCAAGTCATGAAGTATTTAAAAAAATGATTTCTTGAAATTCAAGGGTCTAAAAACTTTCATTTCTTATTTTAGAGGCCAAACTGTTTTCACAATATGTTTATGTCACAGGAGCCAGGCTTCAGTATCTGAAGTGTAAGAATTAGTTTAACAGATTTTCTAAACCAGGGATAAAACAGTGCATAAATAAGAGGATTTAAAGTGGAATTAAAATAGAACAGAAGAAAGGCCACAGATGAAGCACTGACCCCAGCATCCTGAGCCATTAGTGTAACACAATAATATGGACAGGTACACAAAAGAAAGACAACCACAACAATCCCAAGAATCATTGCTGCCTTCATTTCAGATTTCTTAGCTGTTACTCTCACCGAACCCTGAAGTGTGACAGCTGCAACATGAGAGCGCATGGAGCGAGCCTGAGACACAGCCACCACAAACACTCTCAGATACAGAACTATGATGACAGTGACAGGACCAATAAAGGAAAACAAAAGATCAAGAACTCCTCCAATGTAATCAACAACAACTACACACTCTCCAGAACAGGAATTATACCTGCCTGGTTTCTGCAAGTTTTTTTTCAGTAAGAGACTGTGAAAAAGAACAGAACATATCCAACACAGTGAAACACATATTTTTGTTCTTCCTACAGTGACTTTGCTGTTGTAATGTAGAGGGTAACAAATAGCTACATAGCGGTCAATTGAAATGAGCACCATGGTTCCTCCTGAGGCAGAAGTGATAACATAGTCCAAAACAAGGTATAGGGCACACATGAGGTCACCAAGGTACCAGCAGCCATCTATGAGAATGATTTGAAAAGAAATAAGGAAGCCCACCATGCAATCTGAGACAGCCAGAGAGAGGAGGAAGAAGTTGGTGGGGCTGTGAAGCTTCCTACAGAAAATAGAAAAGAACAAATGTACCATCTATCGTTGCGATATTTGTCATTTGAGCAAATAAGATTACGACTACCACACTGAATCACTGTTTGAAATTTTTTTGTTCTCTCAGAAGGTAAGGTATTTGATTACTTGAAGTGGGAGATGGCGATGATAACCAGTAGGTTAAGAGTCACGGTAAGAAAAGAGATAGAGGAGAGTGTAATGTAAATCAGCATGGACACTGAAGGAGTATGCATGGTTTTCCTGCAAGATGAATTGAGGAGTTGCGGAAAGCAAAGTTCATTTTCTTCAATTGTTTGCATTATTAAAGAGAGGCAGAGCTGAAAAGCTACTAAACTCTGGCAGCTTTCTGAATAAAACTAATCATATAACTAGTTTATCTCTCTCCCCTCCCTATCCAATGTGTGTAATGAAGGTTGAACCTAATAGGTTGGCCTACACCCATGGGCACTGTCACCAGCTGTGGAAATCACTGCAGTTTCAAATGGATGGCTCAAACATCTGGTCTTTGACTCGTCATTGTAAAACATTGAGTCATTGTCATCAGGACACAGATGTCCTGCAGGCCACTACCCTAAATAGTTACTCAAATAGATACATTTCCCACAAAGTAAATAAAACTTGGCACTGGTTACCTGGAACTTAATTTTTTTTTGCTCTGTACAGTTGTAGTTTGAAAAAAATTATCTTAATCCAATAGTCCTATTTTCCAAGAAATGGTAGTCCGTTTAGCTTTCAGTTGTGATGAAATACCTGCTATTTCCACCTATTTATGTCTTATTGCAGCTCTTTTTCAACTAATACTGGTAAATGTTTTCATCAGCACTGTTAGTGTCATTATTATTAGAGAGCATATAGAAATTTCATATTTTTGTGTTTTTGATACTCAACTTATTTGCAAAGTTAATACAAAAGTGAAGAAGTGAATTACAAAAACGTTCTTTTGCCATTTTTATGTTAGGTTTCAAAGATTTCAATCAAGAACAAAAACAAACTATATATGATTTTTGATAAGCTAATAATAGAATTCAAGATTATTTGAAAATTCACTGAGTTCGATAGAGAGACAGACGTAACTTGTGTGATTGTAACTGTGCTAGGTAGGAATGCTGTACTATTTGCATAATACAAAATAGGAAACAGTATTTACCAAACTGCTATGTATTTTTTAAGCAATTTTTATGCAATCTTAAAATGCATAAAATAATCTGTAGTTGGAATTTTGTTTTTATTTTCAGACATCTGTTAAAATGTTTTAAATGATCTTGTGATTTGTGCCACACTGCTTGATTTCAGTTTAACTGTATTCTTTACCACTGCATATGATCAATAATTTTATAAACAAAACAACACATTAAATTGGTTAGAAAAAGCTTTATTATTACAGGGTTTCTGCAGAAATCAGCCAATAAAAAGTAATGCTCATTAATGCCAATTCAGTGCCACTTTTTAAAAAGTTTTAATGTCATTGACAGTGAATGCAAGATATACATATATATATTCTGTTGTATTAACTAAAAATAGCAAAATGAATGCTAAAGAAAAAATTTACAAAACAATACCTTAAGTAGCAAAATAGATTCTAAAATTAACAAAAAGCAGTTGCTGAACTCTAAAACAGTACCTAAAAGTAGCTTGATGGAAAGCTAAAAAACTCAAAATTGTAACTAAAAGTTGCAAATTTGCAAAACGATAGCTAAAGTTTACAAAACGCATGCCAATACAGTAATTTAAAAAACAGGAGCTAAAACAAACAAAACAGATGCCAAAAATAGTAAAACCGATAAAATTAACAACACAGTAGCTAAATGTGGAAAATAGGTGCTAAAAAATTATTTAAAACAAGTAGGTAAAATTAGCTGACTCATCATTCAGACATTAAAAGCTTCAATGAATATGCATTGGCACCCTTAAAGGTACTCAGTGCAAAATATAAAATCAAAGCTAAAAAGGATTATCATAAACAATAACAAATGCTGAATATTGAATTTACTTCAGTAGTTTTTCAGATATATCGAAATATTTTGCAATCTTGAAATGCAGGTACTCACTCAATGTAAAAAAAAAAAAAGGCCATGATTGGTGGAGAAAGAGGCGAACCCAGAGCTCAGATTTGGATTATGTTGTAGATTTGCTTCCACTTTGAGCTGAATCCAAGCACCACATCAAATGTATGATTAAGAAGATGGTTTCTTTTTGTACAGTATAACATTTTCCCCTCCTTATTTTCTTTAAGTAAAATTAGATCCAGCAGTAGGATTGCAACGTTTAGTTTTATTTGTATTTTTGTTTGTTGCTGCAAAAGAGAAGAATTTCTCAGGAAAAAGAAAAGTCTGAAAAAATGACAATCAGCCAGTAGATTGTAGATCAAGAATCTGCTGTCAGGGTTCCAGGTCTGCATTAGTGTTTGATGAAATGACAGGAACCTTCACAATGTTAAGTCATGTGGTCTGGCTCAATTATTGTTATGAGTGACAGATCTGGGCGATATCTAACATCGTCTTGAAATGACAACTTCAAAACAAAGATAATTTCCTTCCATCTGGAGACCAGAACCCTCTGCTCTGTGTCTGGTAACCAGGCCCCATGAGTGTAGGCCCACACTCCAGGCCCAATTTCCACATCACTCCAAGGGGAGGGAAGAAAGAGACAAATAAACGAGTCATAGGACAGAGTTTCAGACAGAACGCTGACGAGATTCACCAGCTTCATGTCTATGACTGTTCCTAATGATGCTCGAAAGCCTCTTGGAAGCTGAACTTTGCTTTCCACAACTGTCCAACTCCTCCTGCAAAAAGATCATGCGCCCTTCCACAACTTCTGTGTTTCTTTATATTACACTGTCTTTCATCTCGTTGATCACTGTGGCTCTTAACATGCTGGTCATCATCTCCATCTCCCATTTCAAGTAATTCAAGTAATTTAACCATTTACTAAAGAAAAGGAGAACAATAGTATTTTTCCATGTTTTTTGCCTTTAAGTTTTCTCTGATGACTAACAGATTTTCTAAAAATTTTGATAAATGTATTGCTTCTCTGCTCCAGGCAGCTCCACACCCCAACCAACCTCCTTCTCCTCTCTCTGGCTGTCTCAGATTTCCTCGTCGGCTTCCTTGTAATCTTTCAAATTCTTCTCATTGATGGCTGCTGGTATCTGGGTGACCTCATGTGTATTGTGTATAATATTTTAGATTATGTTATTACAACTGCCTCAGTAGAAACCATGGTGCTTATATCAATTGATTGTTATGTGGCCATTTGTGACCCTTTCCAGTACCCCAACAAAGTCACTCAAAAAAGAGTTTGTATCTGTGTTTCAGTGTGTTGGATCTTCTCCTTCCTCTTTGTTTTTGTAGTCATGAAAGAAAATCTAGGAGAACCAGGCAGTTTTAATTCCTGCTCTGGGGAATGTGTTGTTGTTTTTGATCAAATTGCTGGGCTTGTAGACATTTTGTTCTTCTTCATAGGTCCCGTCACCACCATCATAGTCCTGTATCTGAAAGTGTTTGTGGTGGCTGTGTCTCAGGTTCGTTCCATCCGTTCTCATGTAGCAACGGTCAGGCTTCAGGGTTCAGTGAGAGTCACGGCTAAGAAATCTGAACTGAAATCAGCTAGGACTCTCGGAGTTCTTGGAGTTGCATTTTTGATATGCCTCTGCCCATATTTTTGTTTAACACTTACAGGTCAAGAGACCATGTTCAGCGCATCATCTTTTGCTTTTGTTCTGTTTTATTTTAACTCCTGTCTGAACCCACTAATCTACGCTCTGTTTTACCCATGGTTCAGAAAGTCTGTGAAACTCATTTTCACACTTAAAATATTAAAGACTGGCTCCTCTGATGCCAACATTGCATGAAAAAATGACTTTTCACATGAAATCTGAAATCATTGATAATTGCTGTTCATTTTTACTTTTCAGACCTTTTTTTTTTTGTCCCACTAATCTTTAATCAAAATCACAACCTTTAATTAAATTCACAATGTTTAATATCATATGAAATGTGAATTCAAAGTTTGCATGTGTGAAATCTAAGAGTGATTGGATATATGCTTTGTATTTAGAAACAAGTTCACAAGAATAATGTGAAACATAGAAAGTTTGGAAAATAATTAGAAAAAGAACCTGCTTATAGATATTTAATTTTTTATTTAGTAATTTTTCTCTCTGTAGCCTAAATTTGCATGATAAGGAAAGAAAAATATATGAGTCAAAAGGGAATTTTAAATCAATCTTTTGAGAGGATGTGGGTAATTAGCACTTTCACCTAAATTATTTCACAAATTAAGTGATACAACGAGCCTGTTTTGAAATATTCCCTTTGTGTTTTGGGCGGAAATGCAAACCTGCTCCTTAAGGCAATAATGTAAGACTTTTTTTGCTATATAAAAATATGAGTGTGAAAACTTTACTAGTAAATGAAAAACTTCCTGTTGCAATTGATTTTTCTTTAAGACAAAGTTTTGTTGTTGTCTTTGTCATTTCTTTTAGTATGAGGCCTGTACAATTTCATTTGTTTAATTTAATAAAATTGACGTAAGTTGTAAAAATGAAAAAATGCATTTCTGGTAACTTTACAAAAAAATGAATCAAATTAGATCCCATAAAAACCATCTGGTTTATAAAAAATGTAAGACAGTAAGGTGTATACACTACATGTTTAGTTGTAGTTGAAGGAAATCCTTTAGTAATTACTCTTCAAAGCCTGATCTAAAACTAAAAATCTAAATGATATTTTACACTGAAATCAGTCTTTTTTGAGTTTCAAACTTTTTTTTTTATAAATGAGAGAGCATTTATACTGCAGTGAAACGTTCCTATATAATGATGTTTATAAAACCTTTTAATTTTTTTGTTTGAACAGTGTAGTTTTGAGGTCAAAAAGCCCAGTTTTACTAAAATTGCACAACACCTGTTTTTGCACATTATTTGCCACTGCTAATGTCTACTTTTCGGCATCAAATTACAAAGCAAATAATGCTACATATGTGCCGGCACATTGTTAAAATTTCTTTTTGTTTTACTTATTTTTATCCTTAGATACACATATCACTACCTCTAAAGACACTGTAAACATTGTATCCAAACTGCTGTTGCAAACAGCTCTGAGATTTAAGAATCAGACAATTTTTGTAGTGGCAAAAATTTACATAAACATAGGTGGATTTTCCTTTAAATGCATACATAATATATAATTTATATGTGGACAAACTGTGCCAGAACAGAGAGACACTGTGTGTTTGGCAGCTCAGTTTGAAGTAAAAATCTAACTTAGCAAGGGATAAGACTTAGGTAGTAAGTATTCCAGTGGGCTGACACTCCAAGAAACTACTCAGAATAGTAAGAAAATTTGAAAAAAATTTTTCAGTCTCCCTTATTTCTGAATGTTTGCAATCAACCAAGCCACATGGCAATGTTTAACCCTTCTGCTGGCCTTGTGTATAATTTTGACGCAAGGGCAGCAGGAGGGTTAAGTGGCCAGTTTTTGAAAACCAAGCATAGATTTGGCTTATGCCTGTTATTTTGTTGCTCATCTTCGCCAGTGTCATACCAACCTCAGCAGCCACACCATGTTGATAATTTAATCTGCTTGAGTACTCTTTGGAAATGATACAGGCAGGTTTGGACCAGGTTTTAATAATTATTATGTATCATCACCATTTATTTTAGACCTGGACATGTTTGTTGTCAGCTCCAATGCAGGTGTCAAACTACAGCTCCAGTACTCTTGAGACAAATTGGAGACGCCTGCAATGATTCTAAATTTTTACAAAGAAAATGTGTTGCACCTATTTTTGAACAAGTTCAAATATCAAGTGACACATGAGGAAATCAAAAAGGTTGGGGATTGACAGTTTTTTTAATTGTTTTGGTTTGTTTTCTTTTCTTTTAAGGATGTGAAGTGAAAAAAAATGTGTAAGTAAACCTGTGTATAACCAAAGCAGGAGCATTCTTAGCACAAAGTCAAGCTCATTCTCAGTGCAGGTTGAACTCCACCGGGGCTATCCCTTGTCTCAGATCCTGTTTGTGGTGTTCATGGACAGGATCTCAAGGTGCAGTCGTGAAAAGAAGGGTATTTAGTTTGGGAACCTCAGGGTCTCGTCTCTGCGTTTTGCAGATAATGCGATTCTGTGTATGTGTTCAGGCCATGACCTTTAGTGTGCACTGGGACAGTTCACAGCTGAGAGTGAAATGGCTAGGATGAGAGTCAACTCCTTTTAGTCTGAGGTCATGGTTCTCAACCAGAAAAAGGTTGAACGCTCCCTTCAGGTCGGGGATGAGTCTCTGCCTCAAGTGGGAGAGTTCAAGTATCTGACTGTCTTGTTCACAAGTAATGGTAGGATGGAGCAGGAGATCAGAGCCTTCTCCTCAGTAATGAGAGCGTTGCTGGAGTCTGTCATGATGAAGAAAGAGCTTAATCGAAAAACAAAGCTCCTAATTTACTAGTCTGTCTACGTCCCAACCTCCACCTGTGGTCATGAGGTTTGGATCATGACCAAAAGAACAAGATCTCAGGCACAAGTAGCTGAAATGAGCTTCCTTTTTAGGGTGGTTGGGTTTAGCCTTAGAGAAAGGAACTCTTTCATATGGAGGGAGCTCAGCTTATAATTGCTGCTCCTCCATATTAAAAGAAGTCACCTGAGGTGGTTCGGACATCTGATTAGGATGCTTCCCGGATGCATCCCATTCTGAAGTTTTTGAGGGGGATTATTTGTCCTCTCTAGTCTGGGAACACCTTGGGATCCCCAGGAAGAGCTAGAGAGTGTTGCTGGGGAGAGGAAGGTTTGGGTTTCCCTGCTGAACCCGTTGCCCACACAACCTGACCACAGATAAGTAGTAGAAGATAGAAGAATGGCTGGAGATTTAAAAAAAACAGGTATACTTCTGAAGTAAACCTGGGTTTTCTTTAAAGGGGTCCTATTATGCAAAATTCCCTTTTTGCATGTTTTTGTACTTCCATTTTAATATCTACTTCTTCTAGAAACAGTCCAAGTACAAAAAAACCCAAACAAACAAACAAACAAACAAAAACACCCAGCCGTTTTTTGACAATAAGTAAATGTTTTCTGATGTCTGCAATATGACCTGTTTCAAAATCTTCAGAAATATTGAGTCACAATCCCTGTTACCTAGCAACCCCAAGCCGAGCCCAGCCCCTCACCTAGCAACCCAAGTGGAGCTCCACCCACTTCATTACAAGAAGACCATCCTATTTGTTCTGCTGGTTTTACTGCTGAACAATGTCTGTTGGAAAAGGAAAAAGTTTTGTTGTCGGCTGCAATATAGAACATGTCCAGAACAGAGCTGTGGCTTCATTTTATTTTTGATGGCAGTGTCCCCGCGATATTGCCAAAGAAAGTTGTAGTTTGAACAGCTCACCTGTCCCAGAAACACGTCTCTGTTAAAGTCACGGCAGGTTTGTCTGAACTAACATTAGAACAACATTAATAAAAGAGAAGAAAAGTTGGAAAAAATAAATAAAACTGATCTTTCCCAGGCAGCCATCCTGACACTTTTCAGGTTTGGAAATGCTAATTGCCTGTGTCCCGACTCGCTACCAGTCGGGTTTTGGACCGCTGATAGCCTGTGTCCCAACCCACTACTAGTCAGGGTTCAGACCCACTTATTGACGCTGTCCGACTTGACAAATGTCGGTTTGGAACCACTAAAGGCCCCTGTCAGAATCCTCAGAGTTTGAATTAATAACGATATAAATGTTTGTCAGATCTGCAGTGTTTAATCCTTCATAGTTTTTATGTTTTGAGACGGGACACTGAGTTAGGGGGTGTGGCCAACAGCAGCTTATTTGCATAATAGTGATGTAGCCCTAAAACCGCTCGAAACAGGCAGAACTGATCAGGTGAAATCCTAATATCTGAGAATGATTATGTGCACTAGATATAAGGAAGATGTTTTGTACAGCTCACAGACCTATCCTGACTTGTTCAAGGAAGCATAATAGGTCCCCTTTAAACTTTGAATAATGTTATGAAGTATTACTTTACAACATTATTCAAAGTTTAAGCAGGTCACATAAAGTTGGACTTTACATACTGAACTGGCATGATAATATATTTGAATAGTTTTAAGCAATCACAGTTGAAGGTTTATGGCTTCTGACCCCAATTGGCCTTAATATTTTAGCTTACTTTTCTGTTTAAAACAGGAATTGAATGGCCTTTTTAATTTGTCATATCTTCTACATAAAATACTGTAGAAACACTAAAATTAGCTGTGATGTGACCATCTGAGTTTTCTACACCTCACAGTTCCAGAATTTTTAATATCTGATTGATAGATGTTGTCCAGTGACTGTTTGAGGCTTACTTTTCTTTCTGCTTCCCACTATCCTGTCAGTCAGGGAGTGAAAGACTCATGTGTGGCTACCATGATGACCATAATAATCCACATATGGCAGCTTTAACATTTGTTTTGAGCTTGGATTTATTAACACTTCTCGTATAGTTTATTCATAAAATGTAGACATTTTCTAAGTTTAAATTGTTACAAAATTACTATGGAATTCTGGAGAGTAGTTGCTTTAGCACGCTTCAACATTTTTGACAAAATAGTCTAATCTTGTTTTCATTTAAAGTTCCATTGAGCTGCCAAGTCAGAGTTCTTTTTAGTCAATAATTAAAATTAAAATCAGCAAATGAAGTTAATATTTCTAGGAAATTCAGTTTTATCAGCAGTATGGAGTTAGATTTGTTTCACAATTATTCAATCAAAAAAAAAATCATGTCAAACAAAAAAGGACTATTCAATCAAAAAAAAAATCATGTCAAACAAAAAAAGGAGTAGTCAATAAAAAAAAAAATCATGTTAAACAAAAAAAAGTAGTATTCAATCAAAAAAATAATAATGTCAAACAAAAAAACATCTTAAAAACTTTTTAACCAT
>NC_051435.1:19780626-19807323 GCF_001649575.2 Kryptolebias marmoratus | reverse complement strand
TGAGTCAAGTTTTGTAGGCCAACTTTTACACCCTCCGGTGTTGAGACAAGATTAATGCCTAATTTACACATCAGATCGCGTCCCATAAGATTAATGGGGCACATATCTGACAGCAAAAAAGAATGTTTAAAAGAGACTCCTTCAGGAGTTTTACACACCATAGGTGTAGTCATTTTCTCTTTTACCACTTGTCCTGAAGCAGAAACAGAATAGACGTAGTTTCCACTAAGTCTTGGTGTAACATGGAATTCCTTTTTTCTTATTATTGATGATGTTGCTCCTGAATCAGTGGATGAGAGGGAGATATATATATAAATATATATATATATTATTTATTTATTTATTTATTTATTTTTTTTTTTTTTTTGTCATATATATTACATATATATATATATTTAGTCACAACACAAAAGTGTGTCTTCTTTTAGATGAAGGGCACCCAAATGTTTCATTTTTGAACCCAAATAAAGTCTTATCTAGACCCAGACTAGTGTGTAAATTTCATCTTATGATGATCTTAGTTAGCATATAACACATACTCAGGAGGGCTTTAATGGCTTGTTGTTAGGGAAAAGGTGCACAAATTACCAGATTTCAGTACAGTGTTGTCTGCAAAGAAGTTATTGTATTCTGTGACAGTCTGTGAGGCCATTAATATCCTCCATTTGAAGTAACCACTGTTTCAAAAATTTTGGAAATGAAGGAAAGCAATGATATTGGCCTGTAACTGCAGCTGATGAAACTAAGGTGTTTTTTCTTTTAAATAAGAGGTCAAATTAGAGCATTTTTAAATTATGCAGGTAACTGACCTGAAGTGACGGAACAGTTAATATCGGTTCAAATGGGTGTACCAAGGATGAATGAAAAATACTGTTTCTTACAGAATCAGCATTACAATTGAAAAAGTGAAGAAATGTTGACAGTCATTTGAAAAATTGGACCAGCTGATTTTAGACAAAACTGGTAATGGTGTCATACAATTGTTTAGGATTGAACCAACAAACAAATGACAAACAAATGTGATAAATACAATCCACTGTTCTAAAGTGGGTTGAAACTCATCCTCATTTTTGAGGAAGCAGAACTTTATGTACTTTTGCCTGACATGTTGCATAATGTGGGGCTTTGTTATTCTTTTAAGCTGCAAAACAAAATGTTGTTGTTCCACCTGTTAGTGGTTGGCCACACCTGAGCTTTACTTCTGTTTTCCCTTGGAGGTAAAAAAAAAAAATCATCTTTCACAATGGATTTGTCTAACACATTCCTACCCTGTAGCATTCCAGGCTGCATATCTCCTAATTTTACTGGAACATTTAAGCTCTGGAAGCTTTTATTTGCTACACTCTGTCTAGATGGATCTAATCATGGCTCCTAGAAGAAGACTGGAAGAGCAGATTCTTTAAAAAGGCTTATCAAATAAGTTTTTATAACCCATGTTAAAGAATTTGATCTGAACCCACATTACAATATGGCTGACTATTCCTTTGATCACGCTTCACCTCATTACTAAAATTCAAGACATGAAGTCTTAAAACACAGCCTGCTATTTTGGGCTAAACCTGTTGACAGACACACAAACCATACTGCAAACAGACGTCTACACATAATGAAGTATTGTAAATACTGACACCTAGCATTGTCATACTGTGATCTGTAAGTCTCTCTTAATTGCAGTGTTTTGGAACTGGAATGTTCCCCAACGGAGGCCAGTTTGTCAGGGACTAAAGGCTGTGAGATTCTGACAGGAAATCTGTGTACCTGTAAATCCAGTTGTCTTCAGATATAAAGCAGACAGAATATTGGCTGTTCTCCACATTCAGTTCAGGCAAATCGGTCCAGGAGCTTGACTTATCAGCTGTTGTTGCATACATCATTGGTGATAGTCATTGGGGGTTTTGGGCAGAAGTTCTCCTCCGACACAGAACTTCCCTGCTTTTCTAAAATCTGGGGTAAGAAGTGTGCCATCTTCTTTTTTTTAATTTGCCTTTTGCACTTACAAAAAACAGAAAAATCTTATCAATATTACAAAAACAACCGAGTACAACTTTTTATAGATACAAACGTTGGCGATGCATTAATTGCATTAATACTGTGCTCTTGCAAATAATTGTAATGAAGGACGTAAGTAATGTAAACCTGTTCAGTGACAAGACACTTATTACTGTATATATTGGTGTGTGGCTTTCAGGTCCCTGTCATCTGACCATCAATATGTTCTGTTTCATGCTATGCCTGGCAGCATTAGCCATCTTGCCAGGTAAGGAAGCTTCATTAAGTCAGTGAATAATTAGAAACTCTGCAGGTAATCATTGGAAGTTATTCTGCCGAGCAAAAGAAGAAACAAGCAAATAAACCAATATTAAAATTGACTCTTTGACCTAAAGTTTTTGTTTTATGTTTACATTTGCAATCCAGGATTTTGTGTAAACCTTAACCTGTGTGTAAATCTGTATTTGTTTTTATAAGACATGAAACAACATGCTATGTTTTGTACAAAGTATTTATCCCTATATTCTTAGATGCAACTGCAAAAAGCCAGGCCTTTACCAGTTCTGGGGAGATGAACATATCTTCATGCCCAATCACCTACTATGGACAGAAATATGAGAAAGTATATGTGAGTAACACATGATTGAAAAATGTCTTAATGTCCTTTTTATATCCACTGTTGGAGATCATTCAACTTGATCTGGCAGAAAAAGTAGTATCTCCCTGGGCTGCAACTAGTACGGGAATTATACAGTGACAATCAGGGAGAGTCACATGGAGGCAGTCCCATCTAATACATGCATTATACTTTTAGTATTTTTCATTTTAATATTATGTCTGCTATTTATGTAAATAAATGACTTTCAGTCCTTCGGTTCACATAAATCACAATAATCTCTGGAATCAAATGTAATTAAAATATTCTAGAGCAAAACTATCAACAGTTTATTCCTTGTAATTACCATTTAGTAATAATTATGAATAGGAATGCTGTTTAACCATATACACCTACATTTATAATTTTAAATAATAATAATTTTGAATAAAAGCAGTTATAAGTGATTACAATCAGTGTTTCTCACCATGTTGAATAGGTGGGCTTTAGTGCAAACAAGTTTGCCATCTGCTTCAAAGGCTCATACAGACCAGACTTCCAAAATGACTGCATTTTAATGTCTGGGGGGACAGCCGACAGAGGGGACCTGTCAGTGCTTAGGAGAGAAATACCAACTGGATCTGGAGTTCATAAACTTCTGCCAAATCTTAGGTATGCTGGGAAATGTGTGAACGTAATCCCACTAAAGGACAGTCAGCAGTCTCAGGTGGGTTTTGTTTTCTTTCATTGTGTGTTACTGTCAGTTTTATTTGGTAAAGTTGTACAAGTAAAAAAAAATAAACAAAAATATTTTCTGTGGTTAGATTGAACAGGTTGAACTTGGAAACTTTGAGGCACAATCGATCCTCGCAATCAAAACATATTCTGGATACACAAATGTCGACATGGTATGTATCAGTAATAGGAATGTCACTAATATCAGAGACTGGTTATCATCACACACCCACACAAAACACACACTAAAATCCATTTGATATTGCTTTTATCTGAAAATGGGGGAATTCCATGATTTTTTTGTTTAATGGCATTTGCTACAGCATTACGAATAGGTTCTGTACAATTAGAACTGCTTGGGAAGCACCAGTTATCCCCTCTGATGATCAACACCAGGGTGCAACAAGGTTATGTACTCAGTTCACTGTAATTGTTGACTTCCAGAGGTTTGGCCAGCACCACCCACCCTCTCTATTTCAAGCCTTGGAATCTATGAATCTTGAATCTTATGAATCAATGCTTTGTAGTAGCTGCATAAGATACATACGTACACTTTTGAGGGGTTGCCACTAAAAGACACTCAACAAAGCATATAGACAGTGCAGCAGTAGGTTACATTTTGGCATTTCATCTTCATTTTGTAACTGTTTCAGCAGTTGTCTAAAAAGACTGAAAATTTGATAATACATTTTAAATACATTAGATTTTTTCATAGTAATCATAAAAACCCTGTCTAGTAGAGTTACAAATCCTGTAACTTGAATGAACCAGTTAAAATGGAGATCTCCATAACATGGTTTTAATTGTGACTCTCTGGTAATTTCCAGGAGGCAGATGCACTGGTCAACGGCCTCACTGTTTTAAAGCAGACATTCCAGACATCTGAAACCAACAACGGCGTCATCACTGATGTCAGCGGTTGCCGATACGCAGGTGACATTTAATGCATTAAACTAAATCCAACAGAGACAAAACAAACCAAAACAAACAAACATACAATAAAAAAACAACAACTGAACTTAAATTTTATAGTAAGAGTTTCACTTTCTATATTAGAAGCTTTATCAATTCAAAACTGGAGAGTGCGGAGTTCTAAGCTTTACTCTGCATGAGATGCTCCTTAGGAGTGAGATTATTCTGCATGTGAATTTAGCTGCATAAATGGAGTATCTCATGCAAACATCTTCAACTAAAAAATAGAAATCCAGTTTCTTTTGTTTTTTTATTTTTATTTCTTTTGGATTTGCCATGTCCTGGATGACTGAGAATCAACACCAGCACATTAAACTAAAACACTGAGATTTTAAAATGCCAGTCATGGACTCAGTTACTTTTCTTCTAGGTATGGTTTATAAGACAAACACAACCATAAATGACCCAAGAATTTGTTCAACTGTGATCTGTGATGTGAGCGGAGTTGCAACAGCAATCAGTGACTGTGGTCCCATGGAGCGTTGCCAAGGAAATGGCAGGTAACTTGTGGTGTGAATAAATGTATTTGATTTAATTTGATAAAACCTTAAAATGTATAACTATTTCAGTTTTTCATATATAAAAAAGTTATTTTTGGCTCACAAACATTACAGTTCTAACAAATATATCAAAGGAGAGAAATAAATATCACAGAAAAGACATTTATCCATTTTCTTTACCTGCTTTTTTCTATTGCAGGTTGTGGAGGAGCTGGAAGCTTTTAATGAATTGTTTTTTTTTTTATTTTTCAGTTTCCTTAAAATGTTTTTATAAACTAGAGGGATCCAAGTTTAAATACTGAAACTTTCTACGATACTTTTCCCTGTGACTTTGCAGTCATTGCTAAAAAAGCAAAAACACAACTTGCCTACTGACAGCTAAATCACTGCTATTAATGTCAGAAAATTGGACATTTTATTTAATGTTTTTACCTCAGCATCCGTTGATAGGAACATTTAGCCTGACTTTTTCCTTGTAAGAATAGAAATCATTGTATGCTCTTCAAAACTAGTTTTTAAACAATGTAAAAGGCATCAATATTACTCTTATATTGTTTAAAATGTTCATATACACATGCTTATTACCCTGTTAATACTACATGCATGTAATATTTCATTGTATGGTATAATTTTAATTGTTTACCTGACACTGACATTAGCTATTTTCCCCCTTTCAGCTGTGTCTTGAATCATTTGTGTACATTGACTGGATCCACCATCATCGATTTCACTGGTAGACTTCAATCTGTCCCAGATCTCTGTGGGTATACTCTCCTAAGTTCACCTTCCCTCCCAGGCCTGAGAGTGGTGGGTGTTTTTAAAGAAAGACGTCGTAAAGATGTGAGTTTTCTGGATCGTTTGATTCTGCAACTGGCTGACGAAGGCACTGAAATTTCTTTGGGTCAAGGCAGCAAAGTGCAGGTGAGTTATGGATTTCCTTCATCTGTATTCAAGCTATTTTGGTCAAACCTTGAAAATTACTTTGAAATCATGTGATATCTTGAGATGTCACGCTCAGAGTTTGTGTTGGGAATGACTCTCATGTACTACCACATCAAATTTTAGATTAATCTCTATAAAAGTGACTTAGTTGTAGCCTTTTTTGTGTTGATTAATTTTGATTAGCCGTGGTGGCCATCATGAAATGGATCAAATCTAAAAGTTAATGAGATTTAGATGTATATGGACTGATTACTTTCCGAGGTTTCATTAAAACCAATCCATGAGTTTATGAGATATTTTGCCAATAGACAAACAGGGTTGTCTCCAAATTTTAAGCAAAGACGTCATGCAATAAGTAGCACTTGGAGTGTGTGTTGTGAATGGCACTCAGCTACTACCACGCCAAAGTTTTAACACAATATTTTAAAATTATAGCCATTTCTGTGTTTTCTAAGGTTGGTTAGCTGTGGATCCATCTTAAATTTGGTGGACTCCATCTGTTAATCAGTTATGGTGGTGTATTCAAGGAACATTTTCTGAAAGTTTCATTAAAATCTGACCAGCTAACAAACAGACAGACCTGACTCAAAGTAGTTAATGGCAAAATTTTAAACAAATATTTTGTGCAATCTGTTGTTGCTTAGAATATGCATTAGGGAACAGACTGAAGTATGACCATACAAAATTTTAGTTCAAAAACAGTAACATTGACTGAGTTATGGGTATTTTGTTTTTTTAAGGTCAGTTGGCTGTGGCAGCCATCTTTAATTGGGTTGACTCCAAAAGATAATCAGCTGATTATGCATGTCCAATGATTACTTTCTGAAAGGTTCATTAAACATGGTCAAGTATCCATGAGATATTTTGGTAAGCTTTCCAGGCAGTAAGTTTGCTAAAGGGTTCATTTCTATTTCGCCAGGCTTCAAGAATGGTAAGTATAGACAACGGAATTAATTTAAATTAAATTAAATAACATGTGACTTGGTGTTTACTATAGCTTAGAGATGGAAGGATAAAGCTTTATGAATCTTTTGAAGTTTTTTTCCTGATTGTACCTAAAAAAAAGATTTGAAGCTTCAAAATCTTGACAGAACAGTGACATCTAGTGGTCAGCTGCAATTATAGCAGCCACAGACTTCCAAATGATTCACACATTTTGTTGATTCCAGTTTTAACACAGAAGCAAAAAATTCAGTTATAAGTCCATGTCCATGTGTAGGTTTTCTCCGGGTACTCTGGTTTTGTCCCACAGACCAAAAACATGCATGTTAGGTTAACTGGTAACTCCAAATTGTCCCTAGGTGTGAGTAAGAGCATGAATGGTTGTTTGTCTCTATGTGTCCCAGTGATGGGCTTGCAACCTGTCCAGGGTGTTCCCCGCCTTGCACAGTGATTGTTAGAGATAGACACTAGCTTCCTTCCTAGAAAGGAGAAGTGGGTACAGAAAATGGATGGATGGATTAGTTGTTGTTGCTCCAACAGCAGAGCTGTATCAGTTTATTAGAAAAGCTGCTCCGCTGTCTGTCCAATGTATGGCGAAGAAGATGTTCTGACTTGTATTTTATAGACAACAATTTGTTCATCATCCTTTTCTCTACGACCACTTTAAACATGTCCAATCTACAGCAAATAAAGGAGCCAGCTTTCATTTTAAGTTTATTCAGTCTACTGGCATCATAGTCTTCAATGCTGATCCCTCAGCAAACCATGGCAAAAAGCAGAACACTGGCTACAACAGTCTGATAGAAGAGCTGCAACATTTTGTTTCACAACCTGAAGAACCTGCTTCCTCAGAGAGTAGTCTACTCATCCCCTTCTTGTATACATCTTTGGTGTGGGGCCTCCAGTCCAGTTTGTTATTGATAGTAAAGCTAAAGACCTACCTCTTTTCCAAGTGTTTCTGCATTTAACTTACTTGCTTTAGAATCCTCCATTGCATTTTTTTGTTTTGTCTTTTTATTTTATTTTTTTTTATCAATTTTTCTATTTGTTTCTAATGTAGCACACTTTATAACCAAGGTGTTAGAAAGTGCTTTACAAGGAGATTTACTTACATTTTCTGTTCCTGTAAAGCTGAATGACAAAGACCTGACAATTGGTGCAATATCTCCAATGGTCTCCAATGGTGCAATGGTCCATGGTATGGAACTCTCTAGGGACCAGAAAGGTGTGACTGCAAAGATAAAGGCCTCCAACTACACAGTGGCTGTCATCTTTGATGGCTCAACAGCAATTATTCATTTGACAGGTAGGTTTAAATTTACATAGTAAAAATTAAGGCTTTGGCTTCCAACAAATTCTCTTGGTGTCTTTTATACATCTTACAATTATACATGTTTAGCAAAGTAATACTTGCTGGAGGTGGTTTTATGACTAACACCAGCAGCTTTTATATAGATTACAAATGTCATATTTTGTAGTCCGTTTCAGTTTTGTTGTTCAGAATGAATCTTTTTTTATATTAAGTTTCACTATGAGTTAGATTAGTTTTGGTTGCAACTTGTCTCACATTTTTAATCAATATCTCATCAACATTTTCAGTGTATATACAGGTATGACTTGTTTTCTACATTCAATAATCAGATCCATATGTTTACCCTGTTTTATTTTCACATTGACAGTCACTTGTTCTGATGCCATCCTTCTTTGGTTAAGTTATAAAAAGTCTTGTTTATTGAGATTTGTCTCTGACATGATAGCATCTAAGTCCTCCGACAACTCTACACCCAAATTCTGACAGCAAATCCTAAAAGTTTTAAAACAAAGCAATTAGACTTCTATTGTATAGTTGGAGACATTTTGCTACCCATCTAGAGAGCTTTTTCAGTTCAAAATGGGAGAGAGTTCAAAGCTTTAAAGATTGGAACTCTGCACTCTCCAAGTTTGAATTGAAAAAGCTCAGCAGATAAGAAGCAAAACACCTTCAGTCACAGAATTGATCAGTTGCTGTGATTTTATATTTTTAGGATTTATTGTGTCCTTAGTTACAGAAAAAAAACATATGTTATTTACATGTTACTCCATGTGGAAATTTTGTGAGATTCCCAGGCGGGCTATAGATTGACTTGGAGTCCTTTTAAATACCTTCCTAGAATAGTTAGAGGTCTGGGGATCTGTGCTTAAGTTGCTGCCCATGCAACCTATCTATGATTAGCACCAGAAGATGGATGGATGAATGGGATACACCACAGATAGTTAAGTCATTTCAAACCTATGAAAATCAACTATTGTGTATACTTCCAGAGCTAGGATCACAAATATTGCTATTATTAACAAGACCAGATTTACATTCTGCTGTCAAGCAAGAGGTGTCAAATTTTGTCACGAATTGATTTTTCTCCAACTGAAAACCGTTTAAAATCTTTTGTCTTACAGGTGGCTTTCAGCACACAATCATTTTAAAAGTTTACTTACTGACAAAATCTCTCTCAACTTTTTAGGGCCAAATGGAGTAGACGTGCAAGGCATTTGTGGTCATTCAAGCTCAGGTTTAAACCAAGACAGAGTCTCTAAATACAGTCCTGCAGGGTAAGAACTTATGCATAACGTTTAAGATGGGATCTGACTGGGCTGTGACTAGTTGGCAAATGGCATGTTGTTGTGGGCATCTGAAATGCATCTCAAACCTACCTGAATTATGTCATAGGCAACTTCAACCTCTCCTCTCTCAAGAGCACTAGAGCTGTATTTGACACCTGCAAAGGAGCTCTTCTCTAACAGAAACCATCTGAGACAAATGTTCAGGTCTAAAACCTAAGCTGATGATGAATAATAGTTATTGAACAACTGGTCCAAATTTACCTGTCTTTATTTCAAAAGTGTACTTTAGTAGATTAAATTGTAAATGTTTTAGCAATTTTCCAACAATTTTGAGTTACTAACAAATTTCCCAATAGTTGCAGCTCAGTGAGATATCGTCTTTAAGACACGATGTGTGGACAGTAAGAGGGACAAAATTCAGACTATTCAACAGATTACCTCTAATTATGGGGTTAAATTTTGGAACATATAAGCGGATTTATCTGTTTACTTCAGTGTTCTAGATGAAGTATGGTGTAAACAATTCTGAAGATGGCCAGACCATTAAGAGACTTAAAAAGTAACAACAAAATCTTAAAAATCAATCATTTAACTGAGAGGATATCAATAATGTGAAGTCAACAATGGTGTTATACATTCTCTTCCTACTTTACTAGGTACACCTTGCTAGTACTGGGTTTGACCCCCTTTACCTTCAGAACTGCCTTAATTGTCATGTCATAAATTCAACAAGTTTTTAAACGCATTAGATTTTGGTCCATATCAACATGATAGGATCATACTGTTGCTGCAGATTTGTTAGCTGCACATTCATAAGTTGAGTCTCCCGTTCCACCACATCCCAAAGGTAACAGATTGGATTGAGATTTGTGAAGGACATTGGAGTTCAGTGAATCAAGACTCATCAGTGCAGGCAAGGTTTTTCCAATTTTTTTATTGCCCAATCTTGGTGAGCCTGTGTGAATTGTAGCTTCAGTTTCCTGTTCTTAGCTGAGAGGATTGGCATCCGGTGTGATCTTCTGCTGCTGTAGCTCATCTGTTTCAAGGCTGGACATGTTGTGAGTTTAGAGATGGTTTTCTGCAGACCTTGGTTGAAACGAGGGGTTGGTTCAGCTGCTGTTGCCTTTCTGTCATTTTGAACCAGTTTGTCAATTTTCCACTGATGTCTGTCATTAACAAGGCTTTTCTTTTGTCCTCCCAAATACAGCGTACTGAACATTTTCTCTTTTTTGGAACGTTGTCTTTAAACCCTAGAGATGGTTGTGTGTAAAAAATCTCAGTAGATCAACAATTACTGAACCCCCAACAAGCTCACCACATTCAAAGTCACTTCACCACTTTTACATGTCTAAAGGTATTGAGTTGTTGCCATGTGATTGGCTTGGTTAGCTATTTGTGTTAACAAGCAAGTGAACAAGTGTACCTAATAAAGTGGCTGCTGAATGGATGCTCTTGTTTTATTGTTATTGTTTAAAGATGACTGGCCTTGTACAATGAATTACAATATTATTTTATAATTTTAGTAACTAAACACTAGCTGTTTAGTTAATCATAATCCTTTATAATATTTGAGAACCTTGCCATGCTAATACCATGAAAAAATACTAATGAGTCAGTCTAATGGTTAACTGGGTTTCATGCATGAAACACCAATGAATGTTTTCATCAACTCATTTGCTTCCACTCACCTTTAACCAAATTGATAGCCAATTCCAGGTGGGATATAGTTTCCAGCTACGCATATACAGGTTCTGTCAACAGTAATAGACTAAATTTTGATCTTTTTGCTGCTCCATATGCTTCTGTTTTTCATCTTATGTTGTTTGTTTTCCTCCAGCTGTGAGACACATTATGATGATGGTGTTGACAGTACAATTAATTGCAATACAACTGCTAAATGGTAAATACAGCTTTTATTCATAACAAATAAATCTATTATTAAAACATACATCCAAGATTATTGAGAAAAACGTTATTCTTTATTTGTAAAATAATACGATCTTTGTTCCATTTTTGCCTTGTCAAAACAGGTGCAATCTCCTGCAGGAGACACCCTTCACTGTGTGCAGGTCATACATTGATCCAGAGCCTTTCATAAAGGCCTGCACACAAACTTTGTGCAAATATCCTGCAGTGGATGGTCTTAAGTGTCAGTTTCTAGAGGCCTATACCCAGGCCTGCAGGATCCAAAACAATGTTATAGTAAAGGGATGGAGACCACAGGGAAGCTGCTGTGAGTCTGAGCTTCACCTTCATTTATGATTTAAATTACCAAGATTGATTGTTTAATTTCAAATTTATTCTTGATTGCCTAATTGAAACAAGTGACTTGACACCAGGTGGTACATTGTCCTTCAAAATATCTTTTCAGATTTTTGACTCTGTGAAGTCAGTGCAGTGCTGTAATCCCACTTGAACTGAATTGAGAGATTATTTCTAGCTTTCCTGTATGACGAGAAAAAAAATACTGGCTGTGAATTTGACTTATGTCCAATTCACATAAAACAATTTTCTCATGTAGTTGAAACAATATTTTCTTTTTATGTATGGTTTTCAGCTGCTGTACCTCAGATCCTGTGTCAGGACAAGTTCTGCAGTGCTCATGAGTTCTGCGGGGTGGATAGCACCAGCGGTGAAACCCGTTGCATTTGTAGAGCCATTTTTGCATCAAAGTACAAACCAGCAAACACCTTTGGTAAATTGACTGTTTCATATCTAAGAAGCAAAAGTGTACAATTGCCAGCTATCACACACATAATAATAATAATAAAAACAATAATAATAATAATAATAATGTATTTTTTAATTATTTCTTATGAGTGTTTAGGTGAGCCAGTGGTCTGCGGAGACAAGTCTGCTGCAATAACTCTGGCTAACTGTCTGCTGGAAGACAAAGGCATCAGCTACTCTGTCTTACACCTCAATGACCACAACTGTAAAGGTGAAATGGATAACTTGACACATATGGTCACGTTCGGCTTTAACAGCGAAAACACTTGTGGTACAGTGATTCTTGTAAGTATCCTCTTATAAATGTTAGAACTACTTTCAGTATCCAAACCCGTTCTTACAAAAACTCAATGTAGGATAGAAAACTGTTACCACTTGCCACCCAAATATAAAACAGATATCCTAACTTGAAGAGCAAAACTGGTAGGTTTGACAGTGAATTAAGTAAATGGAGTAACATTAACAAAATGCACAGCTAATGACAAATCCTCATATTCAAACAGACATGACATAGGTGTTGAGGAAAAAATAAAAACACAAAACATAAAATCAGCTCAAATGTAAAAGCAGTTTTACATTTTAAAATTTATCTGTGGACTCTTGGCTAAACTAGAGAAAAAATAAACTTAAAATAACAACAACAGTCAAAAAGTAAGTAAGAAAAAAAACAATAGATGTACAATGATACTGTATTGGTGACTCATTGGTATTCATCAGTTGAAGCATCGAAATTAAATGCTGGCATTACCATTAACTCACAATTGACATGTATATGAGCTCCATTTTGGACTCAAACTTGGTATGGCGGTGGCTAATTTGAGGACTAACATTTTGAGAAGAAGCATCTGAGTTTGTTAAAGTAAAATCTCTAGTTTCTTTAATACACATTAATGTAAATATGACAAAGTACGTTTGCCCAATATGTTTGGCCCATAATCAGAAGAAGAAATATTCTATTCTATACTCCAACGATGATTTCCAAACTAAGAAACAAACTGTAGAATAATACACATTCAGATTTGCGTTGTAGCGAAGCAAACTGTTAAATGAACAAAAAGACACATGCAAATGTACTAACAATATATGTGTTTATGTGAACCCATAGGCAAACAACAGCCAGATTATCTACAAGAACACTATTGTGACACAAAACATCTCCACACTTGCTGTTATCACCCGTCATGACAAGGTGCACATGGACTTCACCTGTTATTACAGTCAGCCAGATGTCAAAAGTTTGGGCATCAAATTCAGACACAGGTGTGTGATGGCTTTACTCCAGGAGTGTCACTTGATTGTTTTTAAGCAAAAATAAGTTGTGTTTTGACTGCACAGACATTTTTCAGGATACAAGGTAGTTCTCTGAAGTATTTCCACCCCTCTCCCCCAGTTTCTGCCAAAACAGATTACTAGAAATTGACCCTAAAAAATGGCTGGGAGGTAGTACTGCACTACCCACAGGATTCCCAATAGCGGTCCATTAGAAATGTGCATCTGAAAGAACATACATCTGTATGTAGCCGCTGTCTGACCAGCTGTAACACTTCAGCAGCTGAGAAGTAATATGTATCTATGGTTTGTTTATATAAAGTCTATGGTTCCAACCTGGCGTGTCAGCTTTATTTGCACGCTCTATGTTTTGTTTCCTGTTTCTGATGTATTTTTGTGGCAGCATGCGGTGCCACATACAGACCTGGCATAGTTACTACATTTTGGATTGGTTTCTGTGTTTCTATGTTAATTAACATATTTCTAAAGAAGGTGTTGTGTTTGTAAGAACATTTTGAGAAACGACAACAAAAAATTGTTTTAGAAACAATAAACATTCATATGTTGACAAATCAGTCTGACAAAGACTGCAGTGGAAACACTAAAAGGCTGAAATTACCATGGTTAAAGGTTGGAGGCTGCATAGTGAAAAAGCACCTCATGTGTTGCTTCAGAAGGCTTTAGTCATCAAGTGCGTCTTTGCTTTTCAGTTCTGTGATCCAACAAATTACTTCTGGTGAATGGAATTACAGCCTGAGCATGGAGGCCTACACTAGTCCTGAGCGCACAGAACCTGTTGATTCAAGCTCTAACATTGACCTGAATCAAAAACTCTGGGTGGAGCTGAAGACGGGTGGACTGGATGAAAACAAAGTTGCAATGGTAATTGACTCCTGCTGGGCAACTGATCAGCCTTTGCCAAGTGGAAGCCTGAGATATGACCTGATTATCAAGGGGTGAGACACACAGTGATGTTCACAGTGATAAAAACATATCTTTGTCAAAGCCAACCATTTCCTGTCATGTCTGCAAAAATGTTTTTGAGCAGTTGCCCTAACCCTGATGACCAGACGGTGAAAGTGGAGAGAAATGGACTGGGAACATCAAGCTACTTCTCTTTCAACATGTTCCAATTCTCTGGCAACCAGGGTGAGGTCTACCTGCACTGCAAAGTGGAGCTCTGTGTCAAGCAGGGGAGAAACTGCATCCAGGTTTGCTTTATTTTTTAATTAAAAGGCCAAACATTCCTCGAAGGAATGCATACCACCCGCTGCCTTTCAAGCCAGTGTTTAAGACTAAGATCATCTTATTTGGAGAATTGACGAAGAGAGAGCATCCCCACACCCCTGCTGAACCAGTTAACTAACAGAACCAATTAACGAGAGCAGTCTCTCTCATTGATGGGATCATTTAGTACAAATTACAAATGGTGGAAGAAAATAAACAACAAAAATGTGCAACTCTACCACAAGTTAACCAAAATGTTAACTTATGTTAAATGTATGTTTATGTACCCTCCAGGACAGCGGCCCTGGAGGCCTGGAGTTTGACACCTCTGAGATAGCCATTTTGGTCAAATCTTAAAAATTACACTGTGGAATTTCATGTAATATTGTGATATATTGCATGATCTATGCATAGAATATGTTAGTGCTCTGAGTGTTGTGTTGTGAATGACTCTCAGCTACTGCCACACCTCTACTGGCAGTAAAATTACACAATATTTTTACTGATGGTGTTTTTTCAAGTCAATGTTGGACTTCAAAAGCCAGCATGAAGGAAACCCAACAAGAATCTCCATCTTTTTACTGTTTTTTAGAGGTGCAACCAGACTCAGAGAGCTCGCAGATCTGCAACACCAAAATATGATGATAATAACCCTGCCTTCATCTCTGTGGCCTGGTCTTATTAGGTAAGTGCATCCCATGTGAATAAAGGTTTATTTGCCGTAAAGGTTGATATATAGAAATAAGCCATCTGATTGTTTGGCACTTAAAGTCAAAAATAGCAACAACTGAGAGGAGAGCCAGTGAAAAAACAAGTAGTACAGGGAAGGTGCTTACCGGACATAGGATCTTTGCAGTCATAGAACATTTGTTGCATTGTTAGTCTTTACAGAAACACTAAGCAAGTTAAATCCCTCCCAATTCAATAAATCACAATTAATTTACAATAATATCCAGTTCAGTCTGGTTAATCCAATTCATTTATAATTCAACTCAATTCTAACCAATTTATTTGAAGCATCTTGACTTCTGTTTGTATTCTTGAAGAATCTTGAAGACATATCTGATGAGTTTTCTTTTTAGTGTTAGGACCTATTTTATTTTTGCTTTATGTTCTTCCACTGGGTAGCATTTTTCAGGGGCTTGCTGTTGTCTCCTATCATCTTTTTGCAGATGACATTCAGATGTATTGCTCCTTTAAGCCCTCTGAGATCTATAAATTGGACTCTTTAATGAATTGCCTTGGGAGAGTTAAGCAATGGCTTGGTAGTAATTCCCTGCAGTTAAATTTTGATAAGACTGAGGTGCTGGTGTTTGCCCCTGACAATGTTATTCCAGTAATTAACCATTACTTGGGTGACCTGAGCTCGTCTGCTAAATCAAGCATTAGAAATCTGGGTGTAATTTTTGATAGAGAGATGTCACTAAAGCATTATACAAAGCAACTTACTAGAAACTGTTTTTTTCTCCTCAGGAATATCTCAAAACTTAAAAGATTTGTTTCCAAAGATGATCTGGAGTTGATCATTCATGCTTTAGTGTCATCTTGTTTAGATTATTGTAATGGCCTTTTTTCATGTCTTAACAAAAAGAAGCTGTCTGGTTTGCAGCAGGTCCACAATGTGGCGGCTAAGGTGCTCACCTACACCAACAGAAGGGCTCATATTACTCCGATTTTAAAATCCCTCCACTGGCTTCCAGTGGCTTCTCGTTTTAAATTTAAAATCTTGGTGCTGACCTTTAAAGCTCTGCATGGTCAGGCTCCTTTATATATTAGAGCCCTGCTGTGTCCTTATATTCCTATTTGTAGGTTGAGGTTGTTGGACCAGAATCTTCTTATGGTTCCTCCAACCTGTTTTAAGACTAGAAGAGACCGCTCTTCTCAGGCTGTTGCGCCAAGGCTCTGGAATGATCTCCCACTTTCATTCGTTATGGGGTGGGAGAGGTCAGCGCCCGCATTTGTCAGTAGATTTAGCATACCGCCCTGTTGGCAGTGATCAGAACTGCAGGCAGCTCTAAGAGAGTCTCATTGTGGACACATTCTGCTGGTTTTAGCTCACTGATACAGCCACTATCAATAGAGCTCATGTGATCTTATTTAATGTGAGAATAGCTGCAGCAAAACCTGCTGTGCCCAACAGTGGCAATTTTCTATTTGTGATATTAATTTTGGAAAATTATTTATTAGACAGCAGCTTGAAGTGCTGGATGCTGGAAATTCAGTTGATGATGATGATAAAATAATCAAGGATGAAGGAGACAAAGGGCTCATTCACAGTTAGAAGGCAAAGTTCAGAGACAATTTCACCTGGCAGGTCATGGCAAAATAATCTTTGTGTTTAATACTAACATAACATTTTATTCCAAATCTCATTAAAGTTGTTTAACACAAGGTTTATAAATTTCATCAAAATATAATTTTGAAATCACTGATTTTACTGGATTACCGATGTTTAACAAGTAACTACAGGTTACATCTGATCTTTATAGGTTTGGAGACTCCCTGACCACCGTGATCAAAATGGTTGCTGTTTGGGCCTTGTGTTGAAGAATCAACAACTACTAACTTTAAAATCAATAACTATCACAATCTTAAATGTACCATTTGGGCTTGGTTTCCTTTAATACAAATGAGACCACAAAACACTAGAAGTGGATTATTAAAAATCAAACGGGACTGCATAACCAGTTTTGGTGGAAGAAAGGAAAATTTTCAGAGATTTAATGTAAGGGTGCAATTTTAGCAATTGATATGACAATATAATCCAACTAATTCTGATTAATAAACAGTGTCTGTACAAATAAAGTACTGTGTTGGTGTATGCTGTGAAAAAACATTTTGGGATTGTTTGGAAAATTTTCAAAATGTTCATCCTTCAGGCTTTGTCCTTATTGTTTACATTCTTTATGCTAAACTATCTTGATTATTGTAGTACTATACAATTATTATAGTACTGTACATATAACTATAATAAATACCATTTGACCAATGTGACCTTTTTTTACACTTCCAGAATATAATGTTGTATTTACGTGCTCTATTATTATAAGATAATATTAAAAAAAAATGTATTTCAATGTCAATAATAAGCTCAAGTAGTTTTTAAGTTGTTCGTTTACATTTTGTGTGATTTTACTGTAAACAAACACAAAAAATTTATTAATTGTACCATGGGATCTCCAGTGTCACTGGTTGTGGCCAATCTCTATAGAGGAAATGGAACAAAGAGCCAGCCAGCTCCAAAATATTGCTGAAGGACCAAGAATGCAGTTACTGTTCCTTTGTTTAATAGTGGAAATGGAAAAAGAAGCTTTTTTTGAATACAAAGATATGCCGGAAGACTTTGTGGTAGTAATGGATATACATCCATACCAGTAAGAACCTGAACCGACAGCTGGATCTCCGAAATCAAGTGAAAACTCTTGAGATTCGGATACTGGTGATCACCAAGACCATCATAGCTGACAAAACAACACAGATAATGACTGATTTGGGAAAGTGGAACGTGAGAACCAATTACCCCCAGATCATTGTCGTAGCATCAGTACATGACACTGCAAGTCAATGCACCAGAAGGAGACAGTGGACATTGGTAACTCAGTGCTAACTCATTACAAATGTGTGTGTGCTTGAGACTAATGCTTATGCACTCTTGCACCAGAGTAATCTAATCAATAGCAGTTTTAGACCAGATTTGTTTAATCACACATCTTTTCATCAAGAACAGACTGGAGCGAGAGTTCAGGTGGGTGGGCTTGGGCGCAGCGGGCTTGGGCGCAGCGGGCTTGGGCCGGACAGATGTGGACCAGGCAGGCGAGGCAGAGGCGCTGTCCACGGCGTGGCAAGAGCTCAGGTGGACAGCCGGGGCCATGACCCCCTCTATGGACTTGGCATGCGGACAGGCGTCAACCTCGACCCCCTCTGGAGTGGCCTGGCGAGGAGCGTTGACCTCAACCCCCTCTGGAGCGGCCTGGCGAGGAGCGTCGACCTCAACCCCCTCTGGAGCGGCCTGGCGAGGAGCGTCGACCTCAACCCCCTCTGGAGCGGCCTGGCGAGGAGCGTCGACCTTGATCGCAGACATGGCAGACTTGGTAGACACTGGAGGCTCTGCAGAAACAGTGGTGGCGTGGGGCTGCTCAGGCGTTGGAGGCACTGGGGGCTCTGCAGAGGGCTCTGGAGGCACTAAGGGCGAGGCTGAGAGTGTCGGTGGACGCACTGGAGGCAGAGGATTCCGGCTGGGGACCTTCCTTCTTGACGTAGGTGGTTTAATTGCCAAGCGTGTTCCCCAGAACAGAGACGCACCTTCTTCCTCATCCACCAGTATGGGCGACGGAAGAACCCAACAGTCATCACGGACCTCCTTCCATCAACATCCACATTGCCGAGAGACCGTGAATTTACGAGGGGCTGCAGCCACAGGAGACAAAGAGGGTGCAGAACCCAGGGCAAAGGTCACCTGGCCCAGTCCAGGCTCTCGCCCATCCCCAGGGAAGACCTGAGCCCAGGGTGGTGAGCAGACTCCTCCAGGAGGTTGTGGGCCACCCAAAAGTGCTCTTTTATGTCCCAAGACGTGGCCTCCACATCACAGTAATTCCTTACTGCAACGTGGATCTTGAGAAAATCCTTCTTGGAGATGTTCAAAAACAAAGATAAATCCGCTGGGCGGTTCATTATGTCATAGACCAAGGTGGAGAAGGAGGCAAACCCAGAGTGCAGACTTAATTCAAAAAACTGGAAATTTATTCTAAAATAATAAAACATGAAATCAAAAAGCTGACGTGGCAGCAAAACAAAATACAAATAATGGCGAGACGAAGGGCAAATCAAGAACACAACAATGAACCGGCAGGTAAGTGGAGAAAATGACCAGGTTTTAAAGCAGACGATAATGAGGTAAGTGGACACAGGTGAGTGATGAAGATTGTGGACAGGTGGAGATGGGTGTGGCAGATAAACAGAAGCAGACTGAGGTCAAGAAGAGAATGAGGACAAGACACAACAATGACAAAACCAGAACACAATAACAAAACAAACCAAGAAACAAAACAAAACCCAAATCCTTACAGAGACTAGCAAAAATGATTGTGAAAGAAATACAGCCCCTTCCTGAGATAAAAAAGGGTTGCTTTAGAAAATTAGTGAGGACAGCTGACCCACGATACAAAATTCCAAGTAGGAAATCTTTAATGGAGGGAAAACTAGCAGCTTTTTAGTTATTGTATTTCATTTTATTCATTTATTATTTTTATTATTTACATTGAGCCAGATGCCCTGTGTTCTGCACCCTCTTTCTACTTTATTCTTCCAGTCTTGTCATAACAAATTATTGTTTTTTTAAATACTTAAAACAAGAAAAAAAAACAAATTCTATTTACAATGCAAGTTTTTTAAGTTGCTATAGATAAAAATGTCCATGCATAATTGTTTTTGTTGTTTATTCTTCCTTGTTTTTATCAAAGTTACAGCTATGAAAGTCTCTTTGAACCCACTTGAGGAAACAATGTAGAAAGGAAAAGAATATCGTTAGTTAGAGAGTTTGACAGAATCTATGGGGAGGTACACGATTTATAGTTTGAAATTTGCTCTGAGAGCCAAGAAAACTCAGGAGAGCTCATCTTTGCTCTGATGATGGAAGGAGTTGAGCTCTGCTTTCCAGAACTCCTCAACAGCTCCTGTAAAAAACAAAATCAATCTTTTCTTTACAGTTTGCTTCTTTCCATTGTGCTGTCCATTATCTCTGTGCTCACTGTTACTCTCAACCTTCTGGTCATCATCTCCATCACTCATTTCAGGTAAATAATAATTTTATCTGTATTACTGCATCAAAAGAAGATGGTTAATGATACTGTTTGATTTTAATATTGAGCAAGAACTGATGTCTAATGTTTGTGTTATATTCTAACCTCCTCAGGCAGCTCCACACCTCCACAAACTTCCTCCTTCTCTCTCTGGCTGTATCAGATTTCTTTGTGGGTTTTCTTGTTTTCTTTCAAGTTATGATGATCGATGGCTGCTGGTATTTTGGTGACCTTATATGTGTCCTGTATGGCTTTTTAAGCATAGCTATCACCTTTTCTTCAGTAGGAAACATGGTGCTCATTTCAGTTGATCGTTATGTAGCTATTTGTGATCCGCTTCATTATCCCACCAAAGTTACTTTGAAAATAATTCGGATCTCTGTTTCATTGTGTTGGACCTTTTCTCTATTCTACTCGACTGTAACTTTAAGAAGTAACTTTGGGCAACAAAGCAGAAATAGTTCTTGTGCTGGAGACTGTGCAGCAGATATAGGATTTGGTGGAATAGTTGGAACCACTATTATAACTTTTATTATTCCCATAACTGTCATCATAGTTCTGTATTTGAGAGTGTTTGTGGTAGCTGTGTCTCAGGTTCAGGCCATGCGCTCTCATATTGCAGCTGTCAAACACCGTAAAGTAAATGCTAAGAAATCTGAGATAAAGGCAGCCAGGACTCTCGGGGTTGTTGTGCTTGTGTTTCTAATGTGCCTTTGCCCGTATTTTTGCATCTCACTTTCAAGCCAGGATACCTTGAACAATACCCTATCTGGGGTCTACGTTATATCTTTGTTTTATTTTAATTCCTGTCTCAACCCTCTGATCTATGCTTTCTTCTATCCTTGGTTCAGAAAAGCTATGAAAATGATTTTTACCCTTCAAGTGTTTAAATCTGGTGCCTCTGATGCCAATATATTGTAATGTTAAACAATACGGATATAAATGTACAACTAAAATTATGTCATTATTGTTGTCATGAAACTGTAGCTTTTTTTAACTAATACAATGTGAAGTATATGATATATTTTAGACCATGAGTAAATGTTGTTTGTTGATGCTTTTGTTCTCCAGAAGTCACTGAAATCAACTGCTGTGATCTGTTTCTCTGCTGAAAATGATGTGTTCACATGCTGGGGAGTCACCAGCACTTGTCATTTGTCTTACAAACTTTAAAAACCTACCAATACTTTTCAAACCATACCAAATCTGCTCATCTCACCTTGGTGATGCAAACCTACTCTTTTTCTTTTGTTTGTTTGTTTTTTTAAAAGTCACTATCTGTGATACTTTAAGAATTATACATCCAAATTGAGTTTAGTTTTGTCTAGATGTTGTAGAGTGGATTTAGAGAAAGCTTTTTTAAAGTCAGGTCAAGTTTATTTGTATAGAACATTTCAGCAAAAATACATTTTAAGGTGCTGTACATAATAAAAACAAGAACAATATAATATAGCTATAAAAAAGGAAGGAAAAGAAAATAAAACAAAAAAAAAATAATAATGATGTTTCAGTTATTATTTTTAAATACAACAATCAAAGTCAACTCTAAAAATTTTTAATCTTAATTTTAAAGAACTCAGGGTTTTAGCATTCTTTCAGTGTTCTGGAAGTTTGTTCGAAATTAGTGGAGCGAAAAAATTGAAAGCTGCCTCTCCATGTTTGGGTTTAATTCTGGGAATGCGGAGTTGACTTAAACCAGAAGACCTGAGTAGTCCGGTATTGAGAGCCATTTTATTCAAAATTAATTAAATAAATAAATAGTTTTATTTAAAATTAATTAAAACATTTTCAATTAAATAAATAAATGTTCCCATGAAATAAAACATTTAAATTGAAATGTTTAGTTTTTTTTTTCTCAAGACTTATTTTTTATTTATTATAAGATTAATGTTTTATTTTATAATTTTTATTATTATTATTATTATTATTTATTTGTTCAATAATGGAGTTTCATTTTGTAACACTTTTATTTTGTAAACCTACTTTACATCTTTCAGGAGCTTTTATTTTTTTCACAGAATAAGGTGTAACACCGGTCCTGTTAAAGTTCTCTGGTTTAAAATCTTCACTACAGAGCCAGGTTCTCACTTAGAGATGAGGTGAGAAGCTCGGTCATCCGGGAGGGGCTCAGATTAGAGCCGCTGCTTCTCCACATCCAGAGGAGCCAGTTGTCGTGGCTTGGGCATCTGGTTAGGATGTCTTCTGGAAGCCACCCTGGTAAGGTGTTCTGGGCACATCCCACTGGGAGGAGACAGAGGGGAAGACCCAGGACATTATGGAAGGACTATGCTCTCGGCTGGCCTGGAAATGCCTTGGGATTCCCCTGGAGGAGCTGGCCCAAGTGGCTGAGGAGAGGGCAGTCTGGGTCTCTCTGCTTAGGCTGCTGTCACCACGACCCGACCCCGGATAAGCAGGAAAAAAATGATGGATGGATGGAAGGACTGTTTATTTATTTAATCAACTTTTAATACAATGGCACTCTAAAGTCTGTTAGGTTGATACAACGACAACATATCATTAATGTATTTTAGTGCTAAGCCGTTCAGTGATTTATAAACTAACAGAAGTATTTTAAAGTTTATTTCCTGTGATACAGGGAGCCAGTGTAAAGAGTTTAAAACTAGGGTATGTGTGGTGATCTGTGAGTTGACTTCCTGGTGGGCCATCCTGTTCCCTTGGATTGGCTGAATTCCTGCACATCTTCCACACCTGCAGAAGATTAGGCTCGTCAAGGAGCTCCAGTACTTAAGGCCATGGTGGAGACCAGATCAGCGCTGGAAGATTATTTGCCCTTTGGTGAAAATCTCTCAGCTCACTAGTTTTCAGATTTATTATCTGTATGCTTTGCTAAATTCATGCCCTTGTGTTTTTTGTACTCCGTCAGATTGAGAGTCACCTGAGAAACCATTCTGGTCTGTGTCCTGAGTCCTCTGTGAGCTAAGTACTCCGAGCTACCTACCTGAGCCTGTCTGCCTCTTCTGCTGCTGCAACCTGTGGAGGATTCCCTCGTTGTCCTGACATCCGGAAATCTGCAAAACGGATTCACCTTGTCCAGGAAAGTGCTCACTTTACCTTCCTCCTCCACGCTGGATCCAGCCCGCCTTCCTGTAAGAGAACTTCACCTGTGAATGCAATTCTCCCTCTCTCAACTATCTAGAAGACCTGTATACTTACACATGCCCCTTTTTTTCCAGATCCCGGTTCCTGTAGTACCCTGCACTGTTTCACTGTAAATAAAACCACTTATAACCTGGTCTCCTGCGTCTGTCAGTCTCCGAGCAGCTCCTTATTGACCTTGTTAAAACGTGACAGTATGTACTCTAATTTCTTAGTTTAGCGAGGAGCATTCTGAAATAGCTGCAGCCGCCGAATTGACTCTTCAGGGACCTATGAAAACACTCCTGCAGTATTCAAATTGACTAAAAATCATTTAATCTTGAAAATGTTCTTCAGATGATTAAAGGGTGACTTAGTAATTGTCTTTTTGTGTCTCTGAAAGTTCAGGTTTGAGTCCATTAATTTACCCAGATTTTGGATTCTAACTGTAGTAACTGAAGCTGTGTGCTGACTCTTGATCGCTTCTCCTTTGGTCCAAAAATAATTACTTCAGTTTTATTTTTATTGAACTGAAGGCAGTTATGGCACATTCACTTATGGATTTGTTCTATGCACCTACTCAACACTTGAATAAATTCATAGTCATCAGGTGACATTGTAATGTAAAGTTGTGTGCCATCTGCATAGATATGGTAACTTATCATGTTGTTTGTTATAATCTGACCTAGTGGGAGCATGTAGATATTAAAAAGAATGGACTCTGAGACAGAACCTTGGGGAACCCAGCATATGATTTTTGTCAACTCAAATAAAAAGTAACCTATTGACACAAAAACGTCTCTGTCCATTAGATAAGACTCAAACCAGTTAAGTACTGTATCAGAAAGCCCCACCCAGTTCTCCAGTCACTTCAATTTAACATTTTAGAATGTATTACACATTCGTACATTTGTGTTCCTTGTTTGTTTGTCATAATAAAAATTGTTAAATAAACCAGACACAATTTTTTATTCCTTTTGAAAAAATTACAACTTCCTGTATAATTTGTTCATCTGTTTTTTAAAGTGCTGCAAAGTCAATAAAAAGCTAAAACCCATTTTCTTGTTCATACAATAAGTTGGGCCTTAGAAGTTCTAATGTGATAAGAGTATGACATCAAGGAAGCCTTTTTATTAACCTATACTGAAAAGTAAGGGAAATTATGTTTGATTGATACTTTTTTGTAATACCAATACTCCTTGGTAATCCATATTATACCGTTAGAAAGACTGCGTAGTTCCCTTTAAATGGTGCCACATTTGTTGGGTAAATGCTTCTGTTAGTTGAGCAGCAAGGTTGAGTATGTGGGTCTTGCCCATGAAAAACCTTGTAAAATCAAATCTAAATGCTGCCTCTCAATGTTTAGGGTTTTATTGTCAGCACCTGACATTGGTCACTACAGACTGATAAATCATCATCAGCAGTTCACTGCAGATGACAAAGGTCTCCACTTTCCTCAGAAAGTACAGGCAGCGTTGTCCTTTTCTGTGGAATATTTGTGTGTGCACTGACCAGTCCAGTTTGTCACCCAGCTGCAGACCCAGAACATTTTTAGGAATCTGTTACTTTGGTGGAAAATCATGCACCGACATTCCCCTTCCTGAGCACACTTGCCAAAAACACACCTGGCAGTGAATGCCACATCAGTGTCAGCCAAGAGGATTTTTTTCAAAGGCAGGACACCTATTAAGTTACAGGTGATGTGCGTTTATAGCCAAAAATGTGAACATTATACTGTTCCTAAACAAAAACCCCTTACCAAAATCTTTGTCCTACAAGGAGGCTTTTGGGACCTTTTTAATTCAAGGCTTTGGGAGTTGTTAGGTTGTTTTATTTTCACTAATTGTTTTTCATTTATTTATATAAAGTCAGAAAAAAGTGCACTGAATCAGAGACATTAGCTTTGATTTCTGCATTGTATTTACTAAACATATGATGTAACTGTTTCCTTACAGCTGTTGTAAAGTGATAATTTTGTATCCTTTGTTTATTTAGGATGAAAAATGGTTATTACTATTCTTTTGTTTCTGAAAAAATAAATTATTTTGTATTTATGTATTTTTCTATTTTGCTAAGATTCTGTCCTGGATTTTAAATGTTTAATGATCCAGTGAAAAGAATCACAAAAAAAGAAAAATTAAAAGTCATAAAGATTCACTCATATTTAGTAAAATGATGACACATCCACTTTATTAATAAAAGGTATCAGCATCAGCGATACTGGACCCATGATTTCTTGGTATTGTATTGATACCAAGTCTTGTAGTATCACACACCACTACCAGCCACTAGACAATCAGATGCATTTTAACAAATACTTTATTCATTACTTGTACTTTATTTATCCAGTTTTGTCAGAACAAAAAAGTTTTTCTTTTTTCAAGTACCTCAAACAACATTTGAAAAAATATATTTATTACGCAAGACTTTTTGGTAGTACACATAAGTAGTTCCATAGTAATTGTTTTTGTTGTTTATTCTTCCTTGTTTTTATTATAGTTACAGCTATGGCAGTCTCTTTGAACCCACTTGAGGAAACCATGTAGAAACAAAAAGAAGAATATCGTTGGTTAGAGAGTTTGACAGAATCTATGGGGAGGTACACGAGGATCATTTATAGTTTGAAGTTTGCTCTGAGAGCCAAGACAACTCAGGACAGCTCATTTTTGGTCTGATGATGGAAGGAGTTGAGCTCTGCTTTCCAGAACTCCTCAACACCTCCTGTAAAAAACAAAATCAATCTTTCCTTTACAGTTTGCTTATTTCCATTGTGCTATCCATTATGTCTGTTCTTACTGTAACTCTCAACCTTCTGGTCATCATCTCCATCACTCATTTTAGGTATATACTTATTTTATCTGTGTCACTGCATCAAAATAAGATGGTTAATGATACTGTTTGATTTGAATATTGAGCAAGAACTGATGTCTAATGTTTGTGTTACATTCTAACCTCCTCAGGCAGCTCCACACCTCCACAAACTTCCTCATTCTCTCTCTGGCTGTGTCAGATTTCTTTGTGGGTTTTCTTGTTTTCTTTCAAGTTATGATGATCGATGGCTGCTGGTATTTTGGTGACCTTATGTGTACCCTGTATGTCTTTTTAGACATAGCTATCACCTTTTCTTCAGTAGGAAACATGGTGCTCATTTCACTTGATCGTTATGTAGCTATTTGTGATCCACTTCATTATCCCACCAAAGTTACTTTAAAAAGAATTCAGATCTCTGTTTCATTGTGTTGGACCTTTTCTCTCTTCTACTCCTCTGTTTTGTTAAGAAGTAACTTGGAGCAACTAAGCAGAA